>NC_077228.1:169374612-169705408 GCF_027887165.1 Monodelphis domestica
GAAAGAAGGAAGGAAGGAAGGAAGGAAGGAAGGAAGGAAGGAAGGGAAGGCTTGAGGTGGAGTAGGGATGCATGATAGCTATCTTAAGTATTTAAAGGGATGTCTTGTGGAAGAGATATTAGATTTGCTCTCCTTGGTCCCAGAGGGAAGGGACTAAGAGGAATGTGCAAAAAAAGCAGAATGTCATTTTGGCTCCATTTATGGAAAAGCTTCCTAATGACTGGAGCTGTCCAAGTTAAATAGGCTACTCATAAAGGAGGGGCATCAAGGTGGTGCAGAGGATAGAGTGCCCCAGGTACTTCCTAGCTGTGTGGTCATGGCAAGTCACTTAACCCTGTTTGCCTCAGTTTCCTCATATGCAAAATGAGTTGGAGAAGGAAATGACCAATCCCTCCAGTTTCTTTGCCAAGAAAATCCCAAATAGGGTCATGAAAAGTTGGATTCATCTGAAATGAGTACAACAACAACAACAAAACAGGTAGGAATGTAATATGTTCCAAGTCTTCAAGTTAGGACTCTCTGGCTACTTGTCTAGAATAATATTGTAGAGTGTCTGATCCGGACTTGATGACCTCTGGGGCTTTTGTCTACTCAAGATACCATGAATCTAGGAGTGAGCAAGGCAAGGTATATGCAAGGGGCTCAGGTATATGGGTTTCAGATTTTCTTGGAAATGATTAGGGTTAGGCAATAGTATATCCCTGGAATCTAATGTTTCTCCTTCTCCTCTTCTCTTCAGTCTGCCCCAGCCTAGATATCCGCACAGAGGTGGCAGAGCTCCGTCGTCTGGAAAACTGCACTGTGTGGAAGGCTACCTACAGATCCTGCTTATATTCACAGCAACTGGAGAAGATTTCCAGGGTCTCAGTTTCCCCCGCCTCACCCAGGTCACCGACTATCTGCTCCTCTTCCGTGTCTATGGGCTGGAGAGTCTTCGAGACCTCTTTCCCAACCTTGCTGTCATTCGAGGCAACCGCCTCTTCTCAGTTATGCCCTGGTCATCTTTGAGATGCCCCACTTAAGGGATGTGGGGCTTCCAGGCTTGGGTGCCATCCTTCGAGGGGCCGTGCGTGTGGAGAAGAACCAGGAGTTGTGCCATCTGTCCACTGTTGACTGGGGCCTGCTGCAGCCAACAACTGATGCCAACCACATTGTGGGCAACAAACTGGGAGAGGAATGTGCTGATGTGTGCCCTGGAATGCTGGGCACTGAGGAACCCTGCATCAGAACCACTGTCAATGGACGCACAGACTATCGCTGCTGGACCTCTGGGCACTGCCAGAGAGGTGGGTACAGGTAGATGGAAAGTGGGCACGGGATATGGTATTTAGAACTGGAAGAGATCATGTAGTCCAGACCTCTCATTTCATAGATGAGAGTGATTGACCTAATCAATCCATCGACAAGCATTTATTATATCCTATATGTATACAGATACTAGGGCCTTATAGACAAGAATGAAACAGCCCTTACCCAAGGAAATGTTATAGGGAGCAGCATGGACATTTGGCATACACATATAGAAATAAATACAAAATAAAAACAAAGTCTACCAGTGGAGAAGAGGAGGGAGAATACTCCAGGCCTATGGGATGACCTGTGTAAGGACAAAGAGATGGGAGATGGAGTGTTTCTGTGAAAGGAAATCAAGAAAGTCAATATGGTGGGACTAACCCAGGGAGGAAAGAGAGTAATGTAGGAGGCTGGAACAGTCCATGAGGGCCAGTTTGTGAAGGGCTTGACACGCTAAACAGAATTTCCCTGGATCACACAGGTAGTAAGAACCAGAGTTTGGGCTTTCGAACCCAGATCCTCTGACTCTAATCATTTATTCTCCTATAGGAGACAACAAATGTTTGAGTGCTTCCTGTGTGTAGAACTCGTAAGAGGTGAAGATGCACAGTTTAGATAAGTCGCAGCGTCTCCCCTCATGGGGCTCACAGTCTAAGAAAAGCATAAGACCCCAATAAATAATAATAATAACAGCGACAATTTCTATAATGCTTTAAGATGTGCAAAATCACTTTAATAACTTTTATCTCGTTTGACCCTCACCACAACCCTGGGAAGTGGGTGCCATTACCATCCCCATTTTACAGATAAGGAAATGAAGGCCGAGAGACGTTAAGTGATTTTCTCAAAGGTCACCGAGCTCATAAGTATCTTTTTCAGGATTTCGGCTCACTTCTTCCTGACCCCCGGTCCAACAACCTATCCCCTGAATCACTTAGTGGCCTGAATTGCTACAGTACAAATATTACATGATCACTTCAATCAATTAATCACTGATTTATTGCGTACCTACTATGTGCCAAGCACTGGTATAGAAGGGCAAACAAAGGGATATATGAGACCAGTCATTAATGACAAGGAAGCTTTCCTAGATTTACTGAATACGACTCACTTTCCTCAAGGGCCAGCCAGGACATCAGAGACCACCTAGTCCAATCCACTCGTTTTAAAAAAACAGGACAGTAAAATGACTTGGCCAGGGCCACCACAGGTAACAAGTGACCGATCCAGATTCTCTCCACCATTCTTTTCCAAGAGGAAGTAGCTTGCCCAAGAACCCAAAGCTAGCTAGCTTGGGTGGGCAAGTTCAAAGGGAGCTGAGAAGACAAGAAAACAAGAAAAAGATAGGAGAAGGCAAGGATGAGAGATGAGTATCTGCAAGGGGGAAAGGAGAGGAGGGGGAGGCTAGGAGGAGGTCTGAGAAAGGGGGAGGAAGAGTTAAATAGAGATAAAGGGAGAAGGACAAGCCCAAGATGTTTGTGAGGTGCAGGGGGAAAGCAGGGAAATTTGAGGAAGAGAGCCCGGAGACCTTTTAGCTTAAAAATTTGCCCAAGTGGTTGCCTCTCCCATAAACCAGGACACAAGTCTAGAGAATGGGGATCTCAAAGCTCCCAGATAAGCCATCTAGGAAGCATTGACAGCTGTCTCCCAGAGCCCCAACCATCCCAGTAACTGGATCCCTGTTGTAGCTTGATTCCCCCAGACCCCTCCCCACCCTCGTGTTGTCTGTAAACACGACTGCTAGTTCCCAAAGTATATGGTGTCAACACAGCCTGCCCCTCCTCGTGGCCCCTTCTCTTCCCTGGACCTCTAACTCTTACCACACAGGGAGCCCACGCAGCTCACCTCTCCCTGTGCCTGCCCCCCCCAATCTCACCCCCTTCCCCCAGAACTTAAAGAAGAGATCACGAGCGGCTGGTTCTCCAGAAGGAACATGGTTGGAATAGACTCTGGAGGTCCTTGATGTCCCTCACTAGGCTTCCCTCGCAGAGCAGAGCCGCTTGCTTATGAGAGAGTGGCTGCTTCCTCCACTGGCATCGTGCCTGGCATAAATCTGGGCATTCATCCCATAGAGGAGGGTAGAGAGACAGCACTGACAAAGCAAGGTCACTGCTCTGTCCTGAGCTGCCCCTGAGCAGAGGGACAAGAGGCGGGGCAGAAGGAGCCGCTCTCTGGCCCTCAGGGAGCTCCTAGTTTGAGGGACCACCAGGGCATGAGGACCAGATGCATCCTTGAGGCTGGTGGTCATGGATGCCTTGTCCCCTTTAAATAGGGCTGGGGTGGCACGATTTCTGAAGTCCTTTCCATCTCTGAGGCCCCATTATATGTAAAAAGAGCTCATATTCTTACCAGATTTTGAGATTTACAAGTCATTTTACATGCACCTGGATGGCATGCAAGGAAGAGGAAGGCTTGAGCTGGGTTAAGGAGGGCTAAAAGAATGATCATGATGATTTATATAGCACCTACTATGTGCCAGGCACGGTGCTACGTGTTTTAGAAATAGGATCTCATTTTATCCTTGCAACATCCCTGGAAGGCAGGCGCTATTCTTATCACCAAAAATTACAGTTGAAGAAACTGAGTCAGAGATTAAGTGACTTACTCGGGGCCTTTTAGCTAAAAAATATTTGAGTGCAGATGTGAACTCAAGTTATCCTGGCCCAGAGCGCCATCAGTTGTCCCATCTCTTTCCCTCTTGGGAGTACCAAGGTAAAGACTCAGATCCTGGGCCCAAGGAGGAAGACGGGAGGTGGGCATTGGAAGAAAGAAGGCTGCCTCTGAGGTGGGGGTGGTTTCTGAGCGTCTCTCTGTGCCCTTCCCCTTACCTCCAGTGTGCCCATGTGCCCGGGGCCTGGCTTGCACCCCGAGGGGTGAGTGCTGCCACCCCCAGTGTCTGGGAGGATGCAGCCGGCCCAATGACCCCCAGGCGTGCGTGGCCTGTCGCCACTTCCATTTTGGAGGCACGTGCCATTCAGCCTGTCCTAGAGGCACCTACCGGTACGAGGCCTGGCGCTGTGTCACCGCGGATTACTGCGCGAGCCTGCGGGCGCTGCCCGACCTGCCCGGCCACGCCTCTGACTTCGTCATCCACCAGGGCAGCTGCTTGGCCCAGTGCCCTCCAGGCTACACCCACAATGACAGCAGGTGAGTCCTGGGTGCCCACCAGTGCTGGGGGACAGGACAATGGGAGCCCCCTGAGCACCCGGGACCGTGAGAATGAGAAAGGGCGAAGGAGAATAAGGTCTGGGGGCAAAATCCATCTTCTTCCTAACAAAATGAGGGCCAGGCTCCGGGGCTGGAAAGCGCAGGAACCCAGCCTGCTCCAGGGCCTGGGGGGAAAGGGCAGCCCTGAGGCCTGGGACCCACAAAACTCAGTCTCCTCTTCTCTCTCCCTCCTCCAGCATCTTCTGCCTTAAGTGTGAGGGCCTGTGCCCCAAAGAGTGCAAGGTTGGCACCAAGACCATCGACTCCCTGCAGGCAGCCCAGGAGCTCGTGGGCTGTACCCACGTGAAGGGCAGCCTGATCCTCAACCTGCGTCAAGGCTGTTAGTATACCGATGTCCATCCGCAGAGCCCTTCCCTCCAGATCAGATCAGAGGCTCCTCTGGGGAGGGCTGCTCCCTGCTAGATTCCTCCTGTGTCTCAGCCCCCGATCCCTGGCAAGACCAGCTCTTCCCACTGACCCAACCCAAAGGTCTTGCCTCTTCCTTAGCCCCTCAGTCAGTCAATAAACATTTATTAAGCATGAACGATGTGCAAGACACTGCCGAGCCGAGTCACGGCTGCTCCCCCCTCCTCTCTTCTCCCCTCTCTGATCAGATAACTTGGAAGCAGAATTACAGCAAAGTCTGGGCCTGGTGGAAACCATCACCGGCTTCCTCAAAATCAAGCACTCCTTTGCCCTCATCTCCCTGGGATTCTTCAGGAACCTCAAACTCATCCAAGGAGACTCCATGGTGGACGGGTAAGAGGCGGGGAGGTGGGCTGGGCGGGGACGCTTCCTGTGCTCAGGATGACCACCACACTCCAGGGCTGACTCCTCAGGGCCTCCCATCTGCCCTGAGAGGGAGCCAGAACAAGTGGGACCATCCCGAATGGATGCTGAGAGAGACGAAGGGATTGGCTCCAGGTCATCCCAATGGGTGGAGCTCAAACAAGGACGTGTGGCACCAAGGGCAGCCATGCCAACATGGGCATCCCTACCCAGAATCCCCTAGCCCTGGAACCATTAAAGGGGAAGATGGAGCCCTAGGAGAGAGGTTGCACCCAGAGGGCACCAGTGCCAGAGGAGGAGTGGGCACAGCAGCACACCCCAGCCCTAACTATGGGCACCCTGGGCCAAATCCTCCATTGCCCCAAGTGGCTCCCTCTTCCCAGGCTACCTAAAAAGCCCTTGTGCCCAGGCGTGTGGGTCTCCCTGCCCCTTTGTGTTCCTGCCACTATTCTCTGTCAGACTCTCATAAGCAGCTTCCCCTGCTTGGCCTGTGCCAGCCAGACCCCGGGCCTCTCTCCCCAGGAACTATACCCTCTATGTGCTGGACAATCAGAACCTGCAGCAGCTGGGGCAGTGGGCAGAGGCTGGGCTGTCCATCCCGGTGGGGAAGATATATTTTGCCTTCAATCCACGCCTCTGCCTGGAACACATCTACCAGCTCGAGGAGGTGACTGGAACGAGGGGCCGGCAGAACAAGGCTGAGATCAATCCCCGAACCAATGGAGACCGAGCAGCCTGTGAGGGAGACACACGTCCTGGGTGCAAACATGGGATGGGAGCCTTGGGAGGGTCCCTAGAGGAGGAGGATTGGGGTGCAGCCTGGGTGGGGAAAGCAAGTTCAAGTGTTTGGGGGGAAAGCGCAGCAAAGTAGCATTATAGCTAGAGCACTAGGCTAAGAGTCAGGAAGACTTGAGTTCAAATCCAACCTCAGGCACTTCCTAACTGTCTGACCCAGGGCAAGTCCCTCAACCCCCCATTGCCCAGCCATTACCATTTTTCTGCCTTGGAACCAATATTTAGTTTTGATTCTAAGATGGAAGATAAAGTGTTTTGTTTTTTTAAATAAAAAATGTTATTCTCAGAAAGAAACCATAGGCGTCATCAGATTTCCAATGGTGAAGTTAAGAGCCCTCTTATTTTACAGGTGAGAAAACTGAGGCCCCCAACATATCTCACACACAATAATAGCAAGGCCAGGATTGTCCCAAGATTCAGAAAGGGCTGTTACCCCAAGAGCTTTGGGACTTGGCAACAACAACAAAGGAGGCTATGCCCGATACACTTCAAGAGAAATACAGCAGCCGGGTGGCACAGTGGACTGAGCTCTGGAGTCAAAAAGACCAGAGTTCCAATCCAGCCTCAGAGACCAACCAGTTGTGTCACCCCACACAAGTCGCTTGACCTCAGTTTCCTCATCTGTAAATGGGGTGGTAATACACTATTCCTAGGCTTATTGTGAGAATGAAATTAGATATTTGGGAAGTGCTTAGCATAGTGCCTGGCACAGAATTGACTCCATATAAATATTAGCTATCATTAATATTAACTCACATTTGTGTAGCATTTTAAGACTTCTGAAGCACCTTCGCCACTCTGTTGTGCCTCCCTCCAACAAGGTCCTGTGTGATCCCTCATCTCTAGATGAGTGATCTGTCATCAGAAAGGCTGAGTGATTTGCCCAGGGTCACACAGTTGATAAGTATCAGAGCCCAGATTTAAACCCTGATTTCCTGACTCTTGGCTCGATACTTTCCCCATCATACCGAGCTGCTCCCCTTATCACCTGGGTTCTGCTTCTTCACCAGAGGAGTAGAGAGGTAAGCACCCATCATGTGTTATCTATCCCTCATTACCCTCAGGCAAGACCCGATCTCTCCGGTTTGTCTCCAACGTGACAGAATCAGACCGAATCCTGCTTCGTTGGGAGCGCTATGAACCATTAGAAGCTCGAGACCTGCTCAGTTTCATCGTTTACTACAAGGAATCGTGAGTGTGTGTGAGGGGGATGGAGTAAGGGATGCTGGGGAAGACGTAGGGGTCAGAGGCTGCATTCCTTTGAACTGGTAGAGATTGAGAACATTTTTTTTTCATATGGCTGTTGGCAGCTTGTATTTCTTCCTATTCACATCATTTGCTCATTTATCAATTGGGAAATGACTTTTCTTATAAATTTGAATTATCCTGGTGGGAGGGCATTGATTGACTATACAGTCTAGAGTGAGGGAAAGAGTCAATCAATCAATCAATTAATAATATTAAATGCCTACTATGTGCCATGCACTGAGCTAAGTGCTAGGAATACAAAAAGTTCCCGTTTTCAAGCCCAGGTGCCTGGGAGGATTTATTAATAGAAAAGTTTGGAAGAGGAGCAAAGTGAAGAGGAAAGTGGATAAATGCCATTTAGGGACATCTTCAGTTTAAGGTCCTGGTAGGACTTACAAGAGGAGATGCCCGGTAGTCAACTGGTGAAGTGGGACATCATGGTTCATGGGAAGCATTAGGGCTGAACATGTAGATTTGAGAGACAGTTCCTTAGAGGTGATCATTGAAGCCACAGAAGATGAAGTCATCAAGAAAGAGAACATAGAGATGCGAGCAGCCCCAGAATTGAACTTGGAATCATAGCCAATTTTCAAGGATAGGAAGAGGATAATGAACAGCATAAGGAGACTAAGAAGAGGCAGGGATGAAGAACAAGGAGGAGAAGTAACATGGAAGTCCAGGAGAAGGAAAGAATGGGTCACTGGTGTTAGATGCTACAGAAAGATCCAAGAGGATGAGAATTTTAAAAATTGCTGTTGGATTTAACAGTTAAAAGGACTGGCCCTGGGATCAAGTCAAATCCAGCCTCAGACACTTACTAACTATGTGACCTTGGGCAAGTCACTTAATCTTCTTTGCCTCAGTTTTCTCATCTGTAAAATGAGTTGGAAATGGCAAAACCCTCCAATATCTTTGCCAAAAATATGGGGTCACCAAGAGTCAGACACAACTGAAATGACTGAACATACACACATGTCCCAGGCACTATACTAAACAATGAGGACTATAAAGAAAAGCAAAAAGAAAACAGTCCTTTTCTTCAAAGAGCTCACTATCTAATGGTTCTCCAAATTGGAGCCTTCTAATCTAATCATTAGCTGACCAATGAGATGTACCAGAGGAGAACTCCCTCTGCCTCTTGGGGCAGGTAATTTCACTTAGAAACACTGATCATTATTAGAAATGTTTTTCTTACATCCATATTGAACCTCTCTGTATGTTTTACGCATTGTTTCTAGTTTTGTTTTGTGGAGTCTAGAACAGATTTCATCCTTCTTCTACATGACAGCCTTTCAAATACCTACAAAGATCAAATGAGATAATATTTGGGGGGGTTTAAACACTTGCCTTCTGTCCTAGTACTAATTCTTTTTTAAACATGTATCTTCCATCCTAGAATCAATACTGTGTATTGGTTCTAAGACAGAAAAATAGGAAGGGGCAATGGGAGTTAAGTGACTTGCCCAAGGCCATGCTGCTAAGACCTGTGTCTGAGGTCAGATTTGAACTCAGGTCCTCCCAACTCCAGGCCTGGCTCTCTATCCTCTGTGCTGTCTAGCTGCCCCAAATAAGATAATATTTGTAAAGCACTAATCACAGTGCCTGGAATATATTGGGTGATTAACAAATGCTTGTTCCCCTTCAAAGGCAGTCATCATTCCCCCATTTCCTAGCAAGTCTGTTCTCCAAACTAAACTTGATCCCTAGTTCATTCAACACCAGTTCCCTATATGGCATGCCTTTCTAGGAGACTGACTATGAAAAAGGAAGAAATCTATGGAGTAAAAGTTTGAGAAAATGGCCAAATTGAGGAAGGCCTTATTTAGGCCAGAGAAGAGCTGAGCATGTTTTTGTTCTGTTTTGGTTTTTTTCAATCCTTACCTTCCATCTTGGAATCAATACAGTATTGATTCCAAGGCAGAAGAGCGGTAAGGGCTAGGCAGTGGGGGTCAAGTGACTTGCTCAGGGTCACACAGCTAGGAAGTGTCTCAGACAGATTTGACCCCAGAACCTCCCATCTCTAGACCTGATTCTCAACTAGGCATGTTTTTAAGTAGTAGAAATGAAATTAATACAGATTGAAGATAAAGAAGAAAGGGAATGATTGAAATGGCCAAGTTCCCAATGAGATGGGAAGGGATGGAATGAAGAGAAGAGGAGGGATTAGTCATGAGGAGGAGCAAGACCTTCATATCCTCTGAGAAGAAAGCATAGGCAGAGAGGAACAAGCAAAAAAGCTAAAGAAGGTTTGGTTCATGGAGAATGGGAAATGAGAGTGTTCCAGACAGGTAGCCTCAATTGGAAATAGGAGATAAGGTTCTTTGTTGATGTGAGGACTAGAGTGTCTTTGGAATATCTTTGGAGGCTTGAGAAGAAAGGAGATCTGAACCAGCTACTCTAGGGCACAACAGGATCTTATTCAGAGATGAATAAAAAGATTGCTGTGAAAATAAATTGCAATAATTTATTCTAGATCCAGTCAACATGGTTTCATTGCCTTCTCCAGCAAGGTTGGATGTCTCAAAAGCAGTAGTAGCTGGGTGGCTCAGTGGATTGAGAGCCAAGACTAAAGACTGGAGGTCCTGAGCTCGAATCTGGCCTCAGACATTTCTAGCTGAGTGACCCGGGGCAAGTCATTTAATCCCCATTGTCTAGCCCTGACCACTCTTCTACCTTAGAACCAATACACAGTATTGATTCTAAGATGGAAAGTAAAGGTTTGAAAAAAAGTCGTTGGCAGATAGGGTGGGAATTAGGGGTTGGGGAGAAGAACCAAGGACAAGATGCAAGAGACCTTAGAGTGAACACATCATTTGACTGAACTGGTTAACTATGAGGTCAAGATTGTTATGGGAAGGTAGTGAAACCAGAAGTCCCCAAAAGGGGGTTGAGAAACCAAGGGAAGACTGGTAGACAAGAGCTGAAGGGCAGAGCAGTTTAGGGAGGAATGAGGCAGTGGGGAAGGTAGAAGTTTGGGAGACTATGACCAAAAAAGAGAATTTCAGAATCCAGTATCTCCCCAACGTCGAAATGTCAGATTATGGTGAGCTCCAAAGTGTGACCGCCCCACCCTATGGGAGGCCAGAGTAGAGTGAAAAGGTCTTAGAAGGAGAAGAATGGTAGAAGAGGTTAGAGGAAGGCCAGGGTACAAGAGGATCCATCCATGTGAATGTTGAAGCCACTAAGGATGGTGGGAATTTGGGTGCAGGGAGGAGCAAGGAGCCAAGTTGTCATTGTTGTTGAGTTCTTTCAGTTGTGTCTGATTCTTTGGTGACCCCATTTGGGGTTTTCTTGGCAAAGAGACTGGAGTAGTTTGCCATTTCCTCTTCCATTTCATTTTACAGATGAGGAACTTGGGCAATCAGGGTTAAGTAACTTGCCCAGGATCACACAGCTAGGAAATATCAGAGACCAGATTTGAACTCAGGAAGATGAGTCTTCCTGATTCCAAGCCCAGGTCTCTATTCACTACATCCCCTAGCTGCCCCAAAAGTTGGCAGATGACTGCAATGAGAGCATGGACAAAGCACTATAACTACACAGTGTGAACTTCCAAAAAGGAGAGATCTCTGAATGGAGAGTGTCTTGGCTGCTCCTCTTTGGGCAGCTTCCTCCTTCTGCATTACCCCATCTCTCTCCCTTTTTTTCTCCTCTCCACATGTCTCTGTGTCTCAGAACAGACAGAGCCTAAGGGATGTTTCCTAACAGGCAGAGCTGTCAGTTGGAATAAGTTCCTTGTCAGCAGAATTCTTCAAGGAGAAGCTGCATGGCCACTTCATAAGATCATAGGTTTTGCTGGAAGGAAACTTAATCATCTAGTTCATTCTGCAGATCAGAAAAGTTCCATGATGCATTTGCCCACAGCCGCAAAGTCAATAGAACAGCTGAGATTCAACTCCAGGTCCCATGATTCCAAATGCCATGCTCTCCTTGCCAGAGACATTGTAGAAGGGTTTGGGGAGAGGGGAGAGGACCACGAAGGTAACCTTGATGGTACCCTCCACCTCTGAGATTCTATTATTCCTCTGGCCATTCCAGGAAGGTTTATGGTGGCAGCTTGTGGTCATTCAAGGGATGAAGAGCCAGTATCCTGAGCTGGGAAGTCATGGAGATTGATTGTCTCCATTCACTTTGTTAATGACTCTTAATTAACAGACACCTCCTGCCCCCAGCTGTGGTCTGGAGACTGACCACTAATTTGGCTAGTTTTATTAGCATCTTTGCCAGAAGTTCATTAGGTTTGAGACAGGAAGGCTTGGGGAGAGGGTCAAGGAACAGCTGTTCTTCTTTCTGTGGAATACATGAACTGACCCAAAGGCGGGCGTTCAGGAGACAGGAAGGACTTTCTTGTCAACAATGAGAGATGTGAAAAATGATGATTCTAGAAAAAAAAAAGAAAGAGCCTTCTAGGACTGGGCAAAGGAGACAGAGGGTCTTCCGAGTAGAAGAAGCAAGCCATAGTGGAGAGTAATGACTTCGAGGCCAGAGGTCAACAGTTTGAATCCTGACTGTCCTTCTGGGACCTTGGAAATCTTCAACTTCTCTGGACCTTGGTTTCCTGATCTCTAAAATGGAAGGGCATAGGGGTGATCTGTAAACGAAAAGAATGCCCAAGATCAGGGAACCAAAAGGACCCTTCAAGGTCATCTCACCCAACCACATGCAGGAATCCTTTCAGCAGGATCCCTGACAGATGCTGATTTAGCCGATTCTTGAATACTTTCAGTAACTGGGAGTTCCTCACCTACTTTAAATTGACATCCTATTCATGGACAGCTCTGATTGTCTTCCTTTTATCAAGCCAGTCTAACTGAATACCTTGAAGCTCACTCCTTCAGCATAGGCAAGCCTCAGTTCCCCATCTATCTCTCTGTCTCTGTCTCTGTCTCTCTGTCTCTGTCTCTGTCTCTCTGTCTCTCTCTGTCTCTCTCTCTCTCTGTCTCTGTCTCTGTCTCTCTCTCCTTCTCTCTCTCTTTCTCCCTTTCTCTCTCTCTCCCCTCCCCTTTCTCCCCTTTGCCTCTGCGAAGTATAGTAAAGGGTCTGGAAACCATGTCACATGAGTTTCAACTGGAAGAATTGAGCCTGTTTAGCCTAGAGAAGTGGACAGCGACTGGTGCAGTGGATGGAGTACTGAGCCTGAAGTCGGGAACATTCATCTTCCTGAGCTCAAATTCAGTCTCAGACATTAACTGTGTGATCCTGAGAAAGCCACTTAACCCTTTTTGACTCAATTTCCTCATGTGTAAAATGAGATGGAAAAAGAAATTGCAAACCCCTCCCTTACCACAGTCCTGCCTTGGAGCTAATAATACAGTATTGATTTTAAGACAGGTGAGGGATTTTTTTTTTAAGAAAATGGAATGAGTTGTTTCAGATGAGCCCCATCCCAATCACTCCATCGTTCATTCATTCAAACAAGTTTTGAGGCCCAACCATCTGCTGAATCATAGCTAGCATTTATTAAGCACCTCACAAATGCTATCTCATTTGATCTTTATAACAACCTTAAGAGGTAAAGGCTATTATTAACTTCACTTTACAAATGAGGGAACTGAGGCAGAGAGAGGTTAAGTGACTTGTCTAGGGTTATGAAGCCAGGAAGTATCTGAGTCTAGACTTGAACTCAGGCCTGCCTGACTCTGGTTTACCAAAACAGGGAGATACGATTCATCATCTGTTTTCTAGGAACAAAACTAGACATTGCAATTCATCAACATTTGGCTGCCTTTTCAAGTTGTTTTCCTTTAATTTATGATTGTAGCTTTACTGCTTCTCTGTATTTTCCTCTTCATCACTTCCTACAAGTCTTTCTGTATATCTTCTTAGAATTTCTCCCATTTGTCATTTGTGAACAATAATATTTCATGTCATGCATATACCACAGAACGTTCAAGTATCTGTTACCTAATCAATAGACACCAACTTTGTTTCCTGTTTTTCATTACCACAAAAAATACTGTAGTTAACATTTCGGTTCACAGGGCCTTTCTTGCTTCAACTGGCCTCTTTGGGATATATGCACAGTAGTGGGACTCCTAATCAGAGTATTGACAGTTTATTGACTCTTCTCTTTTGATTCCTCATTTTTTTCCCTAAACACTAACCCTCTCCCTAATTTTTCTTCTCTGCCTCCTCTCCTTTCACTTACCAGGTTTTTGACCCTGGTTCCAACTTTTTTCTTCTTGGTGTCTCAGAGTCTTTATCTCCTTGACTTCTTATTGGAATTATTTCTTACAAAATTGGAACTCAGGTCTTCCCCATTCCAGACTGGGTACTCTATCTACTATGTCAAAACTAAAGATTATTAGTCTATCTCCCCTCATTTTGTAGATGAAGAAACAGGCTTGATAAGGGCTAGTGATTTATTGAAGGTCACTCCTAAAGTCAGTGGCAAAGCTGGGACTAAAACTCAAGTGTCCTGACTCACCCCACTAGGCTTTATCCACCACAATAAGCTCCTTATAGAAAAAGGGAGTTTCTGGCAGAAAAAGACTGGCAAAGGAAACTGACCTCCTGTAAATCTCACCTCTGCCTTTTTTTTTTGAGGGTGACATCCCATTTCAGTTTTGTATGGCTCTAATTGTTCATTAGGTTTCCATTAGACAGAACAGATTGAAGTAGATAGATCTGTTTCTCTTGTAGCTTCCATCCAGTGCTTCTAAATCTGCATTGGGAGGCAGAAAAATAAGTTTAATCTTTATTCTTCATGAAAATGCAACTAAGTTCAGTGAGTAGAGATTAAGTACATACTCTCCATCAAATGTATAAAGACAGCTCTCTGTAGTATCCTGGTAAAATGACACAATGGAATCCCGATGGTTCTTTTTCTGAAATCCAGGAAATCCATTCTCTCCAAATCTACAGTATGCACCAGACACCTGGCTTTTCCCTCCTAATCCACCATGAACTTTAAGAAGGAGGAATCATTTCCTCCCAAGGTTCCCTTCATTTCCCTTTCTGTAGCTATTTCCTCCTTTGTGATCAGAATGAGACTCAGAATAGCAGCAGTTCCTCCTTTCTATTTCCCTTACGTTATGAAGAGTAAATTTATCAAGATAAGTGAATAATTTACTGACTGCCCCATATTTTTTAGCAGAGATAGAGTTCCAGCAAATGCCCACATAGATAAAATTCTCCCACCCCCATCATTATATCATGTTTCCATGCCAGGTTTGTGATTTGTTTCCTGAACACATCATCCATTTCCTCCTTCTTAGCAGGCGGTCCTTAGAACATTCCCTTACAATATTACTTCTGCTCCACTCTCCACTGATGTTCATCCAACTGATATCGACCAGATTTCCCAGGAAATCACTCCACTTCCCCACTGGCCACTTGATGAATTTTCTCACATGAGGCTATTTTTCTGATATGCAATGCAACCTCCCTTACTTTTTTTTTCCTTTTGAATAAGGCAATGCCTTTTATTGCCCTATTCCTCTACCAAAACACATCCTGTCTCTCTCTGTAATGTCCAGGAAATCAAATTTATCTAATTAGAGTAGAATCTCCCATTTTAGTCCATTTCCTCTTTTCTTCTTTTTTCCCCCTGACTTTTTTCTTGTCACTGGAATTCAATGACTCTGGAAGAGAAAGTGAGGCTGACAATTTTTTGCAACTCTGTCTCACTTAAATTCAATTCACAAGCAAATCAAGGCATCACCCTGTGGTGTCATTTGTTCTCTTCAAAAAATGAAGAACAACTGCAGTATTCAGTATTCCCTTGAAACTTATCAGTACCTCCCCTTTCAAAGTCACTGCAATACAGCCCCTTTCATAATCTTTCTACCACTGCTGACGCTTGTAAAGAAATACATAAAGTAGAGGCAGCTGGGTGACTCAGTGGATGGAGAGCCAGGGCTACAGATGGGGGGTCCTGGGTTCAAATGTGACCTCAGACACTTCCCAGCTGTGTGACCTTGGGCAAGTCCCTTAACCTCCATTGCCTAGCCCTTACCACTCTTCTTCCTTAGAACCAATAGTGACTCTAAGACAGAAGGTAAGGGTTTTTTTAAAAAGAGAAAGAAATACACAAGATACATGGTCCCCCAACCCAAAGGTGCATTGAACCCCCAACAAGCCTCAGAACCAGTTTGCATTATTATACTGGCTATTCTCCTAAGCACAGATTTCACCAGGATGCCAAGTCTCTCCCTGGACACCCTACCCAGGAGCACTCATCTCTCCTCATTCCCAGATATGACAGCCTTGGGGAGGTTCAGTGGTGTGCTGCCTCAGGTACTTGAGGAAAAGAAAGCACAAAACTGGGATGGAAACTTGACCCAGTGGCAAGAATGTTGGCAGAAGATTTGGGTTGGAATTCCAGCTTCAGCATTTACTAGCTTCCCCATTCTTTAAAAACAGAGCTAGAGCTCCAGCAGATTCCCAGATAGCTAAAAAAACCCCCAACCTATTACTATATCACACTTTTCATGCCAAGTTTATGATTTGTTTCCTGAACGCATCATCCATTTCCTCTTTGGCAAGCCGTCTTTAGTCCATTCCCTTTACACTATTATCACCTGCTCTGTTGATCCTTATCCAACAAATATCCACTAGGTTTCCTGGTGTATGACCCTGGGTCAAGTTAACAAAGGTGTGACTCCCAGGCAAGTTACTAGATCCCTCTGAGCCTCAGTTTCCTCATCTGTAAAACAGGGACAATAATATTCAGACCATATGCCTTACAGGATGTTTGCAAGAAAGTGCTTTGTAGAGATGCTATAGAAAGGCCTGCTGTTATCCATTGTATTGTCAGAATTGTGGAGGAACAGAGCTGTTATGGGAGGGGGATAACATAGGCGGAGAACTTTTCAAATTTTACTCTATGAGCTCTTCAGACAAACAGATTTAAATACTAGCCAACTCCTGCCACGGGATGGATGGCAGAATCTTGGGGCATGCCCCTGGAGGGATAGGAGATTTGGTCTCTTCCCCCTGTTCGGAGGGGTCCCTGAGTAAGATATGGGTGGGGATGGAGATACCAACATGGAAACCACTTCTCTACCCTTCCCTCTTACTGCACTTTTCGGCTTTTCTGGCTTCCTTCAAGTCTCAGCTCAAATCCCACCTTCTTCAGGAAGCCTTTCTAGATCCCCTCAGCTCCTATTGCCTTCTCCTTTTAGATTACTTTCCATCTCCTCTGTTTATTTGTCAGTACAAAATCCAACAATATGTACAACTTTCCACAGCTATGGATCCCCTACTCCTCCTAACTAAAATTCCATCTTCCACAAGAAGCCTTCCCTCACCCCTCTTCATTTCAGTTCTTTCTCTCTTTTAATAATTTCCTATTTATGGTGTATATCTGTTTGTTTGTTGTCTCCCTATCCGATTGTAAGCTCCTTGAGGGCAAGAACTGTCCTTTGCCCCTTTTTGTACTCCCAGCACTTAGCACAGCGCCAGGCCCATTAATAAATGTTTATCAAATGATCATTGCAAAGTTGTTTGGGGAAACATCTTCTCATTTCTTTTCTTTGGGGCCAAACTTGATCTTCACAATTTTATAAGCATGGGCTAGTTTTGTTTGTTTTTTTATTTTGCTTCTCTTTGTTTCCATGGTAACAACCTAACAATGGTAAGTGCTTAACTGGCTCCAGATTGGCATGATTCCATTGGCAGGGATTCCAGGCTTGGGAAAGATGGAGGGCAGCATGGTGGGGAAGAATCTTCAGATTCCAAGAAGTCTGTGGATGCTCCCCATTTCCTTCCTGGCTTGGGGGGGGTATACAGACCATTCCAGAATGCCACGGAGCACATGGGGCCAGATGCTTGCGGTGCCCCCAACTGGAACCTGCTGGATGTCGAACTGCCCCTGAGCAGAACCCAGGAACCAGGAGTGACCCTTGCCCCACTCAAGCCCTGGACCCAGTATGCGGTCTTCGTGCGGGCTATCACCCTGAGCATGGCAGAGGACAGCCCCCATCAGGGCGCCCAGAGCCCCATCATCTACCTCCGAACCCTGCCCGCAGGTACCCCTCCACTCTTTCCTTCTGCCCCCTATAGAGTAGGGATCCTCCAAAGAGTCTAGAGGGAGAGCAGCGGCTCTTTGGATGTTCTAGGGATTGCTAGGGGCGGGGCCTGGATTCCTCGGTGCTGATTAAAGGAGAGGGGAAGCAGGAAGCCTGGGTCCCTGGAGACAGAAGCAGTGAAGAGTTGTGGCAAGAAGCCTAGATTTGTTGTCGGAAGATTCAGGTTCACGTCTCCGTTTGGCTACTTATAGAAGCTGGGGCAAATCACAAAGCCGTTCTGGACCTTCTTTCTTCATCTACAAAATGAACTAGATGGTCTCCTTCCAGCTCGAAACCCCAGGATTCTGTGGCCCAGGCCCCTGGAGAAGGGGGACGGGAGCCATCAGAAAGTGCCAGGACCCGGATTCTTAAAGCTAGGAAGTGGGAGTGACCCGCGTCTCCCGGGCCCCCTAGGAAGACAGGAGAATGTTTACATCCCTGGGAGGGAAGGGGACCGGGGGACGGGGCAGTGGGTCAGATGACCAGGCGTCTCTCTGGAAGGGGAAGAAAATAGGGCTTGACTGACCCTGGCCTGGCCCTGCTCCCCAGCCCCGACGGTGCCCCTGGACGTCATTTCTACGTCCAACTCTTCTTCCCACCTGCTGGTGCGCTGGAAGCCGCCCACGCTGCGTAACGGCAATCTCACCTACTACCTGGTGTTGTGGCAGCGGCTGGCGGAGGACGCGGATCTGTACCTCAATGATTACTGCCAGCGTGGTGAGGCTGGGGGGCTGGCCTGGGGAAGAGGGAGGGGAGAAAAGCACGAGGCCCCACCGGGCGCTGGGAGGGGTGACCAGGATGAGTGGGGTAGTAGGAAACGCCCCGGATTTAAGCCAAGAAGAACTGGGTTCCAATGCTGCTCCTATTGATCATTGGGCTAACTCCTTTCCCTCCCTGCCTCCATCTCCCCTTGCCTAGAGAGCGGGAGTTGGGTTACAAGCTCTTAAAGGCCCCTTCCTTCTTTGGGGCCCACTGACCGGGACCTTGGCCCTGCTCCTTCCCCCCCCCCTCCACCTCGCACCCAGGCCTGCGACTGCCCACCAGCAGCACAGACACACGCTTCGACCAGGAGGAAGGGGAGCCCCTTGCGGAGGCTGAGCCGGGCTGCTGCCCCTGCCAGAGCCCATCCCCGGAGCAGCCCCAGCAGCCGGCCCTGGAGGCTCACGAGGCTTCCTTCCAGAAGAAGTTTGAGAACTTCCTGCACAATGCTATCACCCTGCCCAGGTCTGCAGGGGCAGCTCAGGGTTGGAGACCCCAGAGGTGGGGCTAAGCCTTGGGTGGATGTGACCTCGGAGTGGAACCAGGGACTTGGAGATCGAGGCAGAGGACTGGTTGGAATCTGTATCTTGGGACCTTCCCCTCTCCAAACTCCTCCATGAGAGAAGGGTCACTTGGCCTCACCAAAGCTTTTTCTTTTCCCTTGGTGCCTCACCCAGCCCGGTGGGTCTACAGGAGGTGCTTAGCACTTTTACTGACTCAGTTCCCTCCCTGGAGAGGCTCAGATATTTGGGGAGAGCCCTGCAGATTTGGGGAAGAAGCCTGTGGATTGGACCGTGGGGTGTGGGCAGAGTAGAAAGCTGAAGCCATTGAATGGTAAGGAGTTATGGGGTCTGGTGAGAAGAGTGGATTGTGAAGGCTCCCATCTTTCTCCCTAGATCCCCCTGGAAGGTAACTTCTCTCAACAAGAGCCCCCAGAGGTAAGTAGGGAGAGGTACAGAGGGACTGAGGAGCCAGGAATGGGGGAACCGAAGAGAGATCAGGCGATCAAGGACTTTCTGTCTTAGCTGGTGGAGAAAGAAAGCTTAGGTTCAAATGTCCAATACTTTCAGCAAGTCACTTGACCTCACAATGATTTCATTTCCTCGGAATTAGGAATTTTCAATATTTTTTTTCATTTAGTTAATCATTTAATAAAATGAGTACTTGGGTAAATTTTTTAAGTAACTACATGAATTTCTTTTGGTTTTGAATAGAAATTTTCATTTAATTAATTAATTTAGAATATTTTTCCATGGTTCCATGATTCATGTTCTTTCCTTTCCCTCTTCGTCCCCCCCCCAGCCCACCGCAATTCCACTGGGTTTAACATGTGTTATTGATCAAGACCTATTTCCACATTATTGATATTTTCACTAGGGTGATCTTTTAGAGTCTACATCCCCAATCATATCCCCATCAACCCATGTGATCAAGCTGTTGTTTTTCTTTGGTCCCACAGTTCTTCCTCAGAATGTGGATAGGGTTCTTTCTCATAAGTACTTGGGTAAATTCTAAGGAATCTTTCAACTCAGAAGCCTGTGAAACCTGTGTATGAATTTATATCCCTTCTACCTCCTCAGGGACCCAGGGCGCTACCGTCGGGCTTCGAGGGCCCCTGGGGAAGGGGGAAATAGCTCAGACTTTGGGATCCAGGACAAGGTGCCTCGAGAGCGGGCAGTGCTAAGTGGTCTTCGCCATTTCACTGAGTACCGAATCGACATCCATGCCTGCAACCATGCAGCTCACACAGTGGGCTGCAGTGCTGCCACCTTCGTCTTTGCCCGAACTATGCCCCATCGTAGGTGACCTCTAACCCCTCACCCTTGACCTCTGGACCACAGCCCCTTGAATAGCACCTCATACGTAGTGAAGCCCCAGCCAACATTTGCTGCTTTGGCTTAACTTTCAAACCCCTGACCTGTAATTAATTTGCTACTATCCCTCAGACCTGCTTTGGCATCTTTTGCCTTAGTTTCTCCCTTTTGCACATGACAGGGCATGGGAGGAGGGGATCCTCAGATCCTGGAGGAATCTCAGAGGCAAAAGGGCCTTTTGAACCATGTTCCCTCTATCCCACCAGGTGAGGCAGACAGCATCCCTGGGAAGGTGGCTTGGAAGCCAGCCAGTAAAAGCAGTGTCCTCTTGCACTGGCCTGAGCCCCCAGACCCTAATGGGCTCATTCTCAAGTATGAGATCAAGTACAAGCGCCTAGGTGAGGTAGGGACCCTAGAGTCTAGGCCCCCAGAACCCACCCTACCTGATCCTCGACACCACTCCCTGTGAACTTCCTCCCTTCTCAAGTGCTGGGCTCCCCTCACCCACCACCCATCCTGGGGTACTCCTTCCCTCTCAAGTGCCCTAATGCCCTCCCATTACCCAGACCCCTTGTCCCCTGTTATCCAGCCCCATGGAGTCCTCTCCTCCTTGGTCATTCGAAGCTGAGTTTTTTTCCTTCCCCAAGTAGGAGGCCACAGTGCTGTGTGTGTCCCGCCTCCGTTATGCCAAGTTTGGGGGAGTCCACCTGGCCTTGCTTCCCCCAGGCAACTACACAGCCCGAGTTCGAGCCACTTCACTAGCTGGAAATGGCTCCTGGACCGATGGCCTGGCATTCTACATCCCTGGCTCTGGTAAGATAAACACAGGCCAGTGCTTGGCTCTCAAATCCATCCTAATGAGTACCTTCAGTCCCCTCGCCTCCACTCCAAACCTCTAAAATGGAAGGAAACCCCTTCATCTTTTGGTCCCATTACAATCCCTGGTCCTCTGTTCCCTGACCCTTGATTGTTGACCCTAACCACTAGCCGTGGTCCTTATTTTCTGAGCCCTGCCTGCCCTTTGCTCTCTGCCTCTACTCTTTCTCCTCTCTTCCCAGAGGAAGAGGAGTCAGGAGGACTACATGTTCTCCTCACCGTCACCCCTGTGGGGCTCTTGTTGCTCATTGTTCTTGCTGCCCTCGGCTTCTTCTACAGCAAGAAGAGGTAAAGTATCTCACAAACCACTATCGACCTCAGTTTCTCTTCTCCCCTCTCTCCTTATCCCCATCCTTTCCTTTCCTCCCGTTGTGGGAAGCAGTCCTGGATTAAATGGAGGCAGGAGTGGTAGCAACAAAGATTTTTTGACACTAAAGCCTGTTGCCTCTCATTCCCATCCCAAGGAAGTCATGAAATCCCCCTTTTTTGAGAGAAAAAATGCCATACCCCTAATAGCAGGGTGAGAAGAGCCCTGTTGGGTAACCTTCTGAACCCCCAAAGTCTAGTAATTGAGGGTACTTGGGATTCTCCCTGGGGATCCAGGAATTTCTAAAGATTGACTATAGAACCCCTTTCTCTGTAATTTCTTTCATACAAAAACCCCCTCGATCCTTAGTCAAAGCCTAGGTCCAAGAAAAAGACCCACTTCAGAAGGTGAGAAGGGCCACCATGTCCCCATCCTTTCCTCCCTTTCTGGGAATCCTGTAGATCCCATACTTTGTCCTCAGTTCTGCCTCTCTGTCTCTCAGGTCCTGGACTCTAACCTGCCCTATAAACTTCACACCTAGACTCTCCCCAAGCTGCCTGACCACCCGGTGCCTGGATCACCACCACCATCTTTGGCCCTGGCTTGGACCCTGTGGGCTTGCCTGACCCCTTTCCCTTTCCCCTCTTACAGGAACAGTGGTGGTTACCCCAATGGGACCCTCTATGCTTCTGTCAACCCTGAATACTTCAGCACTTCAGACAGTAGGAGCTCCTGAGGGCCTGGGAGGGAGATTGTGACAGCTAGGAGGGAGGGTGAGGTTCAGCAGGTCCAAGAAATAGATTGGGATTCAGCTGTCAATCAGGCCTTTCAGAGGGAGGCTGCATTTAGAACCCCGTCATTCTAGAGGGGAGAGGGGACCCCAGAAGAGGGGAGGGTTACAGAAGCCCCTGCTTCTACCTGCATATCCTTTTTGTTTCCTCTACCACAACTAGTGTATGTTCCAGATGAATGGGAAGTACCTCGAGAACAGATTTCAGTCATCCGGGAGCTGGGTCAGGGCTCCTTCGGGATGGTGTACGAAGGGCTGGCACAGGGGCTTGAGGCCGGGGAAGCCCCCACGCCAGTGGCCCTAAAGACCGTGAATGAGCTGGCCAGTCTTCGGGAGCGCATCGAATTCCTCAAGGAGGCCTCTGTCATGAAAGCCTTCAAATGTCACCATGTGGTATCAGGGAGGGGAAGGAATTGGCTGTATGGCATCTGGGCAGCGGGGTCAGGGTTGTGGGTTATGTTTGCAGCCCTGGTGGGGGGACAGCTTCAGAGATGGAGTCATAGCTGGAGGCGGCCAGAGTTGAAGTCCAGCCTTTGTTGCCCATCTAGGTGCGGCTTCTGGGTGTTGTATCACAAGGTCAGCCAGTCCTAGTCATCATGGAACTCATGACTCGAGGGGACCTCAAAAGCTATCTCCGATCCCTGAGGCCTGAAGCAGAGGTAGGGGCCTACGTGGGAGGGAGGGAGGGACAGATGGACTAAGGGTGGGGAAACTGGGGGGTACCAAGGTACTTGCAGTGTATTAGATATCTCACTTTAGTTTCCACCTTGGTCTCCTTCCATACCTTTATTCCAGAACAACCCAGGTCTCCCTAGACCAGGGCTGGGTGACATGATCCAGATGGCAGGCGAGATCGCCGATGGCATGGCCTACCTTACTGCCAACAAGTTTGTGCACCGAGACCTGGCTGCTCGAAACTGCATGGTGTCTCAAGACTTCACAGTCAAGATTGGAGGTACAGAGGATGAGATTTCAGATATCCTGGGCAGGAAGCAAGCGTTGGGACTGGGAGGGGGAAAGGGGAAAGAGAATGGGGAATGGCTAGCATGGGGGAGTGGGAGATTTGGGACTTGGGAAAGGGGAGGTGGGAAAAGTGAGGCCAGTCTGAGACGGGACACCTGTTTGGAGCAGGAATGGGCACTGGCTAAAACAGTGTATATGACTTGCCTGTCCACATGTTCTCTGCCACCCTCAGACTTTGGCATGACGCGGGATGTATACGAGACAGATTATTACCGAAAGGGAGGAAAGGGGCTGCTACCTGTTCGTTGGATGGCTCCTGAATCCTTAAAGGATGGGATCTTCAGCACTCACTCTGATGTCTGGTGGGGCCTGGCTATGGGGTTGGCTGGGACTGTTTCTCCTAGGAAGGGACCTGGGACTGTCACTGAGAAGCTGGAGAAGGGAACCACAAGCTTCCTCCCACTTACATTTTAAAAATTTTTTTCCCAAATTACATGTAATATTTTTAACATACATTTTCCATAATTATGAGATCAAAATTGTCTCCCTTCCCTCCCTTCCCCCTCCTAAGATGGTAAGCAATTTGGTCTGGGTTATAGATGTATGATCATGCCAAACATTTTTCCATATCGGTTATGTTGCTCCCACTTGCACTTCTTTTAAAATCCTTACCTTCTTAGAATGGGTACTAAGGCCAAAGAGTGGTAAGGGCCAGGCAACTGGGGTTAAGTGATTTGCCTAGGGTGCCACAAGCAAGATGTGTCTGAGGCCAGGTTTGAACCCAGATCTTCCTCACTCCAGGGCAGTGCTCTATCCACTGAGCCACCTGCCACTCACATTTTAGAGAATCCCTTGTGAAGGGTCCTGGTTGGATAGAGATTCCATTTTCCATGGAATGGGGTCGTCGGAGAGGAGCAGTCACCTGGGAATGCTCCAGGTTCCTGATGTGTCCCTTCCTTTGCTCCCCAGGTCATTTGGTGTAGTGTTATGGGAGATTGTAACACTGGCAGAACAGCCTTACCAAGGCCTATCCAATGAGCAGGTGCTCAGGTTTGTCATGGACAACGGCATCCTGGATGAGCCCGAGGGCTGCCCTCCCCAGCTGTGAGTCTCTCCTGCTTTCTATCTCCCTACAGTCACAGCACCATTTGCCTTCTAGCCCCGAGCCCTTTATTCCCCATTCTAACCCTAACCATATCACCCACTTCTCCCCAGTTCCTCTAGCTAGTCATTCACGGGATCAGGGTGGGGAGATCTTCACGACCCCATCTGATGCCCCACCACTCCCTTCCCCTCATGCCAGACGGGAGCTGATGAGTCGCTGCTGGCAACAGAACCCTCGCCAGCGCCCGACCTTCCTCCAGATCCTGGACAGCATCAAGGATGAGCTGCGCCCATCCTTCCGTCTCCTCTCTTTCTACTATAGCCCTGAAAGCCGAGGGGGCCGGGGCTCCTTGGCACCCCCTGATACAGATCCTGACACCCACCTATCCCCTGAGCCCCCTCCAGACTTCAGCCCTCCTAATGGAAGCCTAGGACACTGAGAAGCTCCCTTTACCCTGGAGCATGTGGGATCCCTGAATGCTGAGATGTTGACATCCCGAGGCATCTAGTAGAGAAAACCCAAGCTCCCTCGATGCAACCAGTTCTGCTATGGATTCCATGCCCTGACACCCCCCACAGCCCCACAGGTCCACAAGATGGCCCAAAGGGTAGGGGAGATGGGAGATGGGATGGGCCAGGGAATGAGGAGGGTTCTCTCTTGTCCTCCTTAGCCTGAAGGACCAGGGCCAGATAAGGTGCCTCTCCCCCGAGACTCCATGGGAAGCCAAGAAAAGGGAGCCAATACAATGGAAAGATGAAGGTAGCCCCGGCAGTTGGTGGGGTGCAAGACCCTCACAAGCCTAGGGAGAGCTGCATTTTCTTTCATGGATAAATGAAGAGTACACCTGCCAGGCATTCCAGACCCAGATGGCATAGGAAATCTATCCCATACTGTGACATAGATGCTATGTGTGAGTGTTGTGAAAATTAGAGAGACCACCCCCCAACACCATTTTCTGACACCTAAGCATTTTAAAGTACTTTGCAGATTGCCTGGATTGGGGGTAGGAATCAGAACCCTTCCCTGGCTCACCACCTTCCCCAGGATGCCTTTTGGAGGGCCTTTTCTCCCTAGCCTACCCTGGCAAAGGATAAGGAGCTTCCCTTTGGACAATAGGGGAAAGAGAAGCACTGGAGTGGGTACTTGTTCCCAACTGTCATCCCCAGTTTCATCTCTCTTCCTCGCCCCTTCCCCTTTGTGTGGGAAGATTTTCAGTAGGCTTCCCTCCACTTTGGACTCAGCCAGTCACCTCTTACTCCACCCTCCCCACCCCAGGATCCCTCAGCTTGGTGCTGCTCCCTCATTCCCCATGGGGACATCCCTTGGTGCTGATTTTCTTCCCCTCACTTTTTGTTTCTTACCCCTTTTTGAAGTCTCTGCAACTAGGTTTAATTCTTACAGTTCCTCCCTAACTCACTCCTCAAATGTGGAGTCTGAAGAAGATGCAATAAAAGTCTTGTTTCTATCTGGGGTCTTGGTTAATCAGAATGTCCATTTATAAATGAGCTAGCCTAGAAATTTGCTGCCGTCTGTCCTTCTCCACTGGGCCCTAAGTTGCTGGGGCTGCTGCCACTATGGCAGTAGGACAGAACTTTCCTGCAGTCAAACTTGCCACCTTCCTCCTCTACCGGCCATTAGGGTTGCCCAGATAATCTTTTTACCCCTTGGGCTTTGAGATGTTAATGAAGCAGAACAAGTAACTTTGGCCCATACTTGTCACCTAGGTGATCCGACAAAGTCCCTCTCATACCTCAGTTTTCTGTGTGAAAGTGAAGGCACTGGTAGAGCTCCAGGCCTGGAGTCCAGAGGACCTGTATTCAAATGTGACACCTCCTAGCTGCGTGACCCTGGGCAAGTCTATTAATCTCGCTTGCCTAGCCCTTACCCTCCTTAGAATTGTTCCCAAGACAGAAAAACATATGAAGGCATCGTACTAAATGATCTACTCTATGATCAAGTCTGTCTCCAACCACCTCTTTCCCCATCTTTTCCATACCCCACTCATGACATGCAAAACAGCCTCATCTCAGCCCACTCAAAGGTCCTCAAGAAGTAGCCTCGGCCAGATCTACCTTCCCTTAGCTGGGAAAGAAGTTAGTCTCTGCTAGGCAGCATGTCCTGGATAGGAAAAAGGAATGGGCTCGACTACTCTTTCCAGTACCAACAAGCAGGATCGTTCACTCATTGGTTAGAGGAAGCCAGATGTTGGATAAGCCCCAGTCTTGGCGCAAAGGGACCTAGGTTGGAATTCTGTTTCCAGTACATACTAATTGTATGCCCCTGGTCAATGACTTGAGTTCCAGTTCCCTCATCTCTAATAGGGATAAGAATGTTTTATTACCTACCTTACCAGTGACCTCAGGGCCACTGTGAGGAAAGCCCTTCATAAGCCTGCTGTGGAAATGTGAATTACCTGAATTATTAGAGGGTTGGTATAAGGCTATGCCTCTTTAGGACCTCTTTTCCTGCCTGCTTGGCTTCTCCTTTGAAATCTCCTTTGCTCGATCATCTCTTTAAGCAAATCATAGTTTAGGGGGACAGTTGGGTGGCTCAGTGGATGGAGAGCCAGGCCTAGAGATGGGAGATCCTGGGTTCAAATATGGCCTCAGACACTTCCCAGCTATGTGAACCTTGGCAAATCACCTAGCATTTACTGCTCTTCTGCCTTAGAACCAATATACAATATTGATTCTAAGACAAAAGGTAAGGGTTAAAAAAGATCATCTTTTTTACTCTCCCCCCTTAACATCTTTAGGTGAGATCAAGTTCAAATAAATACCCAGGTTAGGCTTGAAGGGGAAAAGAAACAAGAGAGCAATATGCCCCCAAAGGGTTAGGGTGTCTGTGAAAAAAAGACAGTCCCATTCTCTTATTATAGTGTGGAGGGGAAGGGATTTAATATGTGTAAAAAGTTTTAAAGCTTTGTGGAACACCAACTTGTGGAGAGCTAACCTCTAAATTCAGCACCCCTCCAGGCCACCCTTCTTCTCTCCCAGCTGCCTCCCTTCCATCACTGATTCAATCTTCTACAGCACTGGGGAGCCCCCAAGGTGGAGTTCCCAGGAAATGGGCTGGACTCAACATGCTTCAAAGAAAACGTATTAAAAAAGTCTCAAATGGCTATCTCAAAAATTTGTTACTGGGAGCAGATTAGACCTAGGTTCAATGGAATCCATTCCCACTCCCAGGAATAGTTTATGTCCTTCTTTGGGGGACTCTCAGCTATCTTCATTATCATTTGGTGAGCTCTCTCTCCCATCTTTTAACCTCCCATTTTCTATCTCTTATCTGCCTTCTTTCCTGCTGCCCACTTCATTCTTCAAAAACCGTAACCCTGTCATTTCCTCTAGCTATCATCTTAGCTCTTAGACTTCCTCTTATAGTATCAGCCCCCTAGAAAAAGTCACCAAACATTAATGGCCTTCTCTTCTCCACTTTTAAATCCCTTAGTATCTAACCTTACCATTGAAAGACATTGTGCTCTCCAAGTTTCCAGTGATCTCTAAACCTAATACTAAGTTGATAAATTTGATGGTCTTTTCTCGGACTATATATACATACATACATATATATATATATATGCATATATATATAATTTAAACCCTTACATTCCACCTTAGAATCAATACTATGTATTGGTTCCAAGGCAGAAGAGCAGTAAGGGCTAGGCAATGGGGGTTAAGTAACTTGCCCAGGGTCACACAGCTAGTTAGTGTCTGAGGCTAGATTTGAATTTAGGACCTCCCATCTCTAGGCCTGGCTCTCGATCCACTGAGCTACAGCAGTTGCCCCCCACAGGTTAAGTGACTTGTCCAGGGTCATACAGTCAGGAAATGCTTGAGGTCTGGTTTGAACCCAGATCCTTCTAACTCCGAGCCTGGCTCTCTATCCACTGAGCCACCTTGCTACCCCTGATTATATATTTTTTATCTCTCATCATTTGAGCCTGTTGACCAACTTCATTCTAGAAGTTCTTTCCTCTAAGAACAAACCCTTTCCCGTGTTTTCCTTCCTGCTTGGCTTCTCCTTCTCAGTCTCCTTTGATCACCATCCATGACCCACCAGATAACTCTAAATGGCCTCTAAGAATATGACTGAGGTCTTTTCTTTTTCTGTACCCTTTCTTGGTGATCTCCTCAGTTTCCATTGTTTCTATGCAAATGACTCTTTAATGTACATACTCAGCCCTCATCTTTCTCCTGAACACCAGTCCTACATCAATAACTTCCTGTTGAACACCTTTTCCTGGATGCTCCAAAGGCAACTTTAAAACTCCCCATAGCCAAAACAGTACTCAGGATCTGGCTATCTGCCCTGCCATTGTCCTTACTCCTCATAGGGAACAAAAAGACCTTGCCTCCCTGCCGTAGAGCTGGCCTTTGAGTGGAAATTCTTCCAAAAGGCTGGAGCCAGCCCAGACCATGTTTCAAAGCCATATACTCCCAGGGAATCTTGGTACATATCTTAGCATCTAACCTGCTACCACAAAAGACTGTCCTCCCAATATGTACACTTTCTACCACTTGCTCTAGGACCATTGACCCAGTGAATATTCCCATTGCTTCCAGAAAGGGCATGAAAATGGATTGGCCTATAACTTCATTCACTATGTCTGCATTTCCCCAAACAAAAACTCCCTCACTGACTACCATATATGCCGTCTCTCCCAGAGAATATAAGTTCCTTTGGAGAAGGTACTCATTTTTGGCTTTGGATCACCAGCACCTAGCACAGTGATTAGCACATAGTAGGAGCTTAATGCTTTTCTTCATTCATTCATGCATTCATTTCCCTAAACCTGTCCTTTCTCCAAATTTCCCCATTTCCGGAGCGTACCACCAACCTAATCAAACAGGTTGACAACCTTGAAGTCGTTCTTGACCCTTCACCCCTTTGTTCCCACATCCCATATCCAATCAGTTATCAAACCTTCTCACTTTTTACTTCAACAGCATCTCTCATAGCCCTCATAAAACTATTATCATAGTTTAGGCCTTTATTGTCCTTCACTCTGACTACAACAATAGCTATCAAATCTCTCTGCTCTCTTCTCTCTCTAGTTTCTCCTCTTTCTAATCCATCCTCAACACCGCTGCCAAAAATAATCTTCCCTGTCACTTCCTTTTTCAAAAATCTCAGTGGCTCCCTATTGCCTTTAAGTTTGCATTTAAAGTCTTTCATAATTTGGCTCGAGACTACCTTTTTTTTTACAGATTTGGTATTATTCTTTCATGTACTCTATATTTCTAGCCAAATGGGATTTCTCTGAACTTGGAATTTTATTTCCTGCCTCTTCACCTTTGTGTAAACTGTTCCTTATGCCCGAAATACACTTTCTCTTCATCTTTTGCCTCTTAAAATCCTGTCTTATTTTTCAGTTGTGTCTTTGTGTCTTCAGTTGTGGCTCTTCATGACCCCATTTGGGGTTTTCTTGGCAAAGATACTGGAGTGGTTTGCCATTTCCTTCAACTCATTTTACTGATAGGGAAAGTAAGGCATTCAGGGTTAAGTGACTTGTCCAGGATTGTGACAGCTAGTGTCTGAAGCTAGATTTGAACTCCAAAGTCCAGCACCCTATATATTGTGCCACCTAGCTACCAATTAGAATCCTTAACTTCTGACAAGGTTCAATGCAAGTGCCCTTCTTCTGGGAAGCTTGTTTTCCCATCCTGAAATTAGCTTGTATTTACTTATCTGTCCAAAATTCAGAGGCAACATGGCAAAGTGGAAAATGTGCTGGGTTCCTCGCCTTCAGTCAGTTGCCTGGGATTGAACTATTAGGCGACCCTTATGGTGCTGGAGTTTCCCCCAGAGGGAATCGCACATCTTTTGGTTTTTCATGTAATATTTCCACTGATTGAATAAACTAACCAATTAACAGGCAGCACATCCCCATGAAGCAGGCCCAAAATTGGCAGCTGGAGAGGGAAGCTCTCTGAGGCTGGGGACTTTTTTCTTTTGTCTTTGTGTCCCCCCAGGGCTTAGCACCCAGAAGAAAGCTGGTCGAGTTTAACTGCTTTGTAGGATGACCCTAGGCCACCTGCGGACTGCCTCCAGTTGCTGAAGCAACAGTGACCCCTAATGGCCAAGTCTGAGACTGCAACTCCGACAAAGTGGGAAACTTAATAGACTGGATTTATAGGATCCTAGGATTCAGAGCTAAATGAACCAAAATACAGTTTTAAGGAGAGGCTTGCCCAAGATCAGACAAGCACAGTGGATTGAAAGCCAAGCCTATTGATGGGAGGTCCTGGGTTCAAATTTGACCTCAAGACATGTCCTAGCTGTGTGACCCTGCGCAAATCATTTAACCCCCATTTCCTAGCCCAGTGATAGCAAACCTTTTAGAGAAAGAGTGCCAGGCCCCGCCCCTCCCCAACACATGCTAGGCCCATGCCCTTACCCCACACAAGAGAGAAAGCACTCTCATTGGGCTGCTGGACAGAGGGGCCAGTGAATTGAGGAAGGAGAGGGAGAGGAGTGGTCCTAGTGCTCTGTTCCCCTCAAGCTCTGCCCCCTATGATCTGCCCACCTTACCCACTGTGCACTCCCATTGGCTGCTGGGCAGAGGGGCAGGGGATGAGGAAGTTTCATCAAGCATAGTGGAGAGGAGAAGGGGAGTGTCTCCACCCGAGTCTCTCTGCCTTTCCAGTAACAAACTGGGGTGTGGGAGGTGCCCATAGAGCATGCTCTGTGTGCCCTCTTTGGCACCTGTGCCATAGGTTCACCATCACTGGCCTAGCCCTTACTGCTCTTCCATCTTGGCGTCAATACACAGATGGAAGGTAAGGGTTTTTAAAAATATTTGTTTTTTTAAAAAAACTCAATCTCAAAACCTCATTTCACAAACGAGGAACCCAAGGCTCACAAATTCCCTGCCACACAGTGGGTGCTTAATAAATACTAGTTAATTGTTGCCTTCTTCCACATCTCCTCTGTGACTGATCACCAAAAACAAGCCCAACATAAGCAGAGAATGTTCTAGGTTATCCTTGAGTCTGAGCCGCCTTTAGTGGGCAGAGGAATCACTAGGGCACACACACTCATTTGCTCATACAAATTCCTCAAGGGATTGAGTGGTAGGGAAGGTGGAGATGCTATTGTCCAGTTGTGTCTAACTCTTTGTGACCCTGTTTAGAATTTTCTTGGCAGAGATACTGGAAAGGTTTGCCATTTCCTTCTTGGCTCATTTTGCAAATGAGGAAACTGAGACCAACAGGGTTAAGTGACTTGCCCGGGGTGACAGACCTGTCTGAGTGTCTGAGGCCAGATTTGAACTTAGGAAGATTTTGTCTCCAGGCCCTGCGCTCTATCCACTGAACCAACTAGGGGCTAAAGTGGAGATAGAAATGTCTTCTGTACTAGCCATTAGAAAGTCTAGGTTTCTAGTTCCATCTCTGCTGCCTACTAGCTCTTGAGACATTGGGTCATTTCTCTAAACCTTGGTCCTTCTATCTGTAAAATGGGGTATTATGATAATACCTACCCTGCCTACCTCACAAGACTGAAAGTCTTAAATGGCACTATGGATGTGAAAATATAAAGTGGATTGGCCTGGAAGAATCAGGATAACAGACTTAGAGCTGAAAGTGACCTTAAAGGTCATTTAATCTAATTCTCTTCTTTTATAGATGGGGAAACTGAGGACCAGAGAGGTTTATTGTCTTTTCCTAGGTCCCAGAGTGGATAAAAGGTAAACATTTGCCAAACATTCACATTTCTGAATTTGGAATTCAAAGCCAGGTCCTTTAGCTCCAGACCCATGCTGCCTCTGCCTAACAGAGCCAGATACAACAACTTCAGAGGAGAAAGAAAAAGCCCCATTCTTTCATTTCCTTCCCACCTCTTCCCATCTCTACCCCCAAGATTCAGAGAGAACACAGAGTCACTGGGAGAATATCAGCTTCATGTTGAGTGAAAAAAAAGTGAAGCTGGAGAGGCATGGTGGAGCATGGAAGATAAGTGGCACAGAGTAATAGCATGTCCCTCCCAGTACCTCTGGCACTGCCCCTTGCTCCCTCCAAACCAGCAAAGAGCATGTTAGCCGGCTGAGGGGCTCTCCTTCACCCATCACTGCTTTCCAGAATTAGGAGTAGCTGCTGCGTCTTCGGCGGAGGAGGGAGGCCGGGGGCACTGGGGAGTCCTCTTGGTCGCTCTCACAGGCTCTCTGGATTGGAGGGGCAAAGGGTGACCCGATTGTGAATTCATACCAGGGATCCCCCTTGCCCAACTGGGGATAGTCAGGAGGGCTCAATCCCTGCAGGCCCATGCTGAGCCATTCAAGTTTGGGGTTCAGCTGGGGCCAAGTCCATATGGTTCAAGTGTGGATATACAGAGCTCAGGGTGCCAGACAGCTCCAGGAAAACAAGAAGGCTGGAGGGGACTGGGAGGGGAAGGTGTGGAGAGGTTGAGGAAGGGGTGGAGAGATCTCACCAGATCTTCATTCTCCTTGGTATGTACACAGAACAGACTCATTTTGCAGAGGTTATTACAGGAGGCGATCATGTGGTAGCTTTGCTAGGGTGGATGAAAAGAAGGAGATGAGGGTCTCCATCAGCCCCACTCCACTTTTCACTAATAGTGTAGAAAGAGTACTGGACTTTGAGGCCCAGAACCTGGGTTCAGATCTCAGATCCCACACTTAACCACAGGCAAGTCACAACCTCCAAGACTGCTTCCTGATCTAAGTGTGTCTAGCACTTGCCAGATATAACCCAGAGCGGTTATAGAAGGGATTCCCATGCCCATATCTAGTAGGGTGGATGTCTTTGCTAGTGAATGGGAATATCAATGGATTTAGAGGACCTGGGCTCAAATCCTGACTTTTCTGCTTACTTTGTCGCTTTTGGCAAGCCACTTAATTTCTCTGTCCTCAGCTTCTCAACTGTAAAAATGAAGGGGCTGGCCTGGATCATCTAAAATCCTTCCAGCTTTCACTTCTATAGTCCTTTGTAAGCTCCTCCCCCATGTGAGACACTGGGACCTTATGAACCTAAGCACTGGGCCAAACTCCCCAAGTCCCAGAAGCTAAGCCAACAAAGGGAAATGGGTATCTGTGTTGTAGCTCACCTTCTTCTTACGTTCAACATTGAACCTTCGGAAGTTATCCATGTTTATCAAGCAGGAGTCTCGGTTCCTCTCCTGTTTTATGGTCAGAGGCTAAGAACACAACAGGTGCTGGCTCCTCTAGCTGCCCTCTTGACTAGAAGACAGAATCACCACCTCCCTTGCCCATTGATTCAGACCTTGAGGCAGAGACCTTCAGCATTCCGCTTGGAGACCAATGAGTACTACCCTATATGCCTCATTAGGTTGGCACTGCCTAGCCCTGGGTTTTCAGGCTTAAATCATGAACCCACATTCTCAAATGTAATACCTTAATCCATGGGTGAAGGAGAGCTTGAGCTGATGTCATCCGTTCCCTGCCAAGCACAAAGATAGGGTTGGCAAAGCCCTGGGTCCCTGCCCCCATCATTTCTTGGCATTCTCTACTCCCATCAAGCAAACCTGCCCTTTCTCTGTCCCCATCACCACTTGCCCCTCTGCCCAATCCCATCTGCCAAGTCTATTCTCAGACAGGATAGTCACCCCCTGAAGGAATGGCCTTAATTCTTCTCTACCCAGCTCTACCCCCTCCCCTCTATGAAAGGACTATTGGATTTAGAGAAGAATTAGGCCTTAGATATCATCTAATCCAACTTCCTCACATTCCAGTTAAATTAAAATGAATATATATTATAATATAGATTATATTACACATAACATATATAATATAAAAATAATTAAAATTTAAAAAGAGTAAATGACTCACTCAAAGTCATCCAAGTGATAATTTATAAGTGGTGAAGTCAGGATTTGAATCCAGATCCTAATTCCAAATCCAGTACTCTTTCCATGATATCCTTTTATCTATCTATTCTACTCTCTAAATCACTAAGCCTTTGGAGATGGGAACAGGAAAGGAAATAAGGCAGTGGCTAAGATTGGAGCAGGAAGACTAAGATACACAGTTAATAGGAATCTAGGGATGGGGGATAACATTCAAGGGTAGGTGCTCATTGGATACTTGGGGTTAATAACCAGCAGCTGGTTGATGAAGTCCTTGGCTATGGCTGATGTGGAACTGAAGTGTGTGTCCTCATATTTAAAAATGCCTTTGGTGACATTGTTGATAGTCTCACTTTCCGTTTCACCCTGGAAAGGGGATATGCCGCTGAGCCTGCGGGGTCCACAGAGTGGGCATTCAGAGTGGGTACATCAGGGGAAAGGGAATGATCAAACCTTCCCCCAGGAGCCCAGAAAGCTGGGTCCAATTCACAGAATCTCAGAGTTGGAAGGGGCTCAAAGGCCACCTATCCAGGACTCAAACCAATTCACCCCAGGCTTCTAGTACTGCCCATGGACATGCTCAAGACCCATCTCCCCATCACCTCTCCCTTGGCCATTCCCCATCTAATCATATATCCTCCACTCCAGGGCCATCCCAACCTCCCTCCAGGGAATCACGGTTCCTCTTGACCATACTGACTGCTGGCAGGATGCCCTAGCTTCCCCAGCCCCTTTACTCTCACCCCATGGGAGAAGGGATTGGAAGGCAGCCCTCTGGTGTGTAGTGGTGGTGGTGGGGTAGTGGGAAGGAGGCACTCACAGAACATAGGTGATGACACCAACACTCCTAGAATAGAAGGAGAGTCTGGTTCAGAGAAAGGTGGCTGCTTACTCTCCCTACCTCCTCAAGCCACAGATCTTAATTCCAAATAAAAGGGGAAAGACAGGATATGGAGAGGATGGAGAAAAAGAGCAAAGAAACAAAGACAGTAGGAAATGAAGTGATGCCAGGAGGTAGGGGGAAGAGATAGGGGAGGAAAAGGGGAGAGGGGAGAATGAAAAATGGAACCAAAGTTGGAGGAGGAAGAGAAGAGAGAGAGAGAAGGGAGAGAAACAAGATGGGGCAAAAAGTGACAAAAACCCAGCTTTAAGAAAAGAGAAAGGGAAGAAAAAAGGCTGAAGGTTCAGAAAAAGAGAGAGTTTTCCAAGCAGAAGAGACCCCAACTCCCTCCCTTAGTCCTCCCCAGCTCCCTCCCCTACAGTCTCTTTCTAGCCCATAGCCCTCACCACATGTCTGCTACAACAGAGAGAGGTTCCAACTTGATCACTTCCGGAGCTGAAAGGGGAAAGCGCTCATCCTGAGGGAGCCAAGGGTGGTGACTTCCACCCCTGGTCCCCATGCCGCCCTGCAGCTGGGCTCCTGAGTACCTGGGCTATCAAGCCCTGGCAGGTCCCAGACTGGAATTCCTATACAGAGGAAGATTTGTAGGAAGGAGGAAGAGCTAAGACCATGGAGGGAATGGGAGAGGGCCAGATAAGGTCAAGTGGGTAATAGTATATCTAATGGAGGATAAAGAGAGAAGGACTGAAACTGCCAGGAGGAGTGGTGGCTAGATAGCTAGGGGAAACATGAATGATGAAATAAAGCTGATAGAGGAAGAAGCTCCACTGAAATTCATATCTCAAGGGAAATGAAGTCTTAATAAAGGAGATGTAGAAGACTAAAGATTGAGGAAGGTGAGCTTTAAAGCAGCAATAAAACATTGCAATAAGACAAGGGGCTAGGGGAAGGACACCCTAACGAAGGGCAAGGGAACTGCTGAAATAACTGCCAGAAAGCTCCAACCAGCGAGTATTTAATAAGGTGAAGACAAATGGGCTCTGGGAATTTGAAGGTAGAGCTAGGATGGAAACCCTGGGATCCTAGAATCCGATCTCTCTACCTACCAATATACTCAGGAACCCCACACCGTTTTTGGAGGCACGTGTTTTTCTCAATACTCTGGGCCATCTCGAAGCCAGTTATCTTGATGTTAGGTTTAATATCTTTCTGCTGTAGCATGATGATCTCAGGCTAGGGAGAGGGAAAAAGAAATTCTTGGCCAGCTCTCAGTTCCTGCTTCACCAATTCAAACTTAATCACCCCAGACTCAATACCTGCTGTTGCCATAGGGGGTGGGTAAAGTGTAAGTATCATTCACTATGACCTCTTATATCCCAGCTCCTGCTCCAATCCAACATCTAAATCTGTGATGTCTCCCATAATATTAAAAGCTAATACATATTTGCATGTATATATATTTTTTCTCAAAGCCGTCATCTAACTCTGGATTTCCGGACTCCTGCTCATTCCCTTATTTCACCACTTTTGATATTCCAGTGATAGCAAACTTTTCCCTTATACCCATTCTAAATAAGGAACTTTTTTTTGTTTTTGTGAAATTTGAGGGTAGCCTCTGTGACTGATTAAAGTATACTGATTTTGTGGTGATGGGCGTGGTCTTATTTTCTTGTTTTTATTTCATGGTCCTTTGATGGAAAGCAAGGTTAAATATCAAGTTCCCTAATGGATTATATAGTACTTTATATAGATGGGAGTAACATAAGCCAGCCACAATATCAAGGAGAATGCACAATTTGTTGAAAGTGAATGAAAGAGGGGACCAGTGAACTCAGCCCAGAAAACCCAGATGAGTGAATCCCAAATTAGGTTTAGTTGTGCTTCTGGAGGCAACAAAAAATATTAATTCACAGAACACTTGGTCAACTCATCTCATAGTGCTGAGGAAGAACAAAAATAAAACCCCAAAAACTCTTATAAAGACCAACTTAGAGTATGCACCCATACCTCTTGCAGTGGATGGAGTACAGAAATCTATGAAGTACTGTCAAAGAACTTCCAAATCAGGACATACCACATACAGTATATAAAGTGACTTGTAAATCAAGAAAACTATGTCGTGAAATATGTTTAATAAATGAAAGAGGCCAAATGCTTAAGGGAAGTTCAGAACCTGTATATCACCTTCCCCAGGGGAACACCTGTCTTGACAATGACCCATACAGAACAAAGAACAGCTCAATCTGACTGTAATTTGGTGCTTGGCTTGGCTTTGATTTTGGTCCAGACTTGTTCCTTCAAGTGTGAAGGGAATTCCTAGGCAAGAAACCTCTTCCACCAATGCAATCCTGGAGGAAGTTAGTATTTGTTAGAGAATTTGAACCCAGATCTTCTTGACTCCACAAGTATTCCACTATACTAAATAGTACCTTTCATTATAACCTGAAAATGCACCTCAAGGCTCTAAAGCCTCCTTTCCTATAGTATAACTGATTCCCACAACCCCTGACCACTCATAGGGTAGAAAAAGAATGCTCCCTTCTTGCACTACTCCTATGCACTCTTGAATGCCATAAAGAGTTATGGTGAGACCAAATTATTTGGCTTCTCCTTCCCCCAAGGTCTGGGCAATAATCTCCCATTCTGAGGCACCTAGGTGGTAGAGTGGATAGAGTGCCAGGCCTGGAGTTGAGAGGACCTGGGTTCAAATCTGAACTCAGACACTTCTGAGCTAAATGACCCTGAGCAAAAGTTACTTAACCCCAGTTGCCATTCCCACTCTCTCCCTTTATAGGCTCTTTGGACTTCCAGTCTCTGAAGCATGTCAATTGGAGGGCCCACAGTCAAGAAGTTCTTTGGTTTCTGCAAGTCTCTGGCTTTTCCAGCATCTCTTTATAAAGGGGGTGATTCATTTCAACTGCACTCTTCAAAGTACATCAGTATATCTTAGGCAATTACTTTTAAATGTCCTGGGCAACTTCCCTTCATACTTTTTTCTTTCTTTCCTTTTTCTAAATGTTCACAATCCATCTCTTTAATAACATGTAGAATTTTATCAGCAATCAATCAAGCTCACCAGTATATAATTTACAGTATCCATTTTCTTCCCTGGAAGATTCAAAGCCAAATAACATTTGCCCTTTTCCAGTACTGCAGCACCTGTCTCAACAATCATTGAGATCACTGACAGCACCATCCCATCTGCTAGTTCTTTCAGTATCCTGGGATGTAATCCATACAAATCTGGTGACTCAAATTCATTAACATAGGAACTCTTATCTATTTACCTTGAGTTTCTGTTTCTTGTTAACCATTCTTATTTCCATCCTTTACAGTCTAAAAGACCTTTCTCCTTGGCAGAGAAAACAGAAGAGTTAGATGGTCTTGCCTTCTTTCTCTACATTGTCCATTAGCATTAGTCCCTCTCCTTGAGAGGAAATCTTGCTTCTTCTTTGATCATCATTCTCTTGCTCCCAGCATAGCTTTATAAAAGTCCTTCTTGTCTTTTTTCATAGCCAGTCTCAAATAATTCTGAATTTTAGCATTTCTGACTCTGTCCTTAAAGGCTCTGCCACTCTGTCTTGCTTCTTTCATCTTTATATATCTTGTGTTTTTATTTTCATAACTTTAAAATGTTTTTCTACAATCAAGTGTTTATTTTTTGCCTACCACCCCCATACTCCTGCAAAACACATACACACAGAAGGGGTAGGGGATATGAATGCAAAACCCCTGCATCATATAATCATATTAAAGTAAAACAAATTCCCACATTGGACATGTCCAAAAATATGTTTCTCATTATGCTTTTTCAATCTATCACCTCTCTGTCATGAGGTGATCAGTAATGTTCATTATTAGTCCTCTGGAATAAAAATTGATCATTAAATTAATTAGAATTCTTAAGTCTTTCAGAATTAGTCATTTTTACAATATTGATGTTGCAATATTATAAATTGTTTTCCTGGTTCTACTCACCTTATCCTGCATCAACTCAAACAAATCTTCCCAAGTGTTGCTGAAACTATACACTTCATTGTTTTTTACAGAACAATAGTGTTTCTTTACATTCATGTAACAGTTTGTTGAGCCATTCCCCAATTGATGGATAGTCACAGTTTCCATTTCATTGCCATTGACAAAAAGTTGCTATAAATATTTTTGTACATATAGGACCTTTCCCTCTTTCTCTAATCTCGTTGAGGTATTGGCCTACTAGTGGCATTCTGGATCGAAGTTTCTAAACAATAGGGCATAATTTCAAATTGCTTTCCAGAATGGCTAGACAAATTCCAACAGTGAATCAATGGTGTTTTTCCATAACTCTTCCAACACTTCTTTTTTTTTTTCAATCTGATGGGAATGAAGCATAGACTCAGAGTTGCTTTCATTTGTGTTTCTCTATTAGTGATTTGGAGCATTTTTTTTCTATATGCCTATAAATAACTTGAGTTTCTTTGAGAAGTTTGTTCACATCCTTTGACCATTTACAATTGGGAATAACTAATTCTCATAAATTCAAATCAGTTCTTGAAATTTAGTCTAATCTTGAAAATTAGACTATCTAAAACTTACCATAGAAGGCAACTGGGTAGCTCAGTGGATTGAGAGCCAGGCCTAGAGGTGGGAGGTCCTAGGTTCAAATATGGCCTCAGACACTTCCCAGCTGTGTGACCCTGGGCTAGTCACTTAACCTCCCCCCCCCCCCCCTTTGCCTAGCCCTTACCACTCTTCTGCCTTGGAACCAATACACAGTATTGATTCCAAGACAGAAGGTTAGGATTTAAATAAATGAATGAATGAATGAATAAATAAAGGAATGAATGAATGAACAAATAAATAAATAAATAAATGAAGCTTGCTACAGAGATTATTTCTCCAATTATCTGTTTTCCTTCTAGTTTTGACTGTATTAGACTTGTTTATGCAAAACCTTTTTAATTTTATATAATGTAAATTGCCTATCTTTTTGATCCTCTCTCCTCCCCTAATCCATAGGTCTGAAATGTAATTTCATCATTGTTCCTCTAATTTGTCATTTAACCGTTAGTATCTTGATCCCATGTATATTTGGAACTTATCATGTTACATGTGTGAGGTATGGTCTAAATAGCATTTCTACCAGACTCCTATCCAGTTTTCCCAGCAGTTATCTGTCAACTAGTGAGTCCTTACCCCAATAGATAAGGTTTATTGGGTTCACTGAACATTCCTTTTTACTGACCAATCTATTTTTAAAACCAGCATCAGACTGTTTCAATTATTACTATTTTGAAGTATAATTTGAAAACTGCTACTACTAGGTTCCCTTCCTCCCCACTTTTCCTCACTATTTCCCTTGAGATTCTTAACCTTTTGTTCCTCCAGACTAATATTATTTTTTCTAGTTCTATTAAAGTAATATAATTACTATAAAATAATGGTATTTGATTGTTATGCAATGAATAAGTAAATTAATTTAAGCAGTTCTATCATTTATAGTGTTTCAGCTTAACTCTGAACAATCAATATTTCTCCAATTGTTTATAAATGTATTTTTGCAAATGTTTTTTGGATAAGATTCACACAATCCTTATATGTTAGTAGTTAAACTCCCAAGTATTTTATACATTCTGTAGTTATTTTAAATAGAATTTATATTTTGCTTCCTGCTAGGTTTGATATTATATAGAAATGCTAATGATATGTGAGGATTTCTTTTTTAACCTGCAACTTTGTTGAAATTATCTCAATTAATTTTCAGTTGACTCTCTAAGGTTCTTTAAGTACAGCATCATATCTCCTGCAAAAGCAATAATTTTGTTTCTTCTTTGCCTAGACATGTTCCCTCAATTTCTTTTATATCTATCATCTATAGTTCTAATGTTTATACATGTTTATCTATATGTTTATAGCTATCATCTATAGTTCTATGTTAAATAGAAGTGATAACAATGAACAATTTTCCTTCACTTCTGATCTTATTGGAAAGAATTCTAGAATTGATCTTCATTACATATATAATGCTGGTTGTTGGTTTTAGATACGTATTATTTTTCATGTTAAGGAAAAGTTCAGTTATTCCTTCAGTTACTAGGGTTGTCTTTTTTTCAGAAATAAGTGTTATATTTTGCCAAGAAAGCTTTTATTGGAAATGAAATTATTTTTTATTAATATGGCAAATCATGTTGATCATTTTCCTAATATGAAACCAACCCTGAATTCCAAGTATGAAATCAATCTGATAATAGTGTATCATCTTTGTGATGTAGGTAGCCTTTTTGCAAGTATTTTATTTTAAAAATTTGCTTCAGTGTTCAATAGGAGTATTAGTCTATAATTTTCTTTGTTTTGACTCTCCCTAGTTTAGGAATCAAGATAATTTTTGCATCATGAAAGGAAGTTAATAGGATTTCTTCTTTTGCTTTGTTTTGTTGTTGCAAAGAATTTGCATATTACTGGAATTGTTCTTTCTTGAATGGACTGTTATTTAGTCTCTCATTGATATTTAATATTCTTCAATGACTCTTTTATCTAACATAATTTTTATTATGTTGTAGTCTAGCAAAGAATGTGTTTAATATAATTTTCTTCATTTGTGATGCCTTAATGCCCTGATGGACAATTTGGAATTTGGAACTTTAGCTTTAAAAGACTGACTGCCCTTTGATCCAACCATTCCACTGTTGGGTTTATACCCCAAGGAGATAATAAGGAAAAAGACTTATGCAAAAATATTTATAGCCACACTCTTTGTGGTGGCAAAAAATTGGAAAATGAGGAGAAGTCTTTGATTGGGGAATGGCTGAACAAATTGTGGCATCTGTTGGTGATAGAATACTATTATGCTCAAAAGAATAATGAACTGGAGGAATTCCATATGAACTGGAAAGACCTCCAGGAATTGATGCAGGCGAAAGAAGCAGAACCAGGAGAACCTTATACACAGAGACAGATATGCTGTGGCATAATTGAATGTAGTAGACTTCTCTACTAGCAGCAATGCAATGATCCAGGACAATTCTGAGGGACTTATGAGAAGGGATGCTATCCACATCTAAAGAAAGAACTGTGAAGAAACAAAAGAAAGAAACAGTGAAGAAAAACAACTGCTTGATCACATGAGTTGATGGGAATATGATTGGGGATGTAGACTCTAAAAGATCACCCTAGTAGTAGAAACACAGAAGAAAAACAACTGCTTAATCACATGGATTGATAGGGATATGAATGGGGATATAGACTCTAAACAATCACCCTAGTGCAATTATTATCAATAATATGGAAATGGGTCTTGATCAATGACACATGTAAAACCCAGTGGAACTGCACATCAGCTATGGGAGGGGGTGGGAGGAGGGGAGGGAAAGAACATGAATCCAAGTATTCATAGAAAAATATTTTAAATTAATTAAAATAAAATATTTAAATAAATAGATAAAATAAAATAAGAGCTCACCCTAGTGCAAATATCAATAATATAGAAATAGGTCTTGATCAATGACACATGTGAAATCCAGTGGAATTGGGCATTGGCTACAGGAAGGGGTGGGAGGAGGGGAGGGAAACATGAATCATGTAACCATGGAAATTTTTTCTTAATTAATTAAAGGTTTTTTAAAATGAAGAAAAAAACTTTTAAAAAAGTTACCTCTCCTCCCAGATTTATTCCTTTTGTATAGATTTCTACATGCACAACCTGATTAGGTGAAATAAGTTCCTCCATGGCTTTCTTCTTCCAAATCATCAAAACCTGACAAAACCACTCCCAATCCCTCTATCTCATTTGATTCCTCCTATGACCATTGATGACATTTGGGTTCTGAAGGGATTCTCACATCATTCCCTATCCCCATGAGAAGGTAAACAGTTTCTCTTTATAAAGTCTTTTCTGATTAGTTTTATTTGCCTTCTTAAAAGTTTCTCGACTCATATTCATATTTTAAAATTTCTATTTCACCCTATTCTTTTCCTCAAGATTTCTTGAAATTTCCTCTATTTCTTTGTAGGTAATTTTCCCCTTTTATATAATTATGCTATTTTGCTAAGTATGTCATTCTTGGTTGTAGATCATTATCTTTTGCCTTTTAGAGACTATATAGTACCTTGGTTCTTGGGGTGTATGGGGTGCTCAGGGAGGAGTAATATCTTTGGTATGGAGGGCTTGTCGTGCCCTCCTAGGGCAGCTCTCCAGCCTCTGACCCTCACCTGACACCCAGCTCTCACTTGTGGCTCCTAGTAGCTGCTAGCATGCGGCAGCGGCCACACCCCGGGCAACGGCTTCGACAGGCCGGCTAAACCTTGTGAGGGTAGCCATCGGGTCGTCATGGACCCCTGGTGAACTAGGGCTTTGCTCACCCAGCATGTGAAGACTGTTTTGGAGGAACAGGTGGAAGAAACCAACAAGAAGGTTCAACAGCTGAGATGGCGATACAGCAAGGCACTGTAGAGTGCTTAGGGCATGTTGGAGCACAAAAGACAACACGGCCCTCCAATGCAGCTGAGGAAGTCTCCAGTTGTAATGACTTTTCGTGCCACTGGACCCAGGCTTCCAACGCTGAGAGAGTGGGACTGTCTCTGTGCATCAACTTTTCCACTTAAATCTTCATGCACAAGTGTCTTTGTGCACAAAAACTCACAAAAACAATCGTCATCCTCAGTTACCGAGAGACTACTACCACCTTGGTTCTTCAGTTGTTTTTTTTCTTTTTGCTGCAAGTATTTTTTCTTTGATATGGATCCTACACATTTTGGCAATCATTTTCCTGGAAGTTTCCACTTGAGAATTTCTTTCAGGAAATAACTTATAGATTCTTTATGTCTTCACCTTGCCTTCTGCTTTAAATATGCTTGAGCAATTTTGTTGTATAATTTCTTGAAATCCAGCATCTTTTTTTGATGTTGTCTTTGAATTAGTTCAGTAATTTTTAAGTTAGTTTCTCCTTGATCTATTTTTCAGGTCACTTGTTTTTGCTATGAGATCTTACATTTCCTTCTTTTTTTAATCTTTTGACTTTAATATTTCTTCTTGTATCCTATAGTCACCAACTTCTATTTGGTCTATTCTAACTTTTATAGAATCTGTTACTTGGCTAAGGTTTTATACCTCTAGTATTAAGCCAATTCTCTTTACAAGTCTTTTCCATAGCTTCCATTTCTTTTCTAATTCTTTTCTCTATCACTTTCATTTAATTTCTAGCCAATCTTGTGAGAAAACTACTTCCTTTTGAGGTTTTGCTTATAGATATTTTGAAGTTATTTTCCTCTTCTGTATTTATTTCTTTGGTATTTCTGTTATAAAAACTTTGTCTTTGTCTTTTTTTAACTTATTTGGGGCTTAAAGTCTCCCCTCCTCTGGAGATCAAACTGAATTGAGGTTCTTTCCTTTATCCCAGAGTCCAAATCACCCTCCAATATTGACGCCTTTTTCTTCCTGGCTTTTTTTTTTCTTTTTGGACCTGTGCTGAGATTCTTCTCCTCACCCTGGTGGCTAAGACCAATGTCCCTCCTTCTTTGGTGATCCAGTTTTAAGCAATGGCACCAAGGGGGGTAAATCACATGGTAATCACCAATTCAAGTGGTAAGGAGAAGAGCTGATGAGCTGTACTGCTCCCTTCTACTCTGTTATCTATTTCTTTTTAAAATCTAAGTTGGTTTATGAGTTCTATCTGTAACCAAAAGGGCCTCTTTAGGTTGCTCCCCCTTTCTTTCCTCATCAAAATAGTTTCTGCCTTAAGAATTTCATTCTTGTAAGCATCTTGTCTTTCTTGGGCTTATGTCACCAGACGGATTATAAGTTATAGTTTCCTACCAACCCTTTCTCTGAAAGTTTGAAATATCTGACCCAAATCTAGGGTATATAATATTAGGTTGTCCCCAGTTTTCCTCTCCTTTCTTATTACAAATCCTCATAAAATGATCATATATCCCCAAGAATCTAATCACTTCTACTTCACTAACCATTTCTTTCTTATTAGTTAGAATCAGGTAGCAAAATAAGTTCTCTATATTGCTTTCTCTACCTTTTGTAGATTGAATTATCATTAAGACAGCCTAAGAATTTGTGAGCTGCTCTATTTTTGGAACATACTTAATGAAGTCTTCTATCACTACTATGTCATGCTTCCAAGTTAAGTTTATAATTTGATTCCTAAATTCCATAGATGGATAGATAGATAAGACAATGGAATACTAGCAAGACAATATTACTTCTGTTTCTCCCTCTGTTTATCTTTACTCAGATACTTTCTAACATATGTGTCTATACTCTTCTATCATTTCATCATATATGCAAGTTCTTTTTTTTAATAATCCTTACCTTCAGCCTTAGAATCAATACTATGTATTGGTTCCAAAGCAAAAGAGTGAAAAGGGCTAGGCAATGGGGGTTAAGTGACTTGCCCAGGGTCACACGGCTAGGAAATATTTGAGGCCAGATTTGTACCTAGAGCCTCCCATCTCTAGGCCTGGCTCTCAATTCACAAAGTATGCATTCTTAATCTACAATGCCACCATCATTTACTTATACACCCTATTTAATGCTTAACACAATACTTGGTTCACAATAAATGTTTACTGAATGAACAAATGAATAAGTCATATTTTACTGCAGAAAGCTTGGTGTGAGACCCAATTAAGCAAGATTATACCAGATCAAATACCTTTAAAGATGAAGGACAACATAAGAAAAATAGATCAAATCTGTTAGCATTTCAAACAATTTTCCTCATCAATGACCGTGACATCATAGGTATAAAGCTAGAAAAGACATCAATGGCATCTAATTCAATCCTATCATTTTACAGATAAGGAACTGAGACCCAGGGAGATTAAGTGTCTTACAATCAGTCAGAATTCACTTCATTCACTGTATCATACTGCCTCCTTAAAAACAAGCACCTTAAGAGAGATGCCTGATGCACAAGGAGATTAAGTGGCATATCTAGGGTCACACAGTAGGTGTAGTAGTAAGTAGTAAGTAGGAACTAACAGCAAATCTTCCTTTCTAACCACTATGCCATGATCATTTATATCTTTAGACTCTAACATCTCAGTCTCTGGTATACTTAAAAAAAAAAAGGAAATGGGAAAGGGAATGGGAATGACACTAAACTAAGACAGATGGAAAAGAATAGTGTAGACTAGGCCAAGTATTGATAAAGGAAGTTTAAATACTGGAGGAAACACAGTTTTGAGGGCATTGAGGTATTAATTCTCAAGCTATCTGAAGATAATGTCAAGAAGGGAAGATATCAAACAATTGGGGAGGGGGGATCACAGATGGTATTACTACCCCAAAATGGTGACTGAGAGGACAGCAATAACTATTAACCTAAATACCCAGTTTCTCATCTCTATAAATTTTTAGGAGAATGATCTACATATGGATCAAAGGTTTCCTTGATGAATATATTAGAAGAGAACAAGTAGGTTATTGCAAATAATACTTTATTATAAGGCACATCTTCAACGTAATGCAATTGACTAAAAAGTGAACAAAAAACAAGATCCCACTGTGCTTATTGTTTGTTGACTTTTAAATAAAAGCATTTGATTCAGTAGATCGAATTGCAACCTTAAAGGCTCTATTCTAACAACATGTTGATTCCTTGATAGGCGCAACAATAGAGAATTCTGTTTGATGATGCTGATTATCAATATCAAGCAAGACATAAAAAAGGGAGACATATGCTCACCAAAGGTGTTTGCGACTGTCATGGAAGATGTCTAGTGCAGAATCCAAATGGAAAAGGTATTCCCTATAGATTGTTAGGTCCTCCAGATGCTCCTGTTGGAGGATTACAGGATCATAGATTTAGAACTGGAAGGGACATTAGAGGTCATCTAGTCCAACCCACTCATGCTATTGTGCTGCTTCTATCCAGCCCTGGATATACCACAGAGCCTCCTAAATGAGATCTACAAATACTCACAAGCACAGACTAACAATCCACATAGGAAAAGCTAAGTGGATGAAATAGGTAGTTGAACAGAGCTTATTGATTTGATTCATCAACATATATATCTGGACAAACACTAAAAATAATGAGCTGAACCTAAAACTGAAATGGAGAAAGACTGAACTAGATTGCTTTTGGGAAACTGCAACATTTCTACAATCCCAAGTTTCTCCTTGAAACAAAAATCCATTTTTAAACCTCAATATTCTTTCAATGATGCTCTGTGATTGAGAATCATAGATCACCAGATTTGCAGAATATTACCAATGTTTACTTTCATGAAAAAAGTGGCATAAAATATATCATTCAGGAGATATATGTTCAGAAACAAGGGGACTAATCATATATCAGAAGCAAAAGATAATAGAAGAACTCTTGGCCCTGGAAAAGAGATGAAGAAATGCACCTCCCCCATTTCTTTAGAGAGGTGGGATTACAGGTACAGAATGCTGAATACACTGTCAGACATAGCCATTCTATCATTCATTTTGCTCGATTCTTTTTCTGTTATAAGGGAAGGCTCACTGGATGTTTAAGAGCACATATTTCTGAAAATGACATTGATTTTAAAAACAAAAGGCATCAATAAAACTTAAAAAAAAAAAGATGGACAGCCTAAGTGACACACTGGTACTCATATAATGTTAAAAGAGCTAGAAGAAGGTCTCCAACATATGGGGTAGACCTCCCATGAAGGACTTATGGAACAACATGGACAAGAGTCACATAAGATAAGAAGGCATAAATGTTGTTCAGTCTGAACACTGGAAGAACATTAACAAGATCATAGATTGATTGAAGTATTAGAAAAATATATTCCTTTCCATAGTCCCATATTACAGCCCTAAATCTCATCCCAACAAGTCTCAGTAATATTTCTTATAAGAGCAAATGGGCTTCCTTACATTAGTTTTTCTAGTTCCCTTTTTTTTTTAATCCATACACTATATATTTGTATATATATATATATATTCTAAAGCCATGGGTTTTATTTCCTGAGTACATTTTTTCTTTATCTTAAAGCATAATCCAGAAATCTCATTTTAGATACCATCTTATAGGGTATCTTACTTAGATATCATAAATTAATCTTCTTCCTCTTCTAAAACCCCTAGATTTCCCATTCCCACACCTTTGCTCATGTTGCTCCCTCTTCCTGGAGTACTCCTCTCTGTCATTTTTACTAAATTCTTAACCATTTGTTAAGACTCAGAATAGCATAATCTCAGAGTAGAAAAGGACCTCAGAGGACATAGAGACCAACCCATATCTGAGCAGGAATCACTTCTGCAACCTTCCCAATATGTGATCATCTAGCTTTCTTTTAAAAAAAGAAATCTATTCTCTCCCAAGGCAGCCTATTTCACATTCAGAGTTCTAGTTCTTAAAAAGTTTCTCCTTTTATTAAACCCAAATCTGCCTCTTAGCAACTTACACCCAGTTAAAATTTTCTTCCATAAAGCCTGCTTTATTTACTTTCAGCAAAGTAAGGCTTCCCTACTCTGTATTTCTATAGCACTCAGCTTATAAATCATTTATATCATAAATCATATCATATCATAATCATATATATTACATATACAATCATTTATATGATTACTTATCACACTTAGCCTAGTATTGTAGATGTCTTCATTGCCTAGATAATATATCGTAACTCATATGATAATTAGTAAGCACCTAATATATGCAAGGCAATGTGACAGAATGTTAAATTGTAATGAATCTTAAGAAATTCTTTAGTCTAGGAATTCTTAACCTGAGGCCTGTGGACAGATTTAAATGATTCTATGAACTTGGATGGGGAAGAAATTAAATCTCTATTTCTACTAGTCTCCAGATTCAAATTTAGCATTTCCTTCATATTTTTTTAATTATTCTGGGAATGGGTTCATAGGTTTCACTGAACTTTCATAGTCTATAGTCACCAGACTATGACACAAAAAAGGTTAAGAATTCCTGTTCTAATCCAGATGGATTCTAAAACAAATTCCAGGCAAGGACTATATCTTGGCATCTATTGTTTTCCCTTGAATACAGCAGGTGTTCAAAAATTCAACTGGACATTTTCGTAAGCAGTTCCTACTATGTGCAAAGTATTGTACTAAGTGAGGATATACAAAGATGAAAAATAATAATCCCTTCCCTCAAAGAATTTATCATTCCCTGGGAGGGAAGATTATGCATACCGATATGTACACCAATAAGTACAGTCCAGGATAAAGCACTAAAGGGCAAAGGAGAAATCTGACAAAGTGATCTAAAAATTTGGAGGGAAAAACACTAATTTTCATTGGAAGGATCAGGGAAGGTAACATGAAAGAGATGGGAAATTAGCTCAATCTTGAAAAAAGACTGAGTAGAGATAGAGTTCCCTGTCACTAATGAATAACAAAGGAGGAAACAAAAGAACAAGATCAAGGAACTAATATCAAGGAATCAATAATTGATCACTTTGACCAGAATTTAAGAGGGTATGAAAGGGAATATTATTCTTGGAAAGGTAATTTATTCTATATGGTAGAGAATCTTCGATGTTAGTCTGAGGAACTTGTATCTAATCCTATAAATAATATTTAGGTGATCTCTGAGGTCCTTTCCAATTCTAATTCTATGGTCCTGAGTCCAGCAGGAAGTCACTGAACTTTCTGAACCAGGAAGTGATGTGAATGAACGAATGTTGAACTTTTTAACTTGAGACAAGGGTTCCTAATCCAAGACGCTTGTAATACTATATGTGGCCACCAGGAGTCACTACCTTGAGGTCAAAGTGGGCGATGTTCAAGGAATGCATATAAGCCAATGCGTCCAAGATCTGTATCAGGAAGTCTGAGGCTTGAGGCTCTGATAATGACTCCTTCTCAGCCACAGAGTCAAATAATTCGCCTCCCTGGACCCTGCAAGAAGAAAGAATCTAGGTAGGCAGCAAACTAGATTTCATAAGGCATCCTCAGACCCCCAATATTCTATGATTTTATAATTATAATTTTTAAATAATATTTATAATTTTCTTTGAAAACCAGGATTCCAGATTACCTCCAAGATCTAGTCATTTCTAATTTTTCTTTAAGATTCCATATGTTCCTTTAATTCCTTTGACATCCTTGGAATATTCCCATATCCAGATCCCTCCCCTCTTCAAACCACTAGAATTTTCCACCAAGAACTCCCTTTATTCTCTCTCCCCCTCTCCCAGACACCTCTCAACCCCTATTCTCTCCTTTACTGACAAACCCCCAGTACTCTCTTCAAAATTTACCAGGATCCCAATTCCTTCTCTGGTCTCCAAGAGCCTCTTCACTTCCTCCAATTCTCCAGAAGCCTATTATCTCCTCATGCCCTTAAGTTCCCTTAGTCCTCTTTGAAATCCCTCAGGCTTCCATCCCCCATTTGAGGAAGCATGGCTCCCACTCCCACCCCAAAGGACACTCACAGTTCCAACACCAGCACCATCTGGAGCTGGCAGACAAAGAGATCATGCAACTTCATGATGTGAGGGTGTCGCAGCTGCTGCAGGATGTCCACTTCTTGACATGCCACTTTACGGTCTAACCCTAATCGGCTCCCTTTCTTCCTCCGTATTTTGATGAATTTGGCCGCAAAATATGTCCCTGAGGACCGTTCCAGGCAGCGACGGACTGTCGAAAATTGCCCACTGAAGGGGTAAGAGGGGGTGGGGCAAGAGACACCAAAGTGGTCTAATCAATGTTCCTCAAATGTATCCTTGGGCTTTCTTGCCTTTGCTCATGCAGTTCCCTCTATAATCATCAAAAAACCTCTATCCATTCTTCAAGGCCCAACTTAGATGCCACCTCCTTCATTCAGACTTCCTGACTTTTCCTAGCAAAACTTTGCCCTCCCCTCCACTCAATTCCTTTATGATTTTTGTTGTTAACACTCACAAGGCACTTGTGTACTGCCTTGTATTACAGTTATTTGTACCTATCTTACTTATGGCAGTTACTAGCTTGTAGGTTTTTTGAGAGCTGGGATCATGTTTTATGCATCTGATAGTGAACTAGTAGTCAATCAAGAGGTCAGACATTTATAGCTTGGTTTGCCACTAACTAGTTGTGTGTCCTTGGGGCAGTCACTTAAACCTTTTGGATCTTTCAGTTATCTCTTTTCTGTTTTGATGTGCTAGCTTTCTATAAGCTTTTCAACTACAGAGTATAATGAGCTCAGTAATCAATTCAACAAACTTTAAACACCTACTATAGGTAAACTATTATGCTTAGACATTGATTTACTTATTGAATCAATAAATGCACAGCTCAAAGTGCAAAGTGGTACCACACAACCTCCTAAGGGTCACCACAAAATTCAGCTAAACAGGTTGAAGAGGGCAATCTGGGGTCTAGGTTCTTAGTCTTAATCACTTCAAAGTACCTATTCTGGAAAAAGAAAAGATTTCAATATCTGGATATCCAGATAGATTTGGGGGAGGAAGGGGAAAGGTCAAGGTTCTGGCCCCAACAGAGCCATATCAAACTAACAAATAGTTATTTACTGTCTACTGAATACCTTGTGCAAAGGACCTGCTGTAGATCAGAGCTTAGGGTCAAGGAGATCCTATCAGAATAGAATTTCTAAGATCTAATCCTTCATCCTCCAACAATCACTCATAATTCAATCAACAAATTGATTGTCCACAGTCCTTCACTATAATCTTTGGGGATATAAAGACATATAAGACATAACCCTGTCTTTAAGATTCTGTCTATTGGAGAACTATCATACCATACTATAACAAGTGCCTGAATCTATAAGATTATGTAGAAAAATGATTATTCATTGAAATATTTGTAACAATCATGACTTTTAATAAAGTTCATTTCTTGCAAACACCTTGATAAATTTTTGAACAATTTTCATACATACAAAAATATAACTAAAATAAGGCAGTATATGATAAGTACCAAAGGAGCTTTGTAGAAGATAAGTTTTCTAGGAAAGCAAAGAAGTGAAAAGTTAACTTCAGGCTGAGATGATAAAGAAACATGGAACTTGAACTGGCTCAAAATGATTGTCTTGGATAAGTTAAGAATGGTTAAGGAGAAGGAAGGACATTCGTTCATTCATTCCAGATGTGGGGGTCAGCATAAGTAAAAATCAAAGTCAAAAATGAGTATGGCATAACCACAGGGTAATGAGTTCTACTGAGTGGAACAGAGGGTAGGAAAAGTGGTGTGTGATAAGGCTAGAAGAATAAAGAGACAAAGGCTAAGCAAGGGTCACCTATGATAGAACCTAAGAAGCTGGGCTTCCAGCCAGGAAGCCAGACATCCTCTTTGGTCCAGGGACAGGGCACCAGCCTCAAAGCCCATTTCACCTGCCCAGCTCATCCTGCAGCTCATACAGCTCCTCCACATTGCCTGCATGGTCTAGGGCCATGGTACCAGGGATCCAGTCCACAAGCACTGACTGCTTCTGTCATGGACTCTCCAGCATCCTTCAGACTGCCCAGCTCAGCCTGAAGAGAAAGAGTACAACTTGCCCACAGTCCCAAACACTAATGGACAAGTAAAAACAAACAAGAAACAAATACAGGGAAATAATGACACAGTGATGTGATGGATTTTTAACCCTAGTTCAACTGGGATCCTGGGGATGGGCAAACACTGCCAGAAGGCCTGGGGAACCTAATGGCTAACCTCCATGGTTAAAAGGAAGACTACTGGGGTCTCAGAGCTAGGCACAGACTGGCTGGCACTGCCCACACAAGCAGGGAGAAAGGCAACTCCCTGAGGGAGTTGGATCCTCTCTCCAAACTGCCCTTTCCCCACCACATTTGACCTCAAATGATCCCTTCTGCTCTAAATCTACGATGCTAGGATGCCCTCCAAAGTACCCTTCCCCAACACACCCATATACCGTCCCTCCCCTATTGCTGCCCCTCCCCCACACATCTGACCCTCAGCACCCCCTTTCCTAACAGTGTTTCGGTACCTCCCCCAGATTCTCTTCTCCCCTTCGCCCCTTAGCCCTACCCATATCGTCACCCCCTCAGCCCCTCCCACCTCGTATCTGTTTCCCCCCTCATCACCACGGTCCTCCATAGAGATCCCTCCCCCTCACTGGATTCCTAGCCCAGCCTCAGGTCCGGCTCCGCCTCCAACGTAGCAGCCGCCCCTTTGCAAACGGGCCTAACGGCCCCGCCCCCGCCAACGGCCCGCGCGTGCCCAAAGTGCAGATGGGAGGGAACCCGAGGAGGGGGCGGGCCAGCGGGCCTCTAGGCCCAGACAGGAAGAGACTCTGAAAACCAATTAGGATGAGGAGCGGAGTCCCATGGGGCACGAAGGCCCGGATTGGTAGAAGTAAGCCAATCAAAGGCGAGGAGCTGAACCCTGGGGCGTCGACCGAGGGAGGAGCCAGGTGGGGAAAACTTAACGACTGGGTGTCGAGGCATGGGTCGGGATGGGTTTCGCGGCCTCTAGCCAAACGATCCTCTCTTGTTCCGCGAAAAGCCGGCTCCTGTGTCCTTCCGCTAGGATTGTCAGTTCGGATGCAAGCCTTAGCCCCTCCTAGAGTCATCCTCAAGCTAGTCTCCTGAAGAAGGGTGACGTAGAGTGCTGGGAGTAGTTAAAGAGTTGGCAGGTCCTGGTTTCGAGTCCGTCCCTGACGCTCAGGTTCTTCTCACAGACACTCCACCTCTCACTCCCCAAGCATTTCAAGTGATTTAGAAACTGCACTAGCGGTTGGGGGTGGGGTGCGGGAGAGTTCCTCAGAAGAGGGTTCCCTACTGTAACCAAAAACTAGAGGTCTAGACCGCCCGTATCGCGCCCCCTCCCCCCCATGTAGAAAGGAGGTTAACGTAGAAGGGTGGAAAGAGCTCAGAACCTGGTGGTGTTCCAGGCCGAACAGGTGCGGATTTGCTTTGCTTTGGTAAAGGGAAATTCCATCATAGGAGAGTCCATAAATCAATGAAATAATGGATTATCCTCAAAAAAAATGAGAATACACCTTTTTTGGGCGTGGTCAATTTAAGAACTTGTTTTGTTTGATTTAAATACAAATTTTTTTTTTAATGAGGAAAGGTAGATAGAGAAATAAGACTTGTTCATTAAAAATAATAAAATTAAAATTGTAAAAATGACTAAGATACTAGTGGGTAGGGGGAACTAGCATTTATATAGGTTGCAAAAGCACTTGCCAAATACTATATTCTTTTCATCCTCATGTTTACAACCCTGACAGGTAGGTGCTATTATTTCCCTCATTTTACAGATGAGAAACTGAGACAAAAAGAGGTTAAGTGATTTGACCAGGAGGCTATTCTACAGGGCAAATGTCCAAGGTCAGGTCTGACCCCATATCCAGTACACTATCCCCTTAGACAACTAGCTCTGCCTTCTAGGATCCTGTGATGATAAAGGATAGTATTAATAATAACTGGGAATTCTGACCGGAGCAGAGATCGGACTGAACTTATATATCAATGTCAATAGTTACATCCAATGCAACCGGTAGTATGAACCACATGTAGAAGCTATCCCACATGTAGATCATACACTCAGCTCTGTGTCCAGTCTTTCTGGTGTTTGCCTGAAGTCCTAATCTTTCTGGTTCCAGATTTTGAAGGACTGCCAAATAGAAAAGGAGTTAGCCTTGCTCTATTTGGGCCTTGAATTTATGGAGATAATGAAGATAATTGCTGGGGATACAAATAGAAAATCTAAACAACCCCTGTGCTGGAGGAGTTCATAGTCTAATTAGGAGAAATATAAAGATGTGTTCATAGCCTGTTTACAGTCATCCCTTGTTATGTGGGGGTTCACTTATCTCAGCTTCTCTGTATCACTGTTTAAAAATATATATAACAAAATAAAAAATTATATATAATATATATTAAAATTTTATTTATGTGTATGTGTATTTATATATATGTGTGTGTGTGTATTGTGTGTGTGTGTGTGTATTTTTTCCAATTTAAACATTATTTTATTTGGTCATTTTCAAACAATATTCCTTGGAAACAAAGATCCTTTTCTTTTCCTCCCCCCCCTCCTACCACCCCTCCCCTAGCTAATGCACGATTCCACTGGGTATCACATGTGTCCTTGATTCAAACCCATTTCCATGTTGTTGGTATTTGTATTAGGGTGTTCATTTAGAGTCTCTCCTCATTCATGTCCCTTCCACCTCTGTAGTCACGCAGTTGCTTATCTTCGGTGTTTTTACTCCCACTGTTTGTCCTTTGCTTGTGGATAGTGTTTTTTTCTCCTGGATCCCTGCAGAATGTTCAGGGACATTGTATTGACACTAATGGAGAAGTCCATTACGTTCAATTGTACCACAGTGTATCAATCTCTGTGTACAATGTTTTCCTGGTTCTGCTCCTCTGGCTCTGCATCACTTCCTGGAGGTTGTTCCACTCTCCATGGAATTCCTCCACTTTATTATTCCTTTGAGCACAATAGTATTCCATCACCAACATATACCACAATTTGTTCAGCCATTCCCCAATTGAAGGGCATCCCCTCATTTTCCAATTTTTGGCCATCACAAAGAGCGCAGCTATGAATATTCTTGTACAAGTCTTTTTCCTTATTATCTCTTTGGGGTACAAGCCCAGCAGTGCTATGGCTGGATCAAAGGGCAGACAGTCTTTTATTGCCCTTTGGGCATAGTTCCAAATTGCCATCCAGAATGGTTGGATCACTTCACAACTCCACCAGCAATGCATTAATGTCCCTACTTTGCCGCATCCCCTCCAGCATTCATTACTTTCCTTTGCTGTCATGTTAGCCAATCTGCTAGGTGTGAGGTGATACCTCAGAGTTGTTTTGATTTGCATCTCTCTGATTATAAGAGATTGAGAACACTTCTTCATGTCCTTATTAATAGTTTTGATTTCTTTATCTGAGAACTGCCCATCCATGTCCCTGTTGCCTTTTAGACTAGGCAATTTATATTTTTGTAAATATTCATCCGTATCACCTAGGTTAGTATATTTATTGCCATATAGTTGGGCAAAGTTATGTGTGTGTGTGTGTGTGGGTGTGTGTGTGTTGTGTGTGTAGTGTGTGTGTGTGTAATTCTTTATGGGAGTTAAACTTCCTGGCACACTGTTGGCTGATGGGATGAATGAACCACAGTGCTGTATTCTGTATCCTGAATGCTGATTGGCTCAGTGACTGTAGGTTAATAAGAATGTGAAAAAGGTTTATAGGAGAGTGGGAAGGGTTTATAAAGTCTTAATATATATGTAAATAATGTCAGTACTTTGTGTATTTTCACCTGTGGGGAGGAGATGGGATCTCTGGAATGTAATTCCTGCCATAGGTGAGGAATCTCTATAGTTTATGTCAGATAGAAAGGCCAGGTAGTTCATTGGCAGGGGAAGTTAGAGGGTTAATGACAAGGCCACTAGCACTTTGAGGAGTAATAGCAGGGCAGATGGTCCTCCACTAAAAAGGATGAGGGGTGTCGAGGGAAACAGGAGGTCCTGGGTTCAAATTTGTTCTCAAGCACTTCCTGCCTGTGTGACCCTAAGGAAGTCACTTAACCCTAATTGCTTAGTCCTTACTGCTCTTCTGCCTTACACATTATTGATTCTAAGATAGAAGGCAAGTATTAAAAAATAAAATAAAAAATAAAAAAACTGGGAGAGGGAGTGGGAGGGGGGTCCTCAGGAAACTAGATTATGAAGCTTTGAATGCTAACTAAAGATTTTGCTTTTAATCCTGGAAATGACTGGAAGCTACTGAAGTTTATTGAATGGGGATGGGAATTGTTGGGGAAACTTGAGGTGAAAAGGATACCTTTTGCAAGGATGCAAGACTCCGAAACTTAGCTTAAAAATAAAAAGAGAAATTTATTAATTTAGAAGGTAATGTTATATCTGGCCAGGAGGACAGCATAGGTGGAAGACTGCCTCCTAGGTGGAGCAGCATAGATGGAAAGCTCCTCCCTGATGACATCAATTCTGGGGTCTTTATACTCTCTACAACAGTAAAGATGTGACTAGAGTGGTGTGCACTGAGGCATGGGCAGGGGGAAGGTTTGCCTGAAGAAACAGGGGATGACCCTCATAGTTTAGAGGACAGATGGATTATCTGAGATACAACTTGATGATATCAAGGAGGTGTATCTCTCTGTCCATCTCAAATCTAAAGGACGATCCAAGGAGGATAATTCTTTCAAGGTCTTATAGGAGTTATCAGATGTTTTGGTTTAGGAATCACAAGGATAGAAGGGAGCAAAGGAATTTCCCTGGTTATAGTTTGCCTGCAACACTTCTATAGTTTTGGGGGTACAATGTCCAAGCCACGGGTGACATGATCTCATTTAATCATAGAATTTTAGGACTAGATGGGACCCTAGAAATCGCCTAGTCTAACTTCATTTTATTGATAATAGCTCATATTTGTTAATAGTAACAGCTCATTAGTAATACCACTAGTCCACCTGGATTCTCAGGTATTGGAGTTAGAGGATCAGAAACTCGAGGTTTGGAACAAAAGGGTAGAACTCTTGGAAATCGTGCTATTCTTTCTCTGAGCCCTTTCCTTTCAGTTCTTTTTTTCTCCAGGTCTATAAAGTCACATTTTCATCTTCCCTAAAAGGTGGCCCTTCCATTCAGGGGAATCCCTTTCTCTCCCTGGGCTTTAGTCCCTTCACAAATAAAATGAGGACTAGATATCTAAGATCCTAGGTTCAAATTTCACATCTGGAACTTAACTAGCTTTGGGATCATGGACAAGTTATTCAACGTCTCTAAGTCTAGGAAAGCTCCCAAAAATTTATAGATGAGTTTTGATTTGTTTTAGAGAGAGAATACCCCTACCCTCCCACAAGAAATCAGAGGTCCTTAACCTCTTAGCATGAGCTTTGTTCAATTTGAGGGGAAAGTACTTAGGCAGCCTTAAGGCACGGTAGAAATAGGAATTATTCATAATAAAATGAATGAAATGCTTTCCCTCCTCCTAGTTTCCAAGAATTCCTTCAAGCCCCACCCCATTCAGAATACAATGGTCTATAATTACCTTTGGCCTGAGTGAGACAGAAACAACTTATGTCTTTACTATAAGAAGCAACCAGTCTTTACTATTCAAAGTATTTCAGGGATTTGGGGATGTGTCTTTTGAGTTTGTACTTTAAAAATGTCCAAAACTGTAGCCTAGTGATTTAGGAATAAGTTTTATGAACCAGAAGCTCGGCTAATAGCCTCTTCCCAGTTCTATTAACCCCCTTCCCCAGTTTCTTTCACAAGCTTAATTTGCATTCTTCCCCACACTTCATATTAACCTGTTCAATTTGCATTCAACCCTTGACCATTTGCTAAAAAGATTAATTTGTAGGTTATCCCTTTCAGGAAGGCTGGAATGTGATGGGGTGCACGTGTTAGGATGATGTTATTTAACCTGAGGGTTATATTTTCCTATAAATAAGGGGTTTTCCTGTGAGTTGGGGCTTTTTTGCTTTTTTGTTTTCTAGGTTTGAGGGGATCATATCTCACTTAACTAGAGGGGAGTAGAGTGCTTGTGCCCCTCACTTCTCCCTCTCCCCAGCCTGAGTATAGCTGTCCTCTCTGCCCAGCAGCCCCATGGGAATGCTTCCTCCCTCCCTCCCCTGGATGGAGTAAAGGGGAACAGGGCATGCCTGGCACTCAGTGGGGGGAGGACCGCAGAATGTGGTCTCTAAGGAGGGGCATGGGCACAGCACTTGGTCTGGGGGTGGGGTGGGGGCAGGGCCTGGCACTCCATCTCTAAAAGGTTCTCCATCACTGCTCTAGGGTCTCTTTCAGTCCTAATATCTATGATTCTGTGATGCTGCTTATAAAAAAGCATGGGTACCTATGTAGGAGAGAGCAGAGGTAGTGGCATATGTAGGAAAATATGTACAACTTGCTTGTGAATAGAAAAAAAAATCTATACCAGCATTTTCTAAGCCAACTGGAATATAAAAGACTTTAGCTCTTATTGATGATACTCATAGATGTTGGTACTATTTGGAATTACATTCTTTTTTTATATAATCCTTACCTTCTGTCTTAGTATTAGTTCTAAGTCAGAAGAGAGGCAAGGGCTAGGGAATCTGGGTTAAGTGACTTCCCCAGGGTCACACAGGTAGAAAGTATCTGAGGTCAAATTTGAACTGAGGATCTCCTGTCTCCAGGCTTTTCCACTGAGCCATCTAGCTTCCCTTTGTAATAAGTATTTGGGGTATGTAATGTATAGAGTGATAGTCTTTGAGTCAGGAAGACCTAGACTTGAGTTATCCTCTGTGACTATGGTCATCCCCCAGCCTCTATGCCTCAGGAAGCTCTCCAAAGACAGTGCAGAAAGAACTGCCAATTTGAATCACTAGAGAGAATTTCTAAGTAAATAATTGGAATAAATAATTTAAATCATGGACATTTTTTTTTAAAGCAGACACACTTCCCCTTCCCACTGCCCCAGTAACATTCAGGACTATTTCCAAAAAGTACAGGTCTCTGCCCCAAAGCTTTGTAGATGTACTCCAGAGAGCCTTAGCAAGGCAGAGGTCCCTCACACATACATTTATATTCAATTTTGCTGAATCTTGGAGATTAGCTAATCCAATCTATGCCTGCTGGAAGGCTCCCCTCCCCTCTACAGAACCCTAGACAACTGGTCAACCAGACTTTTTCATTTTCTTTTTTTAAAACCCTTGCTGTCTGTCTTAGAATTGATGATAAGTATCACTTCAAAGTATTTTAATAAAATTAGAACTCTGGTCTTTAGATTTTAGTAAAATTTATTAGGAGTACTTGGATAGGTAAGAAAGATGAGAGAGAGAGAAAGGGAGCCCTAGTCTAACTTTCTAAGTGTCTCCTCCAGCAGACCCCCAGCTCTGAAGTTCCTTGACAGAATGCCAGACAGAGAGACCATGAACTTCCTGGTTGGCCCTTTTTATAACCTCCTGGCTTCCTTTGTCCTGTCCTTGCCTTGAGTCAAGTCCAGGCTTACACCAAGTACCCAGGTAATCTACCTCACCTGCACAACCCCAGAAGGGGATGTGTGGTAAATTTCCTTTGCAAAATCCCGCCCCCCATTCTTTGGGAGACCAACATGTTAAATCTCACTCAGGTTGACTAGGACAGGGGTCCCCAAACTACAGCCCCCTGAGGCCATTTATCCAGCCCCCACTGCACTTCTGGAAGGGGCACCTCTTTCATTGGTGGCCATAAAGTGTGACCACCATTCGCTCACATACAGTACTATTTCCTGTGACATAATCCTTTGCATGGCGCCTTGTTCTGAGAGTAACTGAATGAGAACAAGGCGTTGCACAAAGGATTATGTGGCTACAAAATGGAAGATGCATTGTGAGCTGCGATATGGGGGAAGGGATTCCGCACTGTGTATACTGCTGCCCCATATAGTGGTGGCAGTGATGGGCCTGTGCAAGGTGTGACAGGCCCATCACAGCCAGTGCTGCAGCCTCCGTTATCCCAGACAGTGAGACAGTGGCATATAGTATCACAGGCCCAGCACCGCCTCCAGTACTATATACAGGCATCAGATAGCGGTGATCTAGCCTGTGACATCATCGGTGGTCCTCTACTGTGAGAAGCCCACCATTGCCACTGGGTGTTTTATGACACCTGTTTTTTTTGGGGTCAAATGAATATAAGACAGTGTCTTATTTTCAGGGAAACACAGTAGAACAATGGCCCTCATACTCCCCTAGCTGCATCTAGGGGAGTATGAGAGCCATTGTACTGTGTAGTAATGTGGGGAGAGACTTTTGGCCAAAGGGAGCTTATAAGGGCCATTATGTTGTATATCTGGGGGAGTATGGTTGCCATTGTACTATGTGGGGGAAGTGAGGCATGTGTTTTTTTTTTCCTATTATGGTCTACAATTACAGATCCATGAATATGAACCACAAGAGGACACACACTAGTGTCATGCCTTCTTTTTTCCTGCCATGGAATCCTGTGTAAGTTCACAGATCACAGTGAGGTTCACACAGGATAGTGTGAACTGGAAAGGTGATAGGGGAACCAGCTCTGTAATCGTGATTCCTGCACCTCACCAGGGTGAGTCTGAGGTAAAAGTAGAGTTCTACCAATATGGCCACTGGTGAGACTGAAATGATGGGGACTAGGAAGGCTGCATTGATGGACACAGATCAGACTGCATAGATGGGCAGTGTAGTCTATATGCCTCTGTGTGGGCAAAATTATTGTTGGTATATTGTTTTTGTAGGGCTGTGTATATATATATATATATATATATATATATACAAATATATATTACTAATATATATATATATAATATATATATATAATACCTATATATATAGGTATTTTACTAATAGCAATTTGGAATCCCTAGGAAACAATGATGTCAAGAAAGAGAAAAATTGACTCGAAGTGTAGAATATTCAAAGAAGAACAGTGGACTTATGATTACTTTTTCATGCAGTACAAGGAAAAAGCTATGTGTTTGATATGCCAGAATATAGTGTCTGTGTTCAAAGAATACAATTTGTGTTGACACTATCAAACTCAACATAAAGATAAATATGATTGCTTGGTTGGAAATGTGAGAAAAGATAAAATATTAAAACTGAAAAATACATTGACAACTCAGCAAAATACTTTTGTGAAGCAGAAGCAGCTAAATATTTCATCACTGTGAGCAAGTTTTCAAGTTGCCAAGCTAATAGTGTGCACTGGCAGATCATTTGTGGAGGGAGAATTTGTTAAAGAGTGCCTTCTTTCTGTTGCCAACCAGAAGTGTCCAGAAAAGGCAGACTTATTTAGTACAGTTAGTCTTTCAGGACCTACAATTACACAAAGGACTGAAGAAACGGGAGACAATTTGCATCAGCATTTGCAAAACTCCACAAGAAAACTTTCCTATTTTTCCTTGGCACTCGACAAGAGCAATGATGTTCATGATTCTGCACAACTTCTAATTTTTATTCGTGGGACAAATGACAATTTAGAAGTCATAGAAGAGCTTGCTGCACTGCAAAGCATCAAAGGAACAACTACAGGAGAGGATATCTGTGAAAAGGTTTCCCAAACTGTGAAGGATTTAGAGCTAGACTGGGCTAAACTAGCCGGTGTGACAACTGATGGTGCTCCTAGCATGGTAGGGTCTAAGAAAGGAGTAATTGCTCTCATTAACCAAGAGATGGACAAACGTAGTCATTCTCATCCAATAGCCATACACTGCCTCATCCACCAACAAGCACTGCTATGTAGTAAATCACTGAAGTGGGACTCTGTTATGAAAATTGTGGTATCTTGTGTTAATTTCATTAGAGCTAATGCACTAAACCACAGACAATTTCAGGAATTTCTGTCTGAACTAAATGTTGCCTATGAAGGTGTTCTGTACCGCACAGAAGTCCATTGGCTGAGTCGAGGGAGAATTTTGAGACATTTCTGACTTACCACAGATTATAGTTTTTATGCTTTCAAAAAACAAAGAAGTACCAGAACTCAATGATGCAGAATGGAAATGGCACCTCACCTTTCTGACAAAGCTACTCAACAGTTTCAATGTGCAACTTCAAGGAAAAAGGAAGCTCATCTGTGATATGCAATCACATGTGAAAGCATTTGAAGTAAAATTAGGCCTCCTTATCAAACAAGTGGAGGAGGAAAATTTCTGCCATCTTAACTCAAAATCTGGAAAAACCCTTGTGTGTACAGCCTGCCAGACAGCACCTTCAGCTCTGATGAGGACGAGGACAATGAGGAGGAGGAAGAGGAAGAAGAAGAGGAAGAGGCCTGAGCAGGCCAGTTGAGAACAAGCACACTGCTGCCACCATCATGTCCCTGTGTCTGGGAGGGCCCAGGGGTTTCCTTGGGGACTGGCCTTGGTCACCCAAACTGAAGTTTAAAAAAAGAAATAAAGGAGGAGCCTGAAAAAAAAAATAATGGAAAAACCCTTGATTGCATTCCCAAAAGAAACATGTGTGGATTCACTGGAAAAGTTACAAAAGGAGTTCCAATTCAGATTTAAAGAGCTTCATCTCCATGAACAGGACATACAGCTTTTCTGTAACCCATTTTCTATTGACATTGAAAATGTGGATACAATTTACCAAATGGAACTGACTGAATTGCAGAATTGTGACTCTCTGAAAGATACATTCAAGTCAAGCAGCTTTCCTAATTTCTATGCATCTCTCCCCTCTGAGACATATCCTAATCTCAGGAACCATGCACTCAAAATGGCAACCATCTTTGGCAGGACTTATTTCTGTGAACAGACTTTTTCCAGAATGAAAGATCTGAAATCTCCAATCAGGTCTAGACTAACTGATGCACATTTGCATCACTTGTTATGGCTAGCAGTGACAAATATGGAACCAGACATTGACCATCTCATTAGCCAAAAGCAGGCCCATAATTCCCATTGAAATACTGGTCAGTTTGTTGATTTAAATTTACTTGTTCTTTATTTTAAATATTGTATTTGTTCCTGTTTTGTTTTTTTACTTTAAAATAAGATATGTGCAGTGTGCATAGGAATTTATTCATAGTTTTTTTATAATCCATCCCTCCAACGGTCTGAGGGACAGTTAACTAACCCCCTGTGTAAAAAGTTTGGGGACCGCTGGTCTAGGAGATTAGTGTGTGATTTCTGTAGGCATCCTTATGACATCTTCTCCAGAAGATCCACTTTCTCAGTTTAGGGTGTTGGGGACTTTCCTTCCCTAAAATTACTTAAAAGAGCTTAAACTTTAGATTTTAGGATAGTTATACAATCCCTGCCTCAGAAAGGTGTTGACCAACACTAGAATCTCCCCTGGATACATGGCTGAGCTATGAGGTATATGGATCAATTCTAAAAAAAAAGGAAAAAGAAAAGAGAAAAAATTCTAGAGAAAAAAAATATATAAAATTACAAGTAAAAATAAAATCATAACAAGTCCCTTACCCATTTACAGGCCAGGACTACAGAAAATTACCATTCTATAAAAGAGAAAAGGGGACAAAAGCCTGAGATAAAAGGGAAGTATGATTCCCTGGTCTGATTTTTTCCTTTAATCACAGGGAGAGGTGAGTCAAAATGAAAGCCAAACAAAGGAACTGGTAGAAACCAGACATAGGGAAATCCAGCCTCTGGATGTGCCAAACAGCTGCTTCCTAGAACCCCAAAACAAATCCTCTGTCTTGGCATAGATCCTTATCAACCCCACAGGGATTATTGGTCTCCTTGACCTTGTGCTTCTTTGTACTGTGCAGTGGTTCATTAGCAATCCTTTCTTTTGAAATCAGACACAAATATTAAAGTCCCACAGTATTTAACAATGACTGGAAGGTTTCCATAGTCTAAAGCTTTTGGGTGTGCAATGTTAATAGGACTAATAGGTATTGTAAACTTATCCTTCAAAATGAAAACATTAATACTGATTCTAAATACTCAAGTTAAAAAAGAGAAAGAAGAAAAAAGCAAATTCCAATTAGAACGATAGAGAAAAATATAAATAAAAGAAAAAACAGAAGTTCCTTTTGCACATCTCATTAGACAATAGGTCAGCCAAACAGAGGCATAACACAAGTATTTCTTACTCAAAAGTGAGATCTATTTTCTCTCCATCTTGGCCATGATCAATGGTGCAAGTGTAAATAATTTTTTTCACCCAGTAAAAGCTTGTTATAAACTGTAGTACAACAGCTAATACAAATTCTAAAGAATACCACAATTCCCAAGATTAAAAGAGCCTATTTGGTTATAGTAGCAAACAAATCAGTTCCCTGCAGCTATGAGAGGTTTCACCAAGTTCCATCAGGTGTCACATGAATTTCTACAGCAATTTGCTGAGTGTCATTTAAAATCCCTTGAAGCTCATGTCACAATTTCTCCAGATCTATTTACACAAGAACAAGATTGGTTAATAAAGGCACATGCACCTCCTGATGCATCTGTAAGCATATCGAGAGCCGGCCTATTTTGTAGAACTGTTTTTGCTAAGGAGTCAATCTCCTCCTGTAGGAAAGAGATGGCCTTTAGTAGTAGTTCAGGAGATAGCTTAAGCTGTATCTTGAACCAATCTTTCAACCTCAACTGAGAGATTTCTAATAGAGTCCAACACTGCCATCATTCCAAAATTTGGCAAGAATGCCCAGAAAAACCTCTGTACTGCAGATGAGGATGCTACTGAATGTGGCCTTGACCTCTTGAGTTTAGCATGCCACCAAGAACTTGTCTAACCGACCAATAGAGAACTGTCCAAAAGTCGCCAAGCCCCATGGGAAATCCTTCCTCAGCTGTGATGAGATTGTGATAGAAGTAAAAGACATACATTTATGCATCCTATCCGTTGCATTTCTAAGCTTTATGCTGACACAAATAAATGTAGAGGTAGGGAATGGAACGTGTGGTTGCACTTCACCTTGTCATCCATATATTTACTGCTACTTAATGGACCCTTGCTTCTTGTCACACATACGTCAAAGGTAGGCGAATGATCAGTCAGAGGTAGTGGTGGTCCTAGGTACCTAAAACCACTTCTGAAGACCCGTTAAAATCAACTGATATTCTCAATTCCTTAAACTCCTCAAAGGTTGTAACCAATTTGATGGTCCCTCCATCATCATCTATGTAACAGTTAACAAAGGCAAAAGGAGACAAAGGCTGTTTAGGTACCTGTGACTTTCCTGTGGTGCGCGTGGTACTAAAATCTCATTCTTATGGACTGCAATTGTTGCCCATAACAAAACAGAGCTCCAATGGCTCTGGTGACAGACCCGACATCCATAAGGATCAATGGTTTTGCCATGGAAAAGAGTTTGTCCAACTTGTCTATGGATTTTTACAATGACATTATCCCTAGGTCCAATCATAAGAAGAGGGTACAAATAAGGAGAAGAGCTGTAAGGGCTAGGCAATTGGGGTTAAGTGACTTGCCCAGTGTCACACAGCTAGGAAGTGTCCAAGGCCAGTTTAGAACCTGGGTCTTCTCTCCACCTGAATCTCTATCCACTGAGCCAACTAGCTGCCCCAATCCAGACTTTTCTTGAAAGGGAAAATAAAGCCAATGTCAAAATATTTTTGCAGTACATTGATTCTCATGGAAAGGTACAATAACGTTCGAGGGAACACATTTTGGGAAATACACAGCCGAGAGGACAGTGTATTCCAGGCTGCCTTTAAATCTCCATGTGCACATGTGTAGGTTAGCATGCAGAGAGAAGAGTATATAAGACCACAAGATCTCTTCTACCTGATCTCCTTCAATCTCATCTTCCCAGGAAGTGATGATTTAAGACACATATGGTCACTGTGAGAATTTGTTTTACTTAACTTTGCATATTGGGGGAGTCTTTTCATATTTTCAATTAATCTGTCATTGCCATTGAGGACATTTTAAAAAACAAAGCTCTGCTCAGTCTGGCAAAACACATTGCCACATAAGCCAAGTCTAAAAATGTGTGTTTCTTTCTGCATTTTAGTCTTGTAAGCATTCTGTGCTAAAGGTGAGTGGTATGTTTCATCTTCATTCTTTTGGACTCATGGCTTCTCATTGCATTGACCAGATTTCTAGAGATTCTCAAAGCAGTTTTTCTCTAGAATACTGTTATAATTCTCTGTTGTTCTTCTGGTTCTCTCCTCATTCTGAATCAATTCATAGAAGTTGTCTCAGGTTCCTTTAAAATTGTCCAGCCAGAACAAACTGTGCTATATCATGGTGATGGGATATTATTGTGCTATAAGGAATGATGAACCACTTGATTTCTATATGGACTGGAAAGATCTCCACAAACTGATGTGGAGTGAAATAAGCAGAACCAGGAGAACATTATACAGTAGCTACAATATTGTGGAATGATCAACTATGATAAACTTAGCTTTAATCATCAGTACGATGATCCAGGAAAATTCTGAGGGACTTATGAAAAAGAATGCTATCCAGCTCCAGAAAAAGAACTGTTGGAGTAGACATGCAGATGAAAGCATAGGATTTATCACTGGTTCATCTGGATATATGTTTTGGGGGTTTGGTTTTATAATATTATTCACTTACAAAAAATGAATAATATGAAAATATATTTTGCATGATAATACGTATATAAACCAGATTGAATTTCTTGTCAGCTTTGGGAGGGAGGAGGGAAGAAAAGAGAGAGATAATATGGGTCATATAACTTCAGAAAACTGATGTGGAAATTTATTATCATAATAAAAATTTATGAAATTATCCAACCAGTAAAAGTCAGGGAGATTAAACTTCCTTCATTGTACGACATTTGACTTTCTACTTAAGCTTTGAAGTCCCAGACATAAAATTCCTTCTCCTAAAATGTTTGGAAGGATCATTAGGAAAAAAAGTTTAGAATATCATTAGGCTTCTCAAAAGAGGAGCTCTAGACAGTTTTTATGTAATTTTACTATGTTTAATAAATCATGTGGCTACATTAAACTCTGTTTTGCTTAAGTCTTATGGATGTAGTGGCTAATCAACCAAAACCAGGACATTTCCCAGATATGGGAAGAGGGTGCAGAAAGACATACCTTTCTATATTTTAATAATCTTGAAACATATTTCATGTAATTCCAGGTCACTTTGAATCTTGACCAGTTAGGATTTTCTTCTTGTCTAGCTGTCTGAAGTAGGGGTGTCTTGGGGTGGGGTAGGAAAGTGGGGAGAGAGGATAAATGATGCATCTACATCGACTCTTCCTGGCAGTTGTCTTTAGTTTAGTGCCACCTACTGGTCAGAAATTAGAAAGTATACTCCATGTGTAAATGGTAAAGGGACAGACATCCTATCTTTCTGCAAATCTAAAAACAGCAGCACATGAGCTGGGTATGAACAGCCCCTCAGGCATTACTTGGGACTAGTACACATACTACATCAGTGTCACACATAGCAGCCTTTTGAAGCAGGATCAAAGCATTATTGATTTAGAAATGGAAGTAGGGCAACTAGGTGGTGAGGTAGATAGTTTCCCTGGAGTCAAGAAGACTCATTTTGAGTTCAAATCTGGCCTCAGACACTTAACTAGCTGTGTGATAAAAGAAGGAAGGAAGGAAGGAAGGAAGGAAGGAAGGAAGGAAGGAAGGAAGGAAGGAAGGAAGGAAGGAAGGAAGGAAGGAAGGAAGGAAGGAAGGAAGGAAGGAAGGAAGGAAGGAAGGAAGGAAGGAAGGAAGGAAGGAAGGAAGGAAGGAAGGAAGGAAGGAAGGAAGGAAGGAAGGAAGGAAGGAAAGAAAGAAAGAAAGAAAGAAAGAAAGAAAGAAAGAAAGAAAGAAAGAAAGAAAGAAAGAAAGAAAGAAAGAAAGAAAGAAAGAAAGAAAGAAAGAGAAAGAAAGAAAGAAAGAAAGGAGAGAGAGAGAGAGAGAGAGAGAGAGAGAGAGAGAGAGACAATAGGGAGATTTTCCTGAGAATCAAAATATAAGCATTCTCTGCTTCTTCAACCCCCTTACCTTCCCTTCAAGAGCACATACACTTCAGCTTTTGAGGCTTCCGGGGGGAGGAACACTGCTTTCCATGACGTGGGTCCCAGAGCTCAGGCTGTGGGTGAGGCACCATTTCCTGCCCATGGGTGGGAAGTTGGGGGAGGCAGGGGAGCTGAATAGCACACACAACCCTACACCTGCTCTGGGGTGGGGGTAGGGGGAGTCTCAGTCTCCCAAATCCCCTTCCATGGAGACACCCATTGATCAGATGCCTCCCCAAGGTAAGAGACAGGTTTAGGGTTTCCCTGCCTGTTGTCTATCATCCCTCCTTTCTCCTTCAACCTGAAATAATTTCATCCTCTAGCTTCATCTACAACAGCCTCCAGCTAGCCTGGATGTGAGGTTAAGGGGTCCCTTCTCTCTGAGCAAGAATCAGGAAGGAAAGAATGTGGGCTGGATGGCAGGATAACTGGGTCCCTTTCCTTATGAGTCTTCTTTCTTTCTGGTCTTCCATTGCTCCTTCTAGTATTTCTTCTATTTCTTTCTTTTTCTTTGAAATTCTTAGAGAAAAGGAGAGGTTAGGAAGGTAAGATAAATACAGAATCCTAGGGAATCATAGGATTTTGAGCTGAAAAGGACTTTAGCGATCATCCAGTATAGATGAAAATTTAGGGCCCTATATGAGCCAAGGGTATACTGAGATAAACATTTAACAATCAGTCCTCAGAGTAGGGTGGGAGGAGAAATGTAGGCAAAACATACTTTTAACTTTAATCTGTCTCACTGATGGTTTTTTTTTTCATTACTTTCTTGAGTCTAGACCATTAACAATAAATCAAACTCTAATTCATAGTATTTGCAGATTTCTGATGTGTAAATGCTGAAACTTAAAATTTAACAGCCAATGCTCAGAGACCCATGTGAGCTGGTTCCAGCAGACCCTGAGAACTAATTTACCCATGGTCACACAGATTAAATATGGAACCTGGTTGAGGCTTGAACCCAAATCATAGGAAGGGGACTGGACCGAAGCTTGAGGATAGAGGATGGGGAGAAAACATTCTGAAATTGTCAAAGACAGACATAAGAGTAATCTGTAAGAATTGTATTAGAGGGGCAATAAGGTTGCTCAGTGGATAGAGCACCAGGCTTGGAGTCAGTTGGATATGGTTCAAGTCTGTCTTCATTGTATGACTCTGGGCAAGTTGTTCAACCTCATTTGCCTAGCCCCAGCCCCAGCCTCTTTCTTGTCTTAGAGTTGTTACCAAGACAGAAAATAAGAGTTGTTTTTTTTAAAGCAAGAACTTAAAAAAAAAAAAAAGTGGATTAGAATCCAGATGTCCTGTTTCTCAGATAATTCAATCCTAGACCCTTCAGACTGACAGGGTCTGTTAGAGAAAAAATCATCCTGCTCTTTCCACTATCTAGTCTTCACCACACTAGAGTAAAAGGATATCCCTCTTCCATCATCTCCCTACCTTTTCTTCCCCATTCATTGGGAAGTTTTTCTTGCTGTCTAATCATTTCCTCTTTGAACATCAACCTCCTCTTATATTATCTTCTATACCTTCTCCTTTGTTTCCTCATTCCTCAGTCTCAGTCTCACCTCCTGGGAAATACTTCCTGCTACCATTGTTTCTCCCCTGCCCCTCACCACCATTCTCCATCACTCTTATTATGGTATCCATATATTTCTCTCATCCCTGGGTGATTTGGGAAAGGGGGCTAGTAGTGAAGGGAAAGCAAAACAGAATTACTACTGTGTCCAATCCCTTTGGAGGAGAGATCCTAGCCTACAACTCTGTTTGGACCTGCAGGGGAATGGAAAGAAGCTGCCTCAACCTTCAGCACTTTCCAGCCAAAACATCTGACACGGAAGAGCAGAAAAAAGATGGCACTGCCTAATCTGTCTCTGGCATCAAAAGATGAAGGGGTCCCATCCAATCACACCAAGGTGAGTGGAGAGAGAGAGAAAAACCAAGAACACCTGAGTCCATATCCCTTACTTCTCACCTACCTCCAACCCTATTGATATGAGGACTATTAGGGGCTTGGAGATCAGGTTGGGACTTGAATGAGATTTCCTCAAAGAAATGGATGTGAAAAAATAAAAGGAGAGCAGGGGAATGGGCACTTGAAATGGTATCAAGAGAGCCAAGAAAGGGAAGGACCAATTTCCCCCCCAACCCCCCTCATCATCACTACCCCCTCTGGAACTCTTAATTATGGCTTTAGAGTTGGAAGGGAGCTTAGAAATCATCTGGTCTGACCTCTTCAGTTTACTGATGCAGAGATTGAGGCTCAGAAACGTTTTAACTGGCATGAGATCATGAAGGTAGAAAAAGAGCCAAGATTCAGTTCCAGATCTTCCCACTCTGTGCTCCTTCTAGGATGCCACATCATCTGGACTGGACTTCCAAATCCAGTTCCTATGACCCTTCTCTAGTCCATTCTGCAATGATTTTTCTGATGCCTCGAGAGATAATTATCTTGCCATCTAACCTCAGCCCCTCCAATTGTATTACTAGGACCTTTCTTTTTTTAAATTTTTAATAACCCCACTTCCTGCCCTGGAATCAATGCTGTGTATTGTTCCAAGGCAGAAAAGTGGTAAGGGCTAGGCAATGGGGATTAAGTGACTTGCCCAGGGTCACCCAGCTAGAGGTGTCTGAGGCCAGATTTAAGCCCAGGACTTCCCATCTCTAGACCAGGATCTCAATCCACTGACCACCTACCTTCCCCCTAGGACTGCTCTTTCTCTGATCTCTGAAGAAATGGAATTCCATAGGACCATCTTACTTAAAATCCCCTTTACTCCTTTGGTCTATGGTTTAGCCCAATTCCAAAAATCTTTCTTGCTCTCTATCTTCTACCTCTCTGAGCCAGCAGAGCCATATGGCTCAGAGGAAGATGGAGGATGATTCCAATTGGTTTCTAGGAAAGCTATATCAAAAGTGATTTGTTAGAAAGCCGAAAGCGTTTAAGTTGTGCTCTAGAGATGGAGTCCCGGTCCCTCTGGTTGTAGCATCTGCTCACAATCCAAATTTTCTCCCATCCAGGTGTCTCTCCAAGGCCAGGGAGCTATGCCTACTCCAGACCACACAAGCAAGGCTGAAGAAGTGCCAGGGCTGGGGGGACCCTCCCTTCAGGCTGAGACCAGGGCCTGGTTTCAGAGAACTCAGGCACCCTGGTTCTTGGATCATGGGGAAGCCCCAGTCTGGTTCCATGGATTTATCACTCGGCGGTAAGGAGGGCCAGATGGATAAAACCCAATTTAGATCTCAGTTCTGCCTCTCTTGGCCATCCCCCTGGTCTCATGACCTTAACACTATGCAACCATTTCTAGGTCTCTTTCCTCTCCCCAATATACCCATGTCATCCTGTCTCCATTTTCTCTGATTCATTTCTGGACCTTTGGTTATCTCTAATTTTCCATTATATCTTTGTCACTGTTTCTTTTCCATACCTGCCTGTTATTTCCCTCTATCTTTCTCTACTTTTTCACTCTGAGTATAACTCTCCAATATGACAGACCTACTTTGCTTTTTATAGATAAACCTCCCTCTAAAATACCAGCCCTCAATCCTCTTGTCCATCTTCCTTAAATGATGGGAGTCAGACAGGAGAGCTCAAAGTCAGAAAGCAGGAGTGAGCTTTCCTTACTTTCTTTTCAAGTATGTCCTACTGTTGAGCCCTTTTCAGAGCTGCTTCCCTCCTTTGGGGTTCACTTGCCACCCACCTGTCAGCTGTAGCACCAAGAAGCAGCCCCCACTCTCCAGGAAGGTAAACCATCTTGGCAGACAGGCTAAACCAGGTGGAGGGTAATGGACTGGCCATTGGTGAGTTAGGGGGATGTCTACTACCTCAAGCTTGTGAAGACTCCCCAGTGGAATGGGTGTATAAGAACAATTTGTTCCAATGGCCCTGGGAGTACTTAGAGCTTGCTTAGACATGGAAGGAACCAAGGTCATCCACTGCTATGGCCTGTCCTGTCTTGACTGACTTTTGTCTTGCCCCTGGAGTTGGATGACTTTGGAAGAGAGAGTGAGGCCAAGGACTTCGTGCAACTCTGCCTCAGTTAAATCCCATTTATGCACGTATCAAAAGACATCACCAGCGATGTCATTTTGGTCCTCTTGGAGTACAGGAGTATGACAGTCAACCAGTATGTCCTATTTCCCACTCCCTAGCCCAATCGTTAATGCCTCCACCTCGGAAAGGACTAAGACCCGAAGCCCTCCGGGAGCTTAGGAAAAGTCATTTATTCCACTTATTCAGCTCACGCCCCCTTCTTCCCCGATTTCTGAGGTTTCCTGCCTGTTTCAGCATCTGGCTAGGGAGGGGATTCGCATCCTGCCCTAGCTGCCCGACTAGGTCGGGAGAACCAGCCCGGGGAGAATGAATGGTGTTGGGGAGGAGGAGACCCAAAGTCTAGTGGGACCGTGGCATGGGGGGATCCAGGCATCCGGGAGTTCCAACCGTGTTCCTTCCCTCTCAAACATGCAGGGAGGCCGAGGGATTGCTGGAAAACAAGCCCCCGGGCTGCTACTTGGTGCGGTTTAGCGAGAGTGCCGTAGCCTTTGTGCTGACTTACAGGTGAGAAGGGGTGGGGTTCCTCGACTCTCGCGAGGAGATCGGGACTTCGCTTTTGATTGACAGTTGGTTAGTTTATGCAGGTGAGAGTGGGGCTTCCCGCTGATTGACAGGTGGAGGAGGGGCTTCCCTTCCACCCTCTGGGGAGGAAGGGGAAATATAATTTTTCCTCGCGGAAGCAAATCTAGGAAAAGGAGAAGTGATGAGACCAGGAAAGAGGACCTGCAAGGGAGGCAGAACCGTCGCCCATCACTCTGGCCTGCTTTCTCCCGCAGGAGCTGCAGCTGCTACCGCCACTTCCTCCTAGCCCAACTGCAGGATGGGCGTCACGTGGTGCTGGGTGAGAACAGTGCCCACGAGCGGCTCCCGGACCTGCTGCGGCACTACACGCTCCATCCGCTCAGTCCCTACGGGGAGCACCTCACGCAGCCCTGTGTCCGCCAGGTACCTCTCTCGCATCCCGGCCCGGGCTTACCTTTGGGGCGCCTTCGCTAGACCTCAAACAGGCCAGAAAACCTTCCCTTAGCATATACTAGCAGCGTAACCCTGGGCAAGTCACTTCGACTCATCTGCAAAATGGGACTAACAACAGTACCTATCTGCCAGGGCGATGAGAATCAAGAGAGGATATTTGTTTAAAAAAAAAAAAAAGTGGCTAGAATTATTCCTGGCATGCGGTGGGTGCCGTAGAAAAGCCCGAGTTCTTAACTTACTCGCTCCTGCTGCTAGTGAGTGCTTGAAGCTGAATTTGAACTCCGGTCTTCTCGACTCTAAGTCTATTATCCTCTGTGACAAATAGCTGCCTTTAAGATGTCAGAGCTGCAAGAGACACCGAGAACAGCTAATCTGCTGCCCATTAGCTCTGTGGTCTGGGTTCTTAAACTGGGATGATATGCTTGAATTTCAGGAAAGCACAAGGCAAAGTCTCTCATGCTGAGTCTGCCCACAAGGGCTTGCAGCGTCAAGGGGAGGCCAACCCTTGGTTCACTAGGCTCTAGACAGGCTAGAAGGCTGGACCAAGTCTAGAAAGATGAAACCCAGTAGGGCTAATATAAAGCTTTATCCTTAGAAAATCTGCACCAAATGGAAGATGCTCAGCTACACAACTGCCTGGGAAAAAAGATGGGAGATTTTTAGGAGACATTAAACTTATGTCATCACATGGAAAAATACTCCCTCCCCTTTAAAAAACCGAATTACATTTCAAGCTACATTAAAAGAGCACAGAGAGGGGCAGCTGGGTAGCTCAGTGGATTGAGAGTCAGGCCTAGAGACGGGAAGTCCTAGGTTCAAATCTGGCCTCAGACACTTCCCAGCTGTGTGACCCTGGGCAAGTCACTTAACCCCCATTGCCTAGTCCTTACCACTCTTCTGTCTTGGAGCCAATACACAGTATTGATTACAAGATGGAAGGTAAAGTTTGAGAGAGAGAGAGAGTGCGCACAGAGTGGGGGCACCCAGGTTGCACACTGGATAAAGAGCCAGGCCTGGAGAAGGGAAGTTCTGGGTTCAAATGTGACTTCAAATGCTTCCTAGCTGTGACCCTAGGCAAGGCGCTTCACCCTGACTGCTCTTCTGCCTTAGAACCAAGCATTGTAAGACAGAAGGTAAGAAAGTAAAGAAGATGATATTCCTACTCTTCTGTCCTGGTTAAACCACACTGGATTAATGAGTTCAGTTAAAGGCATTGTAAAGGACAGTCACAAACTGCTGAGTGTCTAGAACAGGGAATCCAGGATGGTGAAAGAACTAGCCAGAGACAGTTTAATTGGAGGAAAAAAGGGAATTTTAATTTGGAAAGAGATTTGGGCAGGGGAGGATGGGACATGACAGTCTTCTTTGAGTATCTAAAGGGCCATATTACAAAGGAGTGGTGAGACTTGCTTGGCTTGGCCCCAGGAATAATGAGTGGAAATTGCTGAGGCAGATTTAGATTTGATGCAAGGGAAAACTTTGTTACCATTGGAGCCATTCAAAAGTGAAATGGGCTGATTTGGGACATTGTCGTTTTCCCATCATTGAAGATCTTCCTTTAGAGATTGGATGGAGACCTAGGTGACCTCTGAAGTCCTTTCGAACCCTGAGAGACTCCATGATCCTTTCATCTGGCCCCCTTGCTTAACAGACTAGGAAACTGAGGCCCATAGAGAAGTGTTGGGCCTCACTCAAGATCACCTAACAAGCCAGACCTAGAGCCAAGGTCTGAATCTAGTGCTCATTTCACTGTATAGCTATCTCTAATCTGAAATCTGTTTGTAATAATATAGCATCTAGAACTTTAAGATTGCAAGACTCTTTACAATTTTTTTAGCTTCTCAGCAACCCTGAGGGATGCTATTAGTATCCTCATTTTTAGATGAGGAAACTGAGACAGAAAGAGGCAAAGTGACTTGCTAGATCACTTCATTTTAAAAGAATGAAGTAGAAACATTGAAGATTAGAATTGAGGTTCTGGGGAAATAGAAACTGGAGAGATGTCTTCTAGTCCTTCACTAAAGGGTCTCTGGTTCTTTCTGACTAAAAATGAAGGTGCAAGAATAGAGATCTTTTCTTTTGAAAGTTCTTCCTGGTTCTAGGGCTAAGTCTCCTCATTGAAATAGCAAAAACTGGTGGCAATAAAGTTTTATTTTTAAAGAGGGAGAGAAAGAGCCTGAAAGGGAAAGAGACTAGGGAGACAGTGAGAGAGGGAAGGCTAAAGAGACATTGAAAGACAGAGACTGGAGAGACAGAAGGAGAGGAGAGGGAGATTGGAAAGGAGAGGGGCTGAGATAGACTTGGGAGATGGGGATAAAGAGAGAAAGAAGAACAATTAAAGGAGACAGAAGAGAGAGGGAGAGAAAGAAGAGAGAAAAAGACAGAGTGCTGAGAAGTAAAGAGCTAGAGTCTTCACAAACAAAAGGATTTTTGAGAGGGCTCTAGGTTTTTGAGAGGATAGAACAATAGGAGTGAGCTGCCTTACATAGAAAACTTCTTGCAGTCAGAAGCATTTTTACAAAAAAAACAAAAAACAAACAAACCAGGGCTGGGTGGCTTTGGGAAGGTTTGGAGTGTCTATATCTGGAGAACTTCCAAAGGAAAGTAAATATTCATCTGTCTTAGACAGTGGAGTCTGAGGCTGTGGAGACTTTGTTCTAGTGAGGATCACCATTCTACAGGGAGGAAAATCAATCAAGAATGATACAAGTTAAAAGCATTTTGACTTGGATTGTTTTTTAAAGAGGAAAATAAGATGTTCCATTTGCTTATCTTTTCAACTATGAATAAGGAACATAGAATTCTATTAAACAAATATGATAAATAAGAAAGATATGTTTTAGTTCTACATATGGCCAGTTAAAGTAGGAGGAAGGAAAGCAGGAGGAACAAGAGGTAGGGTAGTGGAAGGTAGAGAGTAAGATGCACCTAGAGGCATCCACAGGCCCTACCTGGTCCCCCTGAATTCTGAGATGACCTCCAATTTTACCTGTATGTATTTTGTTCAGATGTAGTTATTTACATGTTGTCTCCCCCCCTCCCCCATTAGATCCTGAGCTCACAGAGGACAGACACTCTTGTTTGCCTTTCTTTGCATCCCCAGGGTTTCGCACAATACCTGGCATATAGTAGGACCTTCATAAATGCTTGACTTTCTTTTTTTTTTAAATACCCTTACCTTCTGTCTTGGAATCAATACTGTGTATTGGTTCCAAGGCAGAAGAGTGGTAAGGGCTAGGCAATGGGGGTCAAGTGACTTGCCCAGGGTCACACAGCTGGGAAGTGTCTGAGGCCAGATTTGAACCTAGGACTTCCCGTCTCCAGGCCTGACTCTCAATCCACTGAGCCACCCAGCTGCCCCCAATGTTTGACTTTCTTGACAGAGCCTAGAGGAACAAACAGAGACAGAAAGATCCAGAGAAACCCACACACATAGGCCTCTATTCTTTAGCCCTGGTATTCAGCCAAAGGCTTTCCCCAAGGACCTGAGAAGTCTAGGGAGTTTACTCTGATGACTTATTGCTTTCCTCCTTCCTGTCTATCTAGCCGTTCCAGATTCTCTCTTTTCTTCTGATCTGCCTGATCATGTAGGTGGCTGGGTGATTACGTTCTTCAGACACTGAGCTTTCTCTTCTTTTTCCACAGACCCCTGCTCCAGCTGGTATCTCCATGCAGATAGAACATTCGGAATCCAGGACCGAGGACAGAAATGGAGCTGCCCAGTATAGCCCAGGCCACAAACAGGAACAAGCCCTAGGCCCTGTGAGCAAGAACAATTCTGAACCTAAGGAGCCAGAGGAAGTATTAGAAGTGAGTGAGGTGACCTTGGAGCCCTGATTGCCTAGGCCTTGGTACTCTTCCATCTTAGAACTAAAACAGAAGATAAGGATTAAAATAAAGTGAGAGGGGCCATCAGATAAATCTGTTCCTGTCTCCCACTCCAACCTTCATCAACTTCCTAGGGAGAGGGAGGTGGCAAAAGAGCTAATGGGAAAGGAGATGTCGAGATGGAGATTAGGGAGACAGAGGAAGGGACCAAAGCAAGGAAGCAAAGGAAGGGATCAGAGCTGAGGTGAGGAGCTCAGAGACGGGAGGGAGTCCTAGAATCTGGGAGAGGAAGGTCCCTGAAGGAAAAGGCTCCCAGCAGAGGAAGGACAGTCTGAGGGAAAGAAGGGGGGGGGGGGCTTTGAGAGACAGGAAGTTCTTAGTGGGGAGGAGAGATCAATGGCTTCAGCCAGAGGGGAACAGATGAACTTGGGCTCCAGGCTAGGGATAAGAGGCTGCTCTGATTTTTAACTCATTCTGCCTTAGATTCTCTCAAGATCTCACTTGTTTCTTTTAGCTCTGTGGGTTGAGCATGGGAAGGGTTGGCCTTACTGTCTCCTTTCCTTCCTCAGCTCCCCAAGCCCAAGCCCCCCGTTCCAGCCAAGCCCCAAATACGCCCCGAGCTGTACTCTATCCCAGCCCCAAAGGCTCAGCGCTCCGCTCCGCACCCTGTGCCCTCTCACCCCATCTACCAAGAGCCAGAGGAGCCCATCGCCTTCTATGCCATGGGCAGAGGCAACAAGAGGGATGGCCTTGCCAACGTCTACTCAGAGGTTGCTCCACTGCCCCTCCAGCACCATTTCCTTCACAAATGCCAGTCTCGGCCCATCAGGGTGTCCCAGGTAGGCAAGGCTGAAGACTGGAGAGAGAGGGAAAGGAGAGAAGATAGAGAGGGAAGGAAAAGCTAGGTATCGAGGACCCAGAATGACAGAATGCTTTTTTCATAGCAACTCTGTGAAGTATAGAATAAAAGCATTCCCTCCTGTTTTATTAATGGGGATATTGAATCTCATTGCAGTTAAATGACTTGCCCAAAGCCACACAGCTTATGCCAGAGTCGAGGCTCAAGTCCTTGTTTAATGATTCCAAGACCAGTGTGACCCCACTGTTATCACAGTGTTTCCCAGGGAAGGGGGAGGACAATGGAGGTGTCTCTGAGTCCCAGACATATTCAGGGAAAAAAAAATCTCCATTAACTTAGGCCAGTGAAAGACACAGAAGGAAGGGGCGATGGGTGACACAACCCTGATGTTCTAATTGTTCTTCTAAGACTCTAGATCCAGCAAGCCTCATCGTTGGGCAAGGCCCCACTCCCTCTCTCCAGCTCCCGCCTTCCCAGGGACACACTTTCCCACGGAACTTTTCTTGGCAGATCCCCCAGGACCGGGGGCAGGTGCAGCTCCTTCTGGGTCCAAATAAACATTGACCAGGTGAGTTCAGGTTTGGAAGACTGGGGTTAAGAGTACATGCATTTGTCCAATTGGTTCAGTCTTCTCACAGAATGACAGAGAGAAGTATAGAGCATATCAAAAGTGGGTGCACACACAGGTATCTGTACACACGTGGGTATATGTAGGGACACAGTGGCTTCTTATCTTCCACAATGGGATCCAAGTGGGGTAGAAACACAGAATTAAAGAATCAAGGAGGCAGCTAGGTAGCACAGTGGATTGAGAGACAGCCCCAGAAATAGGAAGTCCTAGGTTCAAATTTGACCTCAGAAACTTCCTAGCTGTGTGACCCTGGGTCAGTCACTTAACCCCCACTGCCTAACCCTTACCACTCTTCTGCTTTAGAACCAATACATGGAATTGATTCTAAGTCAGAAGGGTTTAAAGAAAAAAAAATCTATCAGTAAGAACATATTAAATATCAAATATGTGCCAGACTCTGGAGACGTGCCCATAAATTAGACAGAGCCTCCCCTTAAGGAAGTTTCGTTCTATCAGGGAGATGTATTGTCACAGAGACAAAACTGTAGGTTAAATACAAAAACAAATTAACAGTGATTTGAAAGGGGAGGTAGGGCATGAAAGACTAGGGAAAGGTTTCTTGAAGGAGGCATCAGTTGAGCTGGCCCTTGAAGGGGACTAGGAGTACCACAAGGCAGAAGTGAGGCGGTGGGGTTTGACTGGTACAAAGACAGCGATGAGAGATGGAATCTCATGCAGCAGTGACAAACATGCAGGCCTCTCTGAGCCAGAGTGTAGAGTGGGTAAGAGACTGCTGTATAATCAGTCTGGAAAGATAGGCTGGTGCCAAATCGGGAAAGACTTTCAGTGCCACCAGAGAGTTATCGTTTTAATATGAAAGCAGTGAAGAATCACGAAGGCTTCCTGAGTAGGGGAGTGGCTCTGTTAGGCTCTTCTCTGCTTTAGGAGTATCAATTTGGTAGCTGTACAGAGGACAGATTAGAAAGAGGAGAGGCTGGAGGCAGAGAAAGCAGTTAGGCTGCTATTCTGTTAGTGAATTTGGAGATGGAATGAGGATTTGGTGGAAGAGAGCATGAACTAAGAAATGGAACTGCCAAGATTTAGCAGCTGATTGGTTGTGAGGGGGGAGTGAAAATAAAGAGTTGGGCATGTATCCTGGGTTCTAACCCCAGAGACCAGGAGAATGGGGGTGCTCTCAATAGAAACAAGAAAGTTAGGAGGAAAAGTGGGTTTAGGGAGAAAGATAATGAGTTCGGTTTTGGTTATGTTGTTTGAGATGCCTGTAGGACAGACAGGTAGACCATGGTTCAGTGAAGCCTTTAGTTCTGCCCTCTCCCTGATCACTAGAAATGGAAGGTCCTCTGGTCTGGAGAGAGATATAGGCCCAATATGTAGATTTAGGAATCACCTGTATCATGTTGAATCCATGGGAGCTGAGGAAATCATCAAGAGAGAAAACAGAGAAGAGGGACAAACCTCTGCAGAGGGGTCTTGCAAAGACTTGGCTTGGCCAGGATTGGTTTGACAGGTTGGAAGAGAACTGTGACAAAGCAGTATCAAGAAAACATCAATAATGTAGAGAGTGAGTGGCCGACAGTGTCGGGCACTGGCCAAGGAGGGTAAGGATTGAGAAAGGGAGCGCTGCTGGCCTCTCCGGGTACGACTTCTGTTCAGCAGTGAGATGTCAGATTGCAGGGTGGTCAGATAGGAACAGAAGGTGAGAATGTGGAAGCAACTGCTATAGACAGCGTTTTCTAAGAAGTTTATCTGGGAATGGGAGGTGAAGTATTAGACAACAGCTTAATGGGATGAGTCAATTATATCAGAAGGAGAATGGGAGTCAGGAGACCTGAGAGCTATACTATACTTCACTGGCTTCTCTCCATAGAAAACGTCAAGCTTTTTGGATTGGAGATCTCATCTGAGTGCAGCCTCGATCCTCTGCTGCACCATGGGACTATAGCTACTTCCTTCTCTGCCTGGTTAGTCTTCATCATCTCCATCCCGGATTCCAAGCCTTAAAATCCAAATCTATATACAAGTCCTCTCCTCCCCCAAGAGGAGGGCCGGGGGCTCAGAGCGGAGAGATCTAGGATTCCTGTCACCCTCTACCCACCCCCACCCGGCTCTCTCTCAAGACAAGAGCCAAAGCCATATGAACAAGTGCTTTGAAATCCTCTGAGGTGTCCTGGTTTCTCTTCCTGAAGCCCAGCTTCCTTGGCCCCAAAGCCTTTGTGTCTGGGCCTCAGTCCAATGCTGCTGTTTTCCAAAGGAATGGTTTAATGAGAGCAGATGCTGAGGTGTTGTTTGTTGGTTCTTGTCTGGCTAATAAATCATCACTGAACACTTCCCCTCTCAGAAATTCAAGTTCTGCAAGCCCCCTCCCATCACCATCCCTCCCTCTCACGTGCACATGAATGTATTCCCCAGAGTTCATGTAAAATCAAGCTACTGTCCAGGCCTTGAGGGTGGACAGAGGTGGAGAATATAACAAGAGATGCTAGAATTGGGGGAGAAATGTTGGAATTAGAGTTGGAAGGCACCTCAGGCAGGCAGCTAGGTGAGAAAGGAAAAAGACCCCTTGGCCCAGATGTGCCTGCTAAACGCTCCCCATGACATCCCTGACAAGTTGTTATCTGGCCTTACATAAAAAGGCCTTTGGTGATGGGAGGGGAACAAGATAGCCACAGTTCCTTTGGTTAGGAAGTTTTTCCTGACATTAAACCAAAATGTGATTCTGTGCAACCACTGATCCTGATTCTGTACCCTAGGACCAGGCAGGTCTAAACAAGTATATGAAGAAAGCTATCATGCTCCCTATTAAATGTCTTCTCCAGACTAAACCCCCACCACACACCCTTCCATAGATTCTGGTCTGCTATGCTCTCTAGACCATCTGGTCACTCCTCAGAATGAGATCCTTTCCAAAACAGCAGTTGGCCCTGGACATTAATGCAGCCTGAAATCAAATTAGATGTTCTCAGGGAGAGCAATAAACTTCTATCAGATCAGATAGTGGGACAGGTTTGTGTCAGGGGAGTAGACACACAAAAGCCCTGTCATAGGAGCCTCTTGCTCTGGGGACCATGGACAAGTGAAAATGTAAATAACTTGGGAAGAAAACCAGAGAAGAAATGGCACAGGGTGAGTGCCAATGGATGGGAAGAGTTGGGATTTGGCCCATCCCTTTTCTTATTTTGTCTGACTCCTTACTTTCTCTGATCAAAGGGAAAAAAGATCCCTTTATCCCTAGGGCTTTCCTGGTGAGGCAACCAGTGAGACAAGTGAATGGTCTATCCCCAGGAGTCGCCAGAAGTGACTAAACCAAAAGTTCCAGGAGGTTTCTTGTACCCCGTCTGTAGCCTCAAAACCCAGAGTGACTAGGAACTTCTGCTGCTCCATCGCAGGTCCTTATCCTAAATTTAATCTATCTCTTCCCCTACTTCAATGCCCAGGCCTTCCTGGATCAAATTTATGTTGTAATCAAGCACGTTGTGCCCACCCACCCCAGCTGCAAATTCTCCAATACTCCATTACCTCTGGGAAGCCTTTCCTTCTCTCCTCCCCCAAGAGGAGGGCCTAGAGCTCTGCCCAGCTATCTTTTATGTTCTTGTGTTGATTTGTGTCTGGGTTCCATCCCTGCCAGTGAAACAGGACAGGCCATGTCCTCTCCTTCCTCTAGATCTCCCTGCAGCACTCAGATCCTGTCTGGGGTTTCTTCCCTCTCCTTAAAGCCTCCCAAAGGAGCCATTCCTACCAGTCTACACTAGGAACAGAAGGAGATGCAATATAATGTAGCAGAAAGAGTACAGGACTTGGGTTAGAAGCCCAGCTCTGCCATGAATTAAGTGGATAGTTTTGGATAAGTCATTACTTCTATGGGGTTCGGCTTCCACAACTGTACAATGGAGCTGGGCTGCATGCTGTGTAAGGTCCCTTCTGGCTCTAACATTATATAACGGATGAGTCCAGCAGTCTGAAGCTGAATGCAAACCACCCTCTCCCCATCTCCCAATCTTTACCCCTTCCCTTACTCTCTAGGGCTGAATTTGGCCAGCTCTTTCCTTTCTAACATGACGACAGGCACCAGTGACCTTTGAATTCTCTTTCCAGCTTAAAGGAAGCAAGTATTTGCTGAACCACTTGGGATCCCACACCAACACAGGTCTCCCACTCTCACATTGCTAGCTCCCTTTTGACCAGGGTGGGGCTGAGAGGAGGAACTGAAAGAAAAGACAGACTGGAGGTGAGCAATTATCATCTCAGGAGAAAAAGGGTTATTCTAAGAGTAGGAACCAATTCACACTGAAATGCAATTCAACAACTATAGTAAGCATCTTCCACATGCTGAAGACTAGTGTTTGGATCCCAGGAGGGACAGGAGGTGCTTCCCAACTCAGAGACACTGAAGTCAGGCTTACACTAACTCTGTTTCAGTAAGTCAAGAGGTATAGAGGTGGAAAAACTACACCTAAAGTGATCCTATTTCTCCCTGGATTAGCCTAAAAAGGACAGGAAAAGCACCCCTGAAGGAGGGGGGGGGGTGGGGAGCCAGGCATCAAAAGTGAGAGTACTAATTATGGAAGTAAATGGATAGCGAAAAAGAGGACAGTGTTTGAAGTTAGGAAATCTGGGTTCTAAGCCTTCTGTTTGCCACTTAGTAGTGGGCAAGTCAATTGTTTGGAACCGGTTTGACTATCTCACACCCTCCTAGTAGTTCGTTATCGCCTCTGATGATGAGGCCTAAATCCAGATCTAGCCCTAATTCTACCCAGGCAACAACCTGATTGTAGTAGTTTTGAATTTGGTCAAAGCTGGCTTCAGATATTTACTGGCTGTATAACCCTGAGCAAGTCTCTTAATCCCAATTGCCTAGTCCTTTCTGCTCTTCTATCTTAGAACCAATACTTAATAGTGATTCTAAGACAGTAGATGAGAACTACTAAAAATAGCTGCTTAAATAGTCCCCCCAGTTTCCAGTCTCTTTTGAATTCATCTTTCATACAGCTTCCAAAATAACTTAACAATGCATAGCTCTGACCATGTCAGTCCCCTACAAAGACTGTCAGTGCCTTCCCTATTGCCTGTAGTATAACAGACAAGCACCTTAACTTCACAAGATTCTCCACGATCTGGCTCCAATCTACCTTTCTGATCTTATTTCACTCTGCTTGGATTTATACTCTCTTCATCCAAGCTCACCTGGGAGACTCCCTGCTGTTTCTCAGTCTCATTCTGCTCTCCACGCTTAATTTCCTCCCCTAGAAATCATGCCTTGTCCCACTGAAATCCTTCTTCTAAGTCCGGGCAGCTACAGTACAGCAGTGCTGAACATGGAGTCAGGAAAACCAGAGTTCCAATCCAAGGTCCAATCCAAGCTTCACAACTCCAGGCCAGGCCCTTAATTCTCTCAGATTATTTCCTCACCCGATAAAACAAGGATAATAGCATCGACTTCCCAGAGTTGTTGTGGGGATTGAGATATCTGTAAAGCACCCAGCAGTGACTGCCACATAGTAGATGCTTAATAAAATGGTTATTTCCTTCTTTTCAGGAAGCCTTCTCTAATCCCCCTCTGCCTTCAGCTGAAGTTGAGTTTTCTCTGTTCGGATTTCTTATAGTATTCTGTCTCCATCTTTCTTTGCCCCTGTGGGCAGGGATGCTACATCTACACTTATATACATACATACACATACCAAGCCCTAGGCTTGGCAGTCAAGAAGACTCCAGGGTTCAAATTGGGTTTCAAGCCATTCTCACTAGTTATGTAATCCTGAGCAAATCATAACCTTTCAATCTGAGTTTATCTGAAAAATGGAAACAATATCTTCAGCACACAGAATTGTTGTAAGGGTTAAACAAGACCATTAAATTCTGCTTTTCAAGCCCCATCCCTCCCCCTCATCCCCAGCATGGTATCCTAGCATAGCCTTGCACATTCAGTTTAATGAAGTTGTGTTGAATTTATTTGTCTCATTTATAAAGGATTACATCTGCCTTATTTAGCTGACAGGATTGCCAAGTGCTATAAGCACTTTAAAGACTATATTATATATGTCTACTCATATTTCAGATACTTTACAATAACTGTCTACACTTCTCAAGTAATGGCCATACATTCCATGTTCCCTCCCTCTACTCCAAAGAAGTTTTTTTTTTTTCTTAACCTGAATTTACCTTGCAACCAGCAATTTTTAGCAAGTATGTGTAAACTTCCTCCTCACTTGGGAGATCTTATCAGGGAGTATGGCCATATTTGCACCTACATGGGTGCAATGATGAGGAAGCTGATGGTCAGAGACAAAGGATAGCTCACATGTCATTCAGCCACTAAATGGTAAGGCCTGGCCCAGAACTCAAGACTCCCAATCCCAGGCTTTCCATCTCAAGTGACTTCAGTGCTATATATGTAACCAATTACTTCATCTAGACTCAGTTGCAACATTGGCCTTGCAGCTTTCTCCCCTCTCTATTTCCTCCCCAAGCAGGACCTTCTCAACTGAGAGGTTGTGGGTAGATCCCTGCAGGGATGTAACTGGGGCAGTGTACCACTCAGTCCCTGGGAACTGCAGCTATGCTAGGAGTCCAACTGTGGGACACAAAAAATGCTGAATAGTTTATAAAGAAAAGAGAGCAGAAGCAAAGCTGCTGAGCTGGCATCACTACATCAGCAAGGTAGGAGCCATATGGAGAGCTGTCTGACACAGCACAGCCAATTCTCACACTTTGCAAGGTGATCCTTGTTAAACGTTAAAGTATTAGAAAAATGTGAGTCGAGTTGAACATAATCCCATCCCTCTTTCTGCCCAGTTAAGCACCCATCCTGGCTCTACCCAACTTCTAGACTTAATTGCTACCTGCTGAGAATAAGGAAGGCCTTCCTCTGGTCCAATCCATCCCACCTTCTTTGGATAACTAGCCCCTCCTATTCCCCTTACTATCCTAGATGTTACCCCAGTGGCTGACTCTCCAATGTGCTCTAACTTCCAGCTCTCATTAGCCATAGCTGTCTTTCCCCTCTTCCCAGCTTCTTTTGGGACCCCCAAAACACCTCTCCCACAGGCTCATTATTTCTTCCCACTTAATCCTTTAGCCAACAAGGCAGAGATATCTTAAAGACAGCCCAAATCATCAAGATATGAGATGGCAAAACCCTAAAGAAGTAAGGGAAATTCATCTCAAACATTCAGCTCTTAGCACAGTGTCTGGCACACAGTGTGCCTTTAATAAATGCTTGTTGACTTGACTCGATCCCAGGTAAATTATTTTATTCCTTCCATTCCAAATAAACCCAAATCAACAGTCTACCCTAGCATGAGGGTAAATCTGACCCTAATCTGTAAAACAGACAGAGGGGAAGGTGTGGGAGTGGGAATTAGACCAAATGATCTCTAAGCTCCCTTCCTGTCCTAACATTTGAAGTGTATGAGAAATTTTCGCAAAGCACATGGTACACCATGGCTCCTCCTCAGATGTGCAAACAACAGCCTTCCACCTCTTTATATTTCCACTCACCTTGCCAGCAGCATCTATCTCAGGGAAATCTGAGCTAAGAGGAGCTCAGAATGGTTTCAAGACGGTATATTTTGGTACAGATGGCAAGAAGGTATATTTTGGTACAGATGGCAAGAAGGTATATTTTGGTACAGATGGCAAGGGCTAAGAAAACAGAAAAGAAGTGAAAAGGAAAAATACAGTTGTTTAAAAAAAAGAGACAGAGAAGTCACAAGAGGTGAAATTACACAAAGGTCCTATCATCCCTGAATTCATCACCATCACCACTGCCATCTCATCCCCAGCCTATGGCTAGCAGAACCCTTTCATTATCTCCTGGGGGTTATTTTTGCCCTATTGCCAATTGCCCAGCTTGCCTGAGTACCAAACTGGGGCCTTTCTTCCCAGGTATAATGTCTTCAGAGTAGGAAAGGAAAGAACTTTGCCATGTGCACTCAGCTCTACTAGGAACCCATTTTCCAAGAAAGACTGCAATCCAAACTATTGACTGGTCTTTGTTCTAGGTCAGTGATGTTGGACCTTTTAGAGTGCTGGGTCCACCCCCCACCAACCTCCTCCCACATACACACACAGGGGAGGAAGCTCTCCCATTGGGCTGCTGGGTGAAGGGGTAGTGAGGAATGCCCTCAGTGAGTGTAGAGAGGGAGAGGGGAGTGGCCTGAGCCCTCTGCTCCCCTCCAGCTCTGTCACCTGTGAGCCACCCACCTTCCTCCTTTTGAGCTCCCACTGGATGCTTGGCAGAGGGGTGGGACGTTGGGAAAAAATATCACGGTGTGGTAGAGATGGGGCAAAGGGGGAAGGGGAACAGCTTTGCCCAAGTCCTTCTGCCTTTCTAATAACAAATAGGAGAGGGGATGGGGAGGAAGGGAAGCTATGTGTCCACAAAGCACTGAGTGCCATATTTGGCACCCATGCCATAGGTTTGCCATCACTGGTTTAGGTCTTTTCTTCTACTGCATCTTAAGCAGTATCTTCATTTTGGTTCTTGTAGCTCCAAATTCCCCCCCTAATTTTGGGACCAATTACAAATTACTTGATAGACTTTCAAATGCCTTCTATCAGCTCTTGGACATCAATTGCCCCAAGGTTTATCTTAGCCAAACTAGCTTCCCCAACAAACCAATTGCCCTTCTCTATCATCCCTACTCTACACCAAGACCTTTTTTGATGAAGTCTCACCATCACAACACAATCTTTCTCCCCATATTTTCATGACAGTCTCAAGAAACCTTCCCCAAAAAACTTCCCATTTTCAAGCCCAATTTGCCAGGATCAGTTGTTTTCACATTTCAGCCAATATGATGTTTTTTACTATTTGCCTTGTTCCCTGAAGTCTGAATTAATTTTACCCTGCATCCCAAACTACTCCCACAACACTAACCTTCATGGAACTTCAAAGGCTCAATTATTAAGCATTAACACAAAAACTATTGTCAATATATTGAGAATTCAAATAAAATGAAAAGCATCTATTGTTATTGTGAACTTAAGAGGTGGAAGGAACCTTAGAAGTCATTTGGTCTAGGCATACTATTAAAAAAACACCTCTTACCTTCTGTCTTAGAATGGATACTAAGCATCCATTTCAAGGCAGTAGTAAGGTTTTATACAGTTAGGGATAAGTGACTTGCCTAGGGTCACACAGCTAGGAAATGTCTGAGGCCAGATTTGAACCCATGAGCTCCTGGTTTTACTTTTACTTTGAAGCCCAGGTAAAGTATCCTGCTCAAGCCAAGATAGCATTAATAGCCTTTACTTCTCAAAGCACTTTTCATTCTATTTGTTCATCTGTGAAGAATAATAATGAGAAATCATATGTAAAATGTGAACTCATATTAAATTATAGAGCCAAGTTAAACAAGGGGGTGGGGGGGAAGGGGGCAGCTGGGTAGCTCAGTAGATTGAGAGACAGGATGTCCTAGATTCAAATCTGACCTTACTTCCTAGCTGTGTGACCCTGGGCAAGTCACTTTAACCCCCACTGCCTAGCCCTTACCTCTCTATTGCCTTAGAACCAATACACAGTATTGATTCTAAGATAGAAGGTAAAGGTTTAAAGAAAAAAAAAGTTAAATTGGGATCTTCAACTCCCTTTCCAGGTTTCCTTTGGTACTCCAAGCTGCTGCCCTTGGGAGTAAGCTACTCAGAAATTAAGGACTTCATGTGGTTGAGTCTAAAATGGGCTAGCTATGAAAAAGAATTGAAGGTGGGCAGTACCACCTAATTTTGGAGGCTTCTATAAATTGGAGCATTTTGTATTCTTTGGGCCTGAGAATCTACTATGTATTTTATAGACCCAGGGCACCAGGCCTCACAGCCTTCACAAATAGGGATAGTATGCTCTATACTGCCAATGGATGGACTGGACTGACTGCGAGGTAGATAGTGCCCAAGTGCCCCTTGTGGCTCCAAACTGAAGTAGGTCAGATTTCAGATAAGCCCATGGTCTTCCTGTAAATGATGAAACTCTCCTCTATACTTAATGAGAAACAGACCCCTAACATACCCAGGGATATCACAAAGCATTTGCCTCAGTCCTGACCTTTCCATTTTTCAGATTCTATTCCAGTCACCATACCTCTCTCAATCTCTCTCCTGACCTCTTCCCATTTGGCTTTAAAAACTGACTCAAGAATCCTTCAGTCCTACTCATCCCTGCTCAAACAGTAACTCCCTGTAGCCCACTGGAACAAATCCAATCCTGTGCTTCACCCTTCCCCTATTCCTTCAAAATGGGATTCTAATTCCTTTCTGACAGAATGATTATCTCTCTCCAGTAGCTCATATTTCTGTAGACAAGTGTCCTCCTCAAGTATTATGCTTGCACATTGACTTATACTATACAGTTGACTTGAATGTTGTTCTAAACTCCTAACTGAACTATAAACAATTACAGGTTCCTTATATTTAACCTCTGGGTTGCAGGTTTTGGAATAGTGAGCAGAAAGTTATACTCTATGAACCCTCCTTGAACCTTCTCTCAGTCATCAAGGATTCCTCTTAGGTGACAGGACCAAAAGAGATGAAACCAGTAAGGAGAAAATCCAAGAAGTTATCACAGAGTACTTTACACAAGGTACAAACAAATTAGGGGCAAAGAACAAATAAAGAGGTGTGGTTCAGAGAAAGGAAACCACACCAGAGGAGGAGGAGGAAGGGTGCAGGGTAAGCAGCTTCTGTCAGGATGGATGTTTTATTTCAACAGATATCTTTGTTTTTGTTTAAAAAACAAAAACAAAAAACAAAAACAAAAACAAAATCCAGAATTCAACCAGTCATCTCACCCTGTTAGGGAGCCAAGTTCCCAATCTAGAATTCAAAAGTTGTTTTCTGGAAGAGTCACAGAGTCTTTGCTGGCCCCAAGAGAGATGGAAGCTGCATTTTCTAAGTTTTATTAAGAAAATGAAATCCAATGTGTTCATTCTCAAGAAAGTGATGGCTGGGGCCCTTAGGGAAGAAGGTCCTGGACTTGAAACTGCTGGGAGCCCCAAAGGTGTTAGCTAGGAAGGGCAAGTCCAGGCCACCTGGTACTGGGTAAAGGGGAAGATGGGATCCTTGAGGAAATCATCAGTTCCAGAAGCCTAGAATCCATATTTGGCTTGGGTCTGCCGACGGCTGAGCTTGTTCTCTGACCAGGTATTCTTCAGCTCCAATTCTCGCTCCTTAGCCTAAAAAGTCAGGGAGACAATTTTAGGAAAAGATTTAGTGTACTAAGAGTTTTCCTCTTGTCTCTAGGAGCTATTTGATCCCAAATTTTCCCACTGTGATAACTATCCAAAGTCTAGACCTCTACTTGCCCAAATAGATTGGAAAATCATACCATGCTTTTGAGTAGAATAGTGAAGTGATTACTAGAGAGTAAGGAAGATACACAAAGCCAGCCAAAAAGAATGACAGACTACCATCAGAGCAGTCAGGAAAAACCCATCAAGAATACTCTGATATTTCCTCACATGGAGTTAAATCCAAATGAAAAGTAGCCAATTTGGAAATACAATCTGAAACCGGGAAGAAAGTTATAGGGAAGTTGCTACAAGGAGATATATACATATATAGCTAGCAGAACAGTAAAAAGAAACTCTGCTTAGGAAAGTCAACTTTCAACCATGATTCTATGAGAAAAGCTTTAATCTAAATCTAATCTAAAATAAGAAATTAGATAAACTTATTTGTACATTGCTTTGGAATGTGTTTTTGTTGGTTTAACTAAAGATGTGCTGAGAATTCATAGAAGTCATGAGGATACACTGAAAAGAATCCAGTTAAAAGACCAGTCTCTAATAATAAGTAGATATGTGACCCTATGTAGGTTATTGATCAAAATGCTTTGTAAACCTTAAAATGTCTTCTAAATATGAATTATGACTAATCATAACAATGCCAAATAGCTATTTACTTTCCTGACCTGTCCTTTGGTTCAACTACTTCCTGCTTCCTTCTAGAAATGAACAGCATCACTCACCTACTTGAGAAGACTGCCCATTTATTTCTCCATGTCCCCACTCCCCAAAAAAGAAAAAGTCTGACACTTAATTTTCCTGAAAGTGACAGATTTTTTTTTAAGATCAGATTCTCATTCAGTTACGAATTTAAGGCTACTGAAGTTCTGTAATAACTTATTTTCCCTAATGGTTGTAGGGATAAGACTAAAAATAATGATTATATCAAAGGATAACTGAATTGAGGAAGGTGAAAAGGTAAAAAAAAGTGAAAAATATCTGCTATGAATATTTTACTTGAATATAAGCTATCCAAGGAAAGTTTCCCTTAACAATGCTTAGCATAAATTCTGACATGCTATAAAGAGTCAGGTATTATAATAATGGCTGCCATTTATACACTGCTTTCAAGGGATACAAAGAATTTTATTATCTCATTTGTGATCTCAAGTTGAAAGAGTTAGAAGACTTAGGAGAGAAGCGAGTCAAACCCAAAGTCCAACAGAACCGTGGACAAGTTCATTAACCTTAATAATCCTAAATTTCTTTCTATAAAATGGATACAACACTTATTCTACCCTCAAAAGGATGTTTTCAGAAAAAGCACAATCTTAAAGTGATATATAAACAAGGTAATCTTAGGTATTCAGATGTTCAAGAGCTAACATAAAGTCACATTCAAAACAAAAACAAAGATATCCCAAAACCATAAAGAAATTTAATTTTTTAAAATCAAATTTACCTGTGCTAATGCTTTGATAGTCCTAAGGACTTTGATAAGTCCTATAATGAATAAAGTATTCATTATATAAGCAATTCACTTTTTATATACTAAATATGCCTCTGAAAATTTGGACAGAAACTGAATTTTGGGAAATCCAAACCTGTCAGCTGTAGGGGAAGAGTTGATTGGTTTAAGGAATTCTATGAGGGAACCTTTTAAAAAATGACTTGCTTAAGGCAAGGCACGAATAAGCAGGATCTCTTCTGGAGTTAAAAAAAAGAAATGGGGTGACAATTCCAAATGAAACTATCGCCACCTAGTGGCAAGCCATGGAATAGTTGGAGATTAATGTTAAAAGTTAGCCACATTTCAGGCAACTTTCCTCCACAGAACCAGATCTCCAGATTCAAATAGTGCCCCAAAGCTATGTGGGTGGGGAGGCTGGGTTCCTTCCCTTGCTTACCTGGTGAATAAGATATGTGATTTGGTGTTTTCGCCTCTGCTGACCTGTTGGCTGTTCACCTTTCTTCTGCAAGGTAAAGAAAGAAAATGTCAGTCTGAGGAAGGCAGACCTGTCAAAAGATTCCCCCATTCAGGGCTGGGGGCTAAAATTGCAGGGAAATAATTCAAGATAGGCACTTGAGAAATGAGATGCTTATAGCTCTTGGGAAGAAAATTCAACATCACCAAGCACACCCGCTGGAAATGTCCAGGATGGGTTGCCATCATATTAGATTTATTGAAGACAAACAGGGGCCTCTTTCTTAAACTGTTCCCAGCATACTGAAGCTGTCTTGGACATTCCCCCCACCCCCCCACCCCCAATATCCACTCCATTCCAAACTTGACAATTACTGTAGAGGGCATCATTATCCTCTTTGTAATCCAGGTTCACAATCTCAGTGACATCTGCATATCATCACTAACTTCCACCTTTCAGATATTCATATCAATTGCATGCACCTCTCCCATCATGCTCCTCTCTACTTACAAGGCTATTGCCTCAAGTCTCTCCCCTCTGCAATCCATCCTCTACACATCTTGGACACTTCCTCACCCAAGTCAACCTGCCTGACATTCACTTCCAATCAGAAACTCTTTGACCAGTTGATCTTTCCTCCTCTCCCATCCTTCTCTGGAGCCACAGGCCTAGAAGATTTTATCTCCTCTCTCATTATCCAATCCACCTCTGGAATTGCCCCTCCATTGGAAATCGTTCCCATTCCATCATATGAAAAACATTTCTCTGAATTTGTATCCCACAACCATAACTGTCCTGTCACCTCCTCCCTACCTCCATGTCCTCCTATATATCCTCCACAGGAGGTCCACCCAGAGAACTGGGAAGGGGTTCTTCCTAGTTACTAATGAATCTTCATGTAACAATTACAAAATTAGATTTAGCAATAAACTCACTGAAGACAAAAACTGCAGGCTCCTATTTCTTTTGTTCTTATACACAATAACATTGTCCTTTATATGTAAATATGTTAATGGCCTACCATCAGTGGATACACCTTTTGTTTTTTTAGTAAATAATAGTGAATTTATGCTGCTCTAACTCTACCCTCTTGCTCAACATAACCTGAGGCATTCAGATGCAAAACAAATGGCTCCAGCTAAAGTGACCATCTGGACCTTCCCTGTGTTGATCATTTCCAATTCATCCAGTGTGTATAGTTTGCTTGTCCACAGTTCTTTACATGTTGCCCCATTCCCCCCACCCCCATCAGACTATGAGATCTTTGAAAGAAAGAACTGTCTTTTGCCTTTCTTTGCATTCCCAGACTTGCATAGTTTGGTACATAACAGGTACTTAAATGTTTATAGAATGAATGTGCCCATAGAACTGAATCAAAACAAACTAGAAGGAAATAAAGCTTATGACCTTGATCTTATTACTGCTGTGCTTGCCTGGGGCTTCCCAGTATTTTCTCCTTTCCATGTTAGATCATAAATTCCTAAATCTGATGCTGCACATTGTGGGGTACAGGAATCACTCCCATTAATGAAAACTGGCACAGATGGGAAGGCTGCAGGAAAGGGACAAGGACCATAGGAAGCATATACTTTAATACAATAATGGAGGTAAAAGGATGTAGGAAAATGCATGTGACCATTTAAAATGAGCCCTACACTGTATTCTGATTCAACAGGGTAGAAAGAAGAGTGTGAATGTGGGCTGATGGGTATCTGGGGAGGAATGGGAAGACAAGAACATCTTCCAATAGCTGTATCTATGTTGAAAAATACCAACAAATTGAACATGAGTTCAAATTCTTAATACACATCATCACACTTACAGTCCTTTTCACAATCCCCCCTCCCTCTAGTACTAAAAGTAAATAATTGCCTACTAAAAAAAGTTCTATGAATACCAGATTGCTTACCGTCCAGATGAGGGGGGAGGGGAGGAAAGGAGGGAAAGAATTCAGGACACACAAAAAAGTTTAAAACAAGTGTTAAAAACTGTTTTTACATATAATCAGAGGATAAATAAAATATCAAATAAAAAAGTAAATAAAAGTTCTGCAAAAACAAGGGAATACTCGGGAAAATGAAACCTTTCCAAAATTCTTTCCAAAACCCCCAAATCATCAAATAAAGAGAGTAAAAACCCATATGTACAAAAAAAAAGGTTCATTTTAAAATGGCAAAGATCTAGAAGCTAAGAGGTCAAGCAGAACAAATTATGGTATAGGAATGTAATGCAATAGTATTGTACCATAAGAAGTTATGAAAAAGAATAATTTCAGATAAACAGGGGGAAAGTTATATAAACTGATTTGCAGTGAAATAAGCAGAATGAAAACATACAATATGAAGAAAAACTTTAAAGAACTTAAAGAACTCTGGTCAATGTAATCACAATTCCAGAATATTAACGAAGCATGCTATCCACCCTCCTGACAGAAAGGTGATCAACTCAAACAAAATGCAGAATGAGACATACATCTTCAGATTTGGCAATGTGTTCTAATTAATTATGTATATTTGTTAACTGGGTTTTGCTTCCCCCCCCCCCCCCCCTCCAGGATAGTTGGAAGAAGGGGATGGAGGACCAGCCATTACCAATAGCTCTTAAGGCCACCCCTCTCATTCTACCTTGCTGAATGACTTCATGGTTTTTTCTTCTGTCAAGGACTTGGTCATCCACTGCTGGGCCCCACTGAGCTGGTCATCCCCTTTGATCTCTACAAAGTTAATCTCCTCCCTTCCTCGGTTCCTCTTGCCCTGAAGCCGCTTGAACTAGGAAAAAATATAAATTAGAAAAGTTACAGATAAAGGAGGATGAGACAAAGGGTGGATGCAGAATAATTTAGGCCACTTGGATTCTCAATAAGTTTTGTGAGCCACCATTACCAATCTTCCCCTAAATGTCCCCTCCACATAATGTCACCCTGCCAAGCTACCTCTCCTTTCAATTTCCTCTAACATGCTACATACTTCAGGAAGCCTTCCTAGATCTAGTGCAAGGATGGCTGAGTTAGGTGCAAATATATGAAAGTCTGTCCAGAGACAGTTATATCTAATTTATATTGAACCAAAAAACACCCGAGAACATTTTCAGGATTTCTCTACTAAAGTTTTTCTTACTCACTTAGCTTTACTAACCCATGTTCCCATATATTCGAGGTATACAGGAAAGAGGAAAGCTACTGATTTGAGTAAGGATTGTAAGAGGAGAGTGTTGTAAAAGGAGAACTTTGCAAAAGAGCTAAAGGTAAAGGATTTCAGAACACTTGGCAAAAAAAAAACCAACCAACAACAACACTTGGCTATGGTTCTAATTACTGCTATTTGTTGCCCTTCCTAGAAAAATACAAGTTACCCCATTGGGGAATGAAGAGAGAATTTAAGGGCATAAAGACAGAGAAACAGCCCAAACTCCCAAAAATCTCAATTGGATCCAAATATCCAGTCTAATCACCAATGAGACCACTAAGATAACTTGTGCCTGATCCTGAAAAGAAGATTATCTGGAAGGTATCCTTCCTGGGTTTCTTTATTGAGGATAATGTACTAGAGATAACATAATCATGATGATGGTAATATTGGAAAGGGTGAACTCAATGGAATGAATAGAGTAACTTTAGATATGAAAAGATAAAACAAAGAGAAGATAATTTTTAAAAGTTTTATGCAAAGAGGTAATTTTAGTTCGACAATCACAGAAATTTCACAGGAGACAAAAATTTCCTTGTCTAAGAAATCCTATACTATATACCTCAGGACAGACTATATGTAACCCAAATAATAAGTTTGGCAAAGTGCCAAAGAGGCTGGTCACTAAGGGATAATTTTTCTTAGCTAAAGTAACTTGTGATAGTCCACTACAAAAATATAGAAGGACTATCCTATGTTATTAGTTGGAGAGAAGATAAATATCAAGAAATTAATGGCTCTTTTTATTTTTTATTTAATTATTTAATTAAAGCCCTTACCTTCCATCTTGGAATCAATACTGTGTATTGGTTTCAAGGCAGAAGAGTGGTAAGGGCTAGGCAATGAGGGTTAAGTGACTTGCCCAAGGTCACACAGCTAGGAAGTATCTGAGGCTAGATTTGAACCTAGGACCTCCTGTCTCTATGCCTGGCTCTCAATCCACTGAGCTACCCAGATGCCCCCAATGGGTTTATTTAAGGAATGCCATGGCTAGGGTGGTCTCCATTCAAAATACCCTAAATATGAACTTGAAGAATACAAAGTTTATATGCTTCCTTCATATAAATTAGGGAAGCCTTCCTGCAGGAAACAGCATTTCAAATGACCTAAAAAACACATCTTGAGAATATATTTCTGTGAAACAAATCAGCTAAGAACCCTAAATCTCTTAGTATCTGTTTTCTATACCCATTAATGGGTCCTAGAGTCAAAATTAATAAAAGTAATATGTTAACTTACCGCTTCGTCATCAATGAAAGAGGCGTCTGGGGTAATCTCCTGGGAGGGAGCTAAGGCTGGATCAGATTCAGGGTAGTAGCCACTACTATAATAATCCTAAAGTCAGAATAAATGCAATTTAATTCAAACATTTATTAAGCACTAAATATGTGAAAAGAACAATACTAAGTATTTGCAAACAAAGATGAAATAAGAGACACCAACCTTAATCTAACTGGGTGAAGGAGAGAGAAAAAACATATATGTATAATACAAGGCAGGAAGTGATATATGGGAAAGAGAGATCCCAGTAAAAACTATGAGGAAGTCAAGGAGGGAGAAGATAAAATAGTTGTGTAACACAGGGAGAAGTCTACAAGGTATTTTGAGGGAAAGAAAAAACATAAAGGTAATAAATACCAATACCAACATCCTGGATTCACATACTTGTAAACAACTTATTTTATGATTTAAATACACTATATTCTTTTAGATCTCTATACAAAGGGACAGATCATTTTCAAGAACAAGGAATTAAAGACCAGATTATCTTATTTTTACCATATTTTCATAGGATATCAATCTGGTAGGCACTCAGAGGGGTGTCTAGACCATGTCAAATTCAAATGTCAAATTCAAATAGAAAGGGGTTTGAGGGGAAAAACTCAACTATACATAAAAGGTTCCTGATGGCCACATATTGACTCAGATTATATAATTATATAATTACAATTTGTTTTATTGTTTTTTAACTGTACTCAATGTTATAGGCTGTTTGTCTGACACCTCTGATCCAACCTAACACCATCATTCCTCAAGTGAGGAAACAGACAGCATGGTAAAATGTTTTATTCAATGACATACAAGTAGGAACAGAACAAGGATTTAAAGAAAGGTCTTCTAAATGCTTTTCCCACTACACTGTCCCAATATTTCCTTCAAAAGTACCCATCAATCCCATGCTCCTGAGAAATATACCTTCAGCAGAATGTCATTAGATAAATACGAAGGATTTTTAGAATTGGGACTTTGCTTCAACCCATACCCAGAAATTAATTCCCACTATGATACACCTAACAAATGATGACCTTGCCTCTACAGGAAGACTTCCAAAAAAGAATAGGGAAACCACCCCACTACCTCTTGAGGCAGCCCATTCTACTTACTGAAAGCTCTAAAGTGAGCAAGTATTTCTTTATACCAAACCTAAGTCTGCCTCTTTACATCTATCCATTGTTCCTAGTTCTGTCCTCTAAATCTTAACCAAACAATTTTAATCCCTTTTCTCCATGACAGCCCTTCAAATGCATGTTCTCTCTGAGCCTTCTCTTCTTCAAACTCAATATCTGCAGTTCTTTAAACAATTCTCATGTGTAAGAGTCTCAAAATCTTTGCTGCCTTCCCTGGATATTTTCTGACTTAGAACATCCTTTCTAACTTGTGGCATGCAGAAATGAATACAAAATGCTACAGATGTGACCTGAATAGGGCAAAGTATAGTGAAACTATAATTTCCCTAGTCCTAGACACCGACTTCACTAATATAGCCCTAGATCTTTTTTTCATGATAAATTGTTAAGTATGCTTCTGATATCTACTATTTATGAAGTTAATTTTTGAACCCAAATATAAGACTTTACTTTTATCCATAGTGAACTTCTCGTTTAATTCAGCCAAAATTTCTAACCTACAAAGATCCTGTCCTCAGGGGCATCACCTATCCTCAGCATTGTCAACTGAAAATCTAGTAAGCATGACATTTCCTTCTCGTATCTGCATCCCTCACACAGTAGATGCTACACACTTACTAACTCATCCCTTTATCCAACTCTTGACACAAATGTTAAAAGCACAAGCCAAAGATCCCTAGGAACTTCCATTGGAAACCACCTGCCAAGGTGGCATCAAATGATTAATGATTATTCTTTTGGAAGTAGCCATTCAAAAAGCTCCAGATCTACCTAATTATACATTCGTCTAGCTTACATCTCTCCAGCCTTTACACAGAAATAGCATAAGATGCTTCATGAAATACTTTGTTAAAATCTAAGTAATTCTACCTAAAGCATTCTCCATTTAGTAACCCTGTCAAAAAAAGAACTAAAGCTAGTCCAGTGTGACCTAGGCTGTCTTTCTTTTTCTTTTTTTTAACCCTGACTTTCTGTCCTTAGTAACAAATCTATGACAGAAGGACAAGGGCTTGGCAACTAGAGTTAAGTGACTTGCCCAGGGTCACACAGCTAAGAAGTATCTAAGGCCACATTTGAACCCAGGACCTCCCATCTCCAGGCATTGCTCTCAGTCCACTAAGCTACCTAGCTGACCCTTAATGTGACCTATTCTTGATGAAGTTACAGTGGCTTTTGGCAATTATCCTTTGATTACCCAATTATAAAGTGTTTTTGTTGTTCAGTCATTTCAGTTATGTCTGACTCTTTGTGACTTCATTTAGGGTTATCTTGGCAGTGAAAGAGGAGATATCCTTGACTCCAGGTCTGACTCTACCTACTGTGCTACTTAGCTGCCCTATTAAGTAATACAGGTATGATTTGAATTCTGGCCTAGCCCCTCTGGTCACACCCAGAAGTCATAGAGTTGGATAATTCAGAAGTCTCCCTTCAAAGAATGTATACCAGACTGGTGCTAACACACAAAGAAAAAAAAGAAAAAGGAACCTTTCTGGCCATGGCCAAGTTGGAGAGTCACAGTCCTCATAAGCTACTCTCTCCTTGCTCCTGGAGCTCTCCTAACTCTTACTCCACTCTTAGCCTACATTTACTAGACAATCATTCATTTTAAACAAAGAACTGAATAGAAAATGAGGCTCAGTAATGTACAAAAGACAAAATGTGGTAGGTGATTCTTCACTTTACAAAAGCATCTGCAAGATAGTAAATTTCAATACAAGCTTCTCTAATACACTTTAAAAATTAATTTCCCCCAATCAAAGGCTGCTTGACATAATGGATAGAGTCAAACTTTAGGCCAAGAATACTTGGGTTTAAGTCCCACCTCCAACACCTACTAGCAACTTTCTATGGTCCGATTCCTCATTTGTAAGTCCCCTACACCAATCAGCCACAAGTGTAGGTTCTTATCTCTGTTCTAAAAAAGATACACTTTGAATGCAAAATTATATTTATGTAATTATACAAAATTATACGTAGAGCCTCATTCTCTTAGTATTTAAGTTCTGTAAGAGCAGGGGCTTTCTTCATGTTTGTTTTTGTAATCCTAACCCCAGGACAAAACTTGGTATAACCCTGTTACTTTGGACTTAGAGATACTTTTTGCTAAAGACATGAAAACATTTTCACACTTATAATCTCAATTTTTCTTATTATTCTTGGAAAGAGAGTGATTGGTATAAATACTGTCCTCATTAGATATATACTGCACCCAAGATTTAGAAATTAAATTTTAATTGAAATGGACACATCTTTTCAAATCTTTGGTGTATCTGGAGAGTAATTCCTCATTTAACCCAACATCAAGGCATTATGCTTCTCAGAATTATTCAGAAGCCAAGTACATTTAGCACATAGGCCATTCCTAAATTTCAACATGCCATGGCTGCCTGCCTTCCTCTCCAATCTCACTTTTATGGACTAACTGCCTAAGGTCTCCAGAAAAGCTTTTCTCACATTCACTTCCATCTCTGTAATGCCTGGAGTTCTACCTATTTACTGTCCACATTTTAAAAGGGTATCCATTTCTCTTATTTGACTGGGAACTATAAAAAAGCAAGGACTATATCTTTGTCTGGCTCTAGATCTCACCCAAGCTGTTAGTATTGAGCTTTGCTTCTAAAGGTACTAGAAATGTTTGGTATGTGGTCCTTACTGATTAAAAGACTCTAAGACATGGAGCAAATTTTAGCCAATGTTAACCTGAAATTTTTTATCGTACTTATTATGATCAGATAAATGCAATAAAACTGAGACCCCAGAAGAGTTTAATTTAACCAAAATAACATATCAAAGCAATACAGGCTCCAAAGCCATAACATACTATAAAACTATCCCAGGTCATTTCACCTACCTGATAGTAAACGCCAGTGGCATTAGCGTCACCATATGTAGGGAACTGGTTATAGGGCTGACTGCTGTAGTCCTCCCCAGGCTTAGGCACCCAAGGAGCCCCACTTGAGCCAGCCACCATCTTGAATTCAAGGGGAGCATTGGCTGCATCGTCCTGGAAGGTGGGATCTGGCTCTGTGCCTGGGGGTGGCTCTTCAGAGGCAACAGGGACAGGGTAAGGATATGGCTCAGCTCCAGGAGGCTCAGCCTTGTCTGGAAGGGAGAAGAAGTTCTCAGGGGCTACTTCCTCATCACTGTCATCCTCCTCTTGAGTGATCTGCTTTGTCACCTGTAGAGCAGCACTCTTGGCAGCTGCTTTGATGGCTGAGGGTGATGGGGTAGTAGTGGTGGCACCCACAACAGGGGTAGAAGAGGAAATAGAAGAAGCAGATTTGGTCTTGGGGGCTGGTTTGGAGAGCTTGGTGTCAGCAGAGCCATCGGTGGGTTTTCGAGAGAAAGCATAGGGCAGGAGCAATCGGTTAGTCTCTTTTGTGGTCAGGTTTTTGGGTTGGGGAAGCAAAGCTGATAAACCTGTCCCTTCACCAGATCCCTAGTAAAACAGGAGAGAAACAGGACAGGTAAGACTTTGTATTTTCACTTCAACACCACTATTATCAACAATAATAAGCCCAATATTACAAAATCTAGCAACCCTCTTTTTTTTTTTAATCTGCCCTTCAATCCCTCATCCAGTTAAGACTACATAAGATAACTAGAGAAAACTAACTGGCTTATCTTTATGCAAAGGGTGTGTTTCTTCACTTTCCTTCCCATTAATTTGGGAATACCTTCTTTCCCCTAAAGAAATTTCCTTAGGCAAAGGGCTAAATATAAGAAATATTCAATACATGTTGATAGCCAAAATAAAATCTTTTCAAACTCAATTGTGTGCTCAGAAACTTATGAACAGCTTGGTACTCTCAAGAAAGCAAACATTAACTTGTCAGTTTGCAATTATACCATTCTAGTCAGTCTCCCATAACCCAAGAAAACCTCTTGGAATCTACTTCCCTGAGTGTTCTGCTTGGCCCAAGAGTTACCAGTTCCGATGTTGAAAAGGGAATTAGAATAAGGTCACTGCCTTCTTCCCTCTCCCCCACCTCCTTCCTCACAGTCAAAAGAAACATCTAACCACACAGGGAATGATTTTTCTAGGTCAAAAGCAACAGAAGGAAGAAGTCAATAATCAGCTGTTGAAAGTAATTTTCATTGCTTACTATTAATGCTCACGATGGTAAAAGTTGGTCATTTTCCACATGAGCAGATGGTATTGTCAATACCAGCTCCAATCCTCATCATCACAATTCATTTCTATAAGGTTTTACAGTTCTCTTATGCACTTTTATCACAACAACCTGAGTAAGACACTGCATATACTATTATCCCCATTTTATAGATGACAAACTTATCCAAAATCCCAAAACCTAACTCTTAGTTCAGATCTCATTACGTTCTAGAATAAGAGAAGGTGGAAAGCCAAATTGTATGAAGTCCATTCTAGGACCACACACAGAAATACTTCCTAAAATTATGTTCAGGTTAATTTCTAACCTATGTTACTAAGAGGGATCTATCCAGAACCCCCAACCATTAGTAGTTAGTATAATCCACCAAGCCATTTATTAAGCATCTATTATTTCAAGGTATTATGCTAGATGCTGGGAATAAGATAAAATGGGAAAATAGTCCCTGACTTCTTAGAACTTATACTCTACTAGTAGAAAGGATCTTACAACATTTATACAGTTAAATAAATGTAAGATAATTCAAAGAAGGAAAGAGTACTTCAAGGAGGTACCACCCAAGTTGAACCTTAAAGGGAGAGAAGAGAAATATACTCTGAAATTTGTGACAATCCATGCAAAGGCAAAGGAGTGAGATGTGAAATGCAGATTTTAGGAAATAACAAGATGTGTGAATGAAACAGAGTATGAAAGGAGAATAATGGAAAATTAGTCTGGAAAGATGGGTTGGATTTCTTTATGGTAGCAAAAAAGTGCCAACCAAGTGGGTGCCCATATACTGGAGAATCCTAAAGAACTGGTATATGAACATTATTGTCAGAATATGAATAGCATATGAATGTGGTACCTTAATAGTACTGCACCATAAAAAATGATGAATTCAGAAATATGGGAAGCCTTTTGTGAACTGATAGAAAGCAAAGTGAAAGAAAATTATGAATAATGACCATAATAACAAATGAAAGAGAAGACCAAAAGACAACACAATTTAGATTAAATGCAACTCAGTTAAGAGGTGAAAAATGTAGCATACATTAGATGAGGACCATATGATGGGGGGGGGGGGGTGGAAAATGTAGTATAAAAAACAATGTCTCAATAAACCCTTTTTAAAATTAGGCTGAAGTCAAATGGGAGTATTTTTAAGTTTTATTGATATTTTTAGTTTTACAAAACATTAGGCAGGTAGGTTTTGTAATAGACATAGAATTAAGAATTCTGAATCTCATTTCAGATACTCATTAGCTTTATGAGGATGAGTAACTTAAATTCTCCATGTCTCAACTGTAAAAATAGAGACAATAACAAGCACCTATCACGCAAGTTTGCTTTGAGGACTAAATGAGGTAAAGACTGCTTTGCAAACCTTAAATATAATTTGCCAACCATGATTTCTTTTTAATTGTTTAATTGATATTTTACATCACCTTCATTTCCCAATACATTCTTCATCCTTTCCACTCACAGAGATAATTTGCCAACCATTATTTCTTTTTAATTTTTTTAATTGATATTTTACATCACCTTCATTTCCCAATATATTCTTCATCCTTTCCACTCACAGAGAGCTACCTCTATCAAAGATTAAAAAAGGAGAAAACAAAAAGTTGAGTCAAACATAACAACAAATTAACTAATCAAGCAATCAGTATGTATTAAGTTCCTATGTGCAAACTGAAAGTTCCTGTCCTTAAGGAGTAGAAGATTCCCCAATGGGGAAATTTCCAACATTCATAAGTCTGAGAAATTTTGAGGTTTACAGAGAACATTAACAAAATAGATTATTTTTGAAGAGATGGTTCTAGAAGCTGAGGAATCAAGAAAGGCTTCATGTAGAACACAGTACTTGGGATGAGTCTTAAAAAGAAATAAAGGATTCTATAAGTTAGAGGAAGGAATACATTCCTGGCATGGAAAACAGCAGAGGCATGTAAAAGGGAGATGTGAGGAACAGCAAGAAAGCCAGTTCAGCTGCATTACTGAGTCTGGAAAGTAGAGGCAGGAAATGTATTTGGAGGACATATTATGAAGGCTTTAAATACCAAACAGAATAGTTTTTATATTACACTAAAGACAAAAGAGAGTCCCTAGAGTTTACTGAGTAAGGAAGTGACCTGGTCAGATCTGTTTTAAAGACTCTAGCAGGGAGATCAACCAGGAGGCTACTGAAATAATTCAGGTGAGAAGTAATGAATTTAAGGGGTCAGAGAGACAGAAAGATGATGATGAGGTCCTCAACAGAAAAAGATGTTTGGAAGAAGGATGGGTTTTAGAGGAAAGATACTGAGTTTTGTTTTGGATATGCCAGGTTTGGGACATCTGTGATGTGAAAATAGAATTAACTCTCCCATGGTCTATTTTAAGTTAATCGAATCAAAAACTTGAAGTACCTCTACTTAGTACCTAGCTAACCATCAAGTAAGAGAGCTCACAAGTCACTTACCAGTTCATAACCCCAAAGGTTACAAGCACTTCCCCCGCCTTGGGCTTGTGGAAAAAGGACTATAAAAGACAAGATGGAAGGACAAGATGTTCTCTTTACTTCCTTGGTTCTTCAGCAAGGAGACCCTCTATTGGTTGTACTTGGTGGGACACTCTTAAGCTTTGAGGTCTAGTAGGACTCTTGGAAGCAGTCACGTTGTCCTACACTCATCCTTAACTGGAGCTTTCTACTCTGGAGAGGTTTGTTGGGTGAGTGACTCAGGCTGAAGGAAAAGGCTTGTGTTGATGGATTTCTGGCTGAAGATGCCACCAAGACTTCCATGTGGATATCAGGGAGCCCTTGCCAGGGGCTGAGTCGGACTTCATCAGATCAGCATTTAGGCTATTAGGCTAGACAAGGCTCTATCTCCTTCCTACATTTCCTACTTTCAATATCTCTAACTTGTAAATAAAAGCAAGTCATTTTTTTGACTTAAGGACTAATAGTTTATAAACGGCAACCCCAATGTCACTTTTATAACTCTCGTGTTGAGTCAAACCTAATTTTAAATCTTACATTGGGACACACAATTTAAAATGTGTAATGGGGCATTTCCCACCTTTCCATGCTTCCAATGACTAGGATAGCTGCCGTAGAAGCTCTGTTTTTAAAAAATTATTATTGCATGAAGTTGATAATCATCAATAAATATGACCCTGTCCTTATATAAGGACAAAGAAAGAGAACTGTATGTGATGCCAGGCATTTATTATGAAACCCTCAATGCTCAGATACCTTCTAAGGCTCTAAACTTTCATGTTCCATGATTTTGGCTCCCACATCAGAAGCAGGAAATAAGGGAGTCAGAGGAAGCCCCAAGAGAAAAATAGTCTCCAATAGAGTGCAAACAAGGATCTTTCTTTCATTGTCTGCTTTCTGACATTTCTGACATCCACCTGGGCAGAATGAATGATAGCCTAAACAAAACACATGTCCAATTTGCAGATGGCATGAAGCTCAGAAAGAGCAAGAGGCCAAATCTAATGTGATATTTAAGGATGTCTTAAAGGAAACACACACTCCACAATATAGGAGTCAAAGGACAGGCACAAGAATTGCAAGGAGTGCATTTGGTCTATTCTGAGGATAATATAAACAGCTGGGCTTCAAGTTAACAGGAAGAGTAAGAGAACTGACTGCCAAATTTTGGCTTTGCAGCCCCGATGCCAAAATTTTACTAAAACTATTTTTGTTATATATCTTATCCATGGTCATGTGTGAGAAAGAGAAACTGAGGCAGCTGAAAATACAAAAATAACATGGAAGTTTATTTTAAGACAGACAGAAGATGAAGCTTAAGTCTGACTGGCAAAATAATTTGTGTGAAACCAAGGAAAAGTCCTCTCTTTGTGAACTGTTCTTTTATGAGGAGGGGCTATACTTATATTACCTTATGTGGCTGTTCTGATGCCCAAGAGGGTGGGGGGATTGTTACCATTGACTTCCTCACCCTGTACTGATGCCTCTTGAAACTTTGGCAGCCATGACTGTCCAGTTTTCCTCAACAATCTGGAGGACTGAGAATGTTTCCATCCAATTGGTTCTCCAGATTTCAAGGATTTCTTTCTGTAGACCATACTCATCACAAATCTTTGGTCACTTTTATCCAGTGAGTTATCATTAGAGGTCACTTAATCCTATACCAGGAAGCAGCCAGTAGCACCTCACTAGTCTTTCAATAAAATCCACCAGTTATCCAAAGAAGCAATTTCCCTCCCTTCCTTATTTCTGAAGCTAATATGTTGTGACATACCAAATTATACTTGGGGGTTGGGAATTCTTGGGATCAAATGTCATCACAGGTGGCAGTTTACATTTTTCTTACAATTTTCATTTGCCAATAAACATCCTAAATCAACCAATAAAATAAAATGTCCAATGGGTAGTTCATGGTGTAGGACTAGAGCCCAGGAGAGATTCTAGAACTGGATGTATAAACTAGGGAGTAATCTACACAGAAATGTTAATTTAACCCAATGGAGTTGGTATGGTCAAAAAGGGAGAGAGTTAAAGAGAAAAGAAATCTTAAGAACAGAGCCTCTGGGGGGCAGCTGGGTAGCTCAGTGGATTGAGCCAGGCCTAGAGATGGGAGGTCCTGGGTTCAAATATGGCCTCAGACACTTCCCAGCTGTGTGACCCTGGGCAAGTCACTTGACCCCCATTGCCTAGCCCTTACCACTCTTCTGCCTTGGAACCAATACACAGTATTGATTCCAAGATAAAAGGTAAGGATAAAAAAAAAAAACCAGAGCCTCTGGATAGGCCCAGCACAATTAGGGTCCAGTATCAGATGCAGTACTCTACATTGACTGTCCCCAACCTCTGCAAAGGAGAGAGTTGCATTATCATTTCTTCTTTGGGGCTAATCAGTATTCAGTTCTGATTTTCATGGTGGTGGTTTTTTCTGTTTTCTACTGTTGTAGTCTTTGTGTAGATTCTTTTCTTAATTCTATTTATCTCACTTTGTGTCAGTTCATTTTTTTCCCTACTTCTCTATTCTTCAAATTCACCATTTCTTTTTTTTTTTAACCCTTACCTTCCACCTTAGAATCAATACTATGTATTGGCTCCAAGGCAAAAGAGTGGTAAGGGCTAGGCAATGGGGGTCAAGTGACTTGCCCAGGGTCACACATTGCCCAGGGTCACACAGCTGGGAAGTGTCTGAGGCCAGATTTGAACCTAGGACCTCCCGTCTCTAGGCCTAGCTCTCAATCCACTGAGCTACCCAGCTGCCCCCAAAATTCACCATTTCTTATATAATGTAACATCTATAATTAATCTAAGCCTTATTTTATCACATTCACATACCAAAATTTGTTTAGTCCTCCCCCATAAACGACCATTTACATTGTTTCTAGGTCTCTGCTATTACAAAAAAGTCAATTATGAATAAATTAGTTTTGAGATCTTTCTATCTTTGACCCTAACATATATGCTGAGCAGTTCTGGCTCGAAGGATATAGCCACTAATGTCAATTTCCTAACATAACTAGGTCTTGCTTTCCAGAAAGGTTAGACCAATCTACAACTCTTATCAAATAGTTTGTCTTTCCTTCCACTGTCCCTCCAACATATTTCCATCTTTTGTCATCTTTGAAAATTTTCTGAGTAAGCATTGCTTTGATTTATAGTTCTCTTTTTTGCTGATTTATAACAGTCTTTCCTATGGTTAACAGTTATTGAAATAGTTTTTATTGATATTCTTTGACCACCTATCCATTAGGGATAAACTGTGTGTATGTGTATTTATGTTTTACATATATATATATATATATATATATATATATATATATACACACACATATACAAATATATAAAATATCAGATTTCTCAAGCATATTTGAGCTAAGGAGTTTATATTTTATCTCAGAGGCAATAAATAAGAAAACACTTGACAAGGGGGCATGAAATGTTCAGACCTTTGCTAGAGAAAGATTTGTTTTGGTTTTTTTAGCAATTATCTATGAAGGGTGAGTTATAAAGAGAAGAGACTAAAAACAGGAAGACCAATCAGGAGGCTACTTCAATAGTACAGGTGAAAGGTGATGAGGGCCTAAAAATCAGGGTGAATGGAGTAAATGGGATAGATTCAAGAGATGCAATGGAGATGAGACTCCATATGAGTTGGCAAATGACTGAATGGGAGGAGTAAAAGAGAAACAAGTCAAGAATGACTAGGCTGTGAACCTGACTGGAAGGATAGGAGTACTTGACACAAAATCTAGAGATGAAGATTTTAGGTGAAAAAAGATGAGTTCCATTATAAATATGTTGGGTTTAAGATGCAAACAGAAAATGAAGATAAAGATCCACAAGGCAGTTCATGACACTAGACTGGACCTCAGGAAATATTGTTCCTGCCATCTGCTAAAGTGAAATTTGTGCTTGAAATAACTTCTAAGGTAATCTCTGACATCACCTCAACAGCTCTTAAAAGTCTACTTCTTCCAGAAAGCTCTCCTGGTCTAACTGAAGGATGGTTTTTTCTGGTTCTACCTTGTCATGAATGAGGCTTTTAAAGAAGAAGATTGGGGGTGACAAAAATATTTATAGTAGTTTTTTTTGTAGTGGCAAAGCAGTGGGAACTAAGGGGGTTGCCATCAACTAGGGAATAGCCAAACAAATCATAGTATACGCATGTGATGAAATACATTGTGCCTTAAAAAATGGCAAAATATATGGTTTCAGATAAATAGGGAGAACTGTAAGCAAAATGAGCAGAATCTGAATATCAATTTCTATAAAAAACAACACTGTAAAAAACAAGTATGGAAGACTTAAGAATTCTGATTAATTAAGAATGATTAATGAGGGGGCAGCTGGGTAGCTCAGTGGATTGAGAGCTAGGCCTAGAGACGGGAGGTCCTAGGTTCAAATCTGGCCTCAGACACTTCCCAGCTGTGTGACCCTGGGCAAATCACTTGACCCCCATTGCCTAGCCCTTACCACTCTTCTGCCTTGGAGCCAATACATTGTATTGATTCTAAGGTGGAAGGTAAGGGTTTAAAAGAAAAAAAAGAATGATTAATGATAATCAATCATGATTATAAAGAAATAGTGATATGCTGCCTGCCTCCTGAAAAGGGAAGTGATGAATTTGAAGTGCAGAATGAGTCATATTTTTGACACTATCAGTATGGGGATATGTTTTACTTGACCATAAATATATGCATATTTGATAAAAAAGGTTTTGTCTTTTTTTTTTAATAAGAGGAGGAAGGCATCACTTGTGACAGTGTTACCAAAGTGAGGGGAAAAAAAGAAAAAAGGTTATTAAAATACTTTCTAAATGTACCAAAGAAAACAAGAAAGGTCAGTAAGAAATATGGATAAACAGAACTGAAAATAATAATGTTGCATTTGCTCTACACTTGAAGGGAGAAGCAAGCTGTATGTTGTACATGTTCACAGCTGCTTCTGCAATTCTTTTCTTTTGTGTTTTGTACATGGAAATGATCATCTTATTTGATATTTACTAAGTTCAGAATTTTAAAATTAAAATTTTTTAAATATGAGCCATAAACAACTTTTTCCATCTATAACTTCTCACCTTAAATCTAGGCTTCTCTTCCATAAAAATATAACCATTTTTATGTGTTTGACATACTGGGTGCAAAGAATTCCTCCTGCCTAGTTATCTAAAAGTTTAACAGTTCATATATCTGTATAATGCTTTAAGGTTTATAAAACACCAGTAGGCAGTGTAAGTGATTACCATGCTCTACTTTTCATATATACATTAATGAGTAAGGCTCATTGAAATAGACTGAGTTGCCCAGGGTTTCACAGTAGTAGATTTCTGAGCTCTAATTTGATCTGGATCAAATTAGTTTGGATCTGCCTGGATCTGCTGGCTCTAAATCCAGTACTCTTTCCACTATATGTCATGGTTACTGTCTAAAATCTTTTTTGGAGCACAGTGCTATGCACATAATAAGCATTAAAAAATGCTTACTGACTAACTAAACTTATTGTTTTTTATTTCCTCAAAATGTTGTGATCAAAATTCCTTGCTGTGTGACCCTGGGAAATCACTTAACCCTAATTAACTAGCCCTTCTGCCTTGGAACTGATACTTAGTATTGATTCAAAGACCAAAGGTAAGAATTTTAAAAAATTGTGATCAATATAGGAGCTGAGGAAGGGGTTAAGAATGCTTGTTGCTAAATGTGAGAAAATTAATGCTAAAAACTGTATCTACATGTAATTAGGGGGAAATTAGTAGGAAGAAAGAATGCTTATTGCTGCTGACCATGGAGAAGGGAAGGAAAAATTCCTGGATTTCAGGGGTGGGCCTTTCCACCTAATGGATAAGAAACATGTCAGGGAGTAATCAGCTTAAAAATCAATCAAGTGTGACACTTCCTAGCTTGTGACAAGTCACTTAACCCCCATTGCCTAGCCCTTACCACTCTTCTGCCCTGGAACTAATACATAGTATTGACTCTAAGATGGAAGGTAAGGGCTTAAAAAAACTCAAGTGATGATAAAACAGTTCAGCAATTGTAATTGGTTTGGACCCCCAGCTTGGGCTCCTTATGAATGCTACTATACTTGTTTACATTCTCTCCACAGTTAATTTTCGATCCCTTGAATGATTCTTTTTTGCTCATACAGGCTAAGTGGGCAAAAATTAGTTTTGGATTCTCCAAAAACTATTAATTACTATGTCAAAAGGATTCTTTTCATGGTATCCTGCCTCAAGGATCAAAGCTTCAGGATAAAGAGCTTGGCAGCCTATAGATTTCACTATTCATTTAACCAGTTCAGCTAAAAATCAACAACTTTGAAACAAGAGCTTAAGGGTTAAGAGGGAACCCAGGATTCCTAGCCTCCTATGCTAGAGCTCCACACCAAAACCACCAGAGGTTGCCACCTCCAGGATTCTCTCCCTTTCTAACTATTAGCTTGTGGGGGAACCTTGATGATATTCTAAGACTTACATGAAGCCATATTGCTTTATGAGATACAGTTGGATACAGTGAAAAAAGCAGTAGCTTTAGAATAAGGGCTCCCAGCTCTGATATTTAATGAGCAACAAACAGCACAAGCCCATTCCTACCTGTTTCCAAGAGTCCAACCCACTCCATATATCAAAAAATTCATCCTGCCAAAGGATGAAAACACTTAAGACAGGATGAAGATTCCCCATCCTCCCTCAAGCCTTGAGATCAGGGATTCAAGTAGCTGAGAAGAGGTCTTGCCATTTGGGAATCTATAGGACGTCATCACAAAAAAGTCATTATCAAAATGCCTAATAACACTAAACATCATACCAAAAGAACTAGTCAAAGAAGACTGTAATGGAATGAATAATTCAATATTCATTTCTACCTAATATGTTTTAATATTTACATTTGAATAATATCAGCAATTGATATGTATGTGGCATTTTATAATGAACTTTAAAGTTATTTTCACAAGATCTTTGAGGTAGATAATGCAAATGGCATTATTTTCACTTCACATAAGGAAACTGAGGCTAAGAAGTTACATGACTTGCCTACAGTTTCAAGAATAGTAAATGGCAGCACTGGAACCTGAACCTGGATCTTCCAAACTCCACGCCCACTGGTCTTTCCAAACAGAACTTTAAGTGTGTACCTGCTCATGAGACAATCCTTCATACCAAATAATGAAACCCCAATGTAAAGTCTCAACTCTAGAGAAGCTAAAAAGCTGTTCAGCTTCCCCATCCCCCACAAACTCTGGGCTTAATTCCTCCTCACACAATCATTCCATACTTGTTCTGAACATCATCATCTTTCAGAAGTATACCAACACCTGTAGTCTGCCTCACACACCTGCCTTTAGTGAAATGTAGAATTGAGAGCATTTTGATTTAAAAGGCTTTTTACTAGGCAAGAGGAAATAGATTACTGGTATCAACAAATATTGAGCACACTTAGACAAACACTTAAAATTAAAATTTGGAGATGAGTCAAGAAGCAATTGCCAATAGACTATTACACTTTCTTCTCTTCATCCCCCAGTCTGGATTTTAGTCTAGGCTAAGATGACCATCTTCTGAATCAGAGCTAATTCGTTTATAAAATTGAAGAGGTAGACCAATTCTAAAACTCTTCTATGCCCCTAATTAGATCTTCTATTCTGTAGTAACCTCATGGAGAGCATAATCACGAACTCTCGACTTGCTACCCTTTGAGAACACAAGCAACAAGTAAATATAAGTTTATTTTATAGGTTAAAGGGACAGGGAAAGACTAGATAATTCAAAACCATTAACAACCACTTCTATCTCTTTTCTCCACAAAATCCCTGGGCCTGAGGTATAAAGTCCAAAAACCGACTTCTTTGAGTTTCTTCTCCTTTATCTACTCCTACTTATCCCTCAATAGACATAAGGAATTGGGAAAGCATCAAACCCAAGGAATAATATAGAGGCGGGAGGGACCTAAATAATCCATACAAAATAATCAATCCTCCCCCAAACTAAGAATTACCTAGAGCCTACTTTGGAAACTGCTAGAATCTGGACTTCTAGGATACAACATGAAGTTGAAGAAGAGCTAAAATTATTTCATAATGAATAAACAATTACCTGAAGGACAGTTTTCTTCTTTGTAGGTTCCTCTTCCTCTGAATCTGACTGAGAAAAAAAGAAACAGAATTAAGTTCCATTTGGGGATGGGGGGAATGGATGACTTATATAAGGGGAAAAAAAACAAATCGCAAATTAGGAGAGTCTTCCATTCCTTCCCCCACACCAGTCTAGGAATAAGAGACAGAAAAACCTTCTCTCTTCTCAAAGGAGTTATAATTCAATTCAACAAATATTTGTTAAGCACATATTTTGTATGGGAACTGTGTCAGACACTGGGAATACAAAAATAAATATTTTTCACTTATCAGTTCAATGAAAATTAATTATCTATGTGAAAAGAACCATGATAGCCACTTAAAATGCATTGAAAAAAAGGCAGTTCCTAACTTGTTGAGTTTAATAAATACAGAAATAAGAAAAAAAAATGAGGTAAAGTGTGGAGAAAAAGAAGAGATCCAAAGTTCTTTAAGAAAATAAAAAAGATAAGAATATTCCGAGGAGAAAAGAAGAGAATCAGCAAAAACTCTGGAAAGAAGTGGTATCTAAGCAGAGACTTGTAAGAGTTGATTTCAACAGATAAACACATGGAAGGAGTATGTCCAGGAACTGGGAGAGCAGGCTGAATTAATGCATGAAAGCAGAAGGGATTTTAAGACTGGAAGCCCAAATGGGTTGGGACATAGAGTTCATATATAGGAATAATACAAAATAAGTCTACAAAAGTAAACTGGAAGCAGATAGGTACCTAAATCGATAGAGAGCCAAGCCTGGAGATGGGAGATGCTGGGTTCAAATCTGGCCTCAGGCACTACATTAGTTGTGTTACCCTGGGCAAGTCACTTAACCCCCCCACTGCCTACCTCTTACTGCTCTTCTGCCTTGGAAACAATACTTAGTATTGATTCTAATATTAAAGATAAGAGGTTTGTTTGTTTTTTTAAAGTAAAATGAAGGGAAAATTATAGCAGGCCTTAAATGCCAAACTAAAGATCTATATTCTATATTATGAACAGGAAGGCACCAAATTTTTTGAGCAAGGAAATGACACAATCTTTTATTCTTTAGGGAAATTTCTTGGAGCAGCTAAAGTAAGTTGGTCAATAACCATTTATTAGGAATGTACTATGTGCTATGCTTAGCACTGGGGATACAAAGAAAAGTAAAAAATAGTCTCTGCTTCTCAAAGACCTCACAGTCTATAATGGGGGAAATGTGCTCTCAGGGTAAAATAGAGAAGATCAACAGAAGAAAAGCACTATCACTAAAGTGGGCTGGTAAAGGCTTCTTCCTATAGAAGGTGGAATTTGAAGGAGGTCAGAAAAATCAGGAGGCAAAGTCAAGAGGAGGGAGAAAATTCTAGGCATAAAAACCAGCCAATTAAAATATTTGGAGTGAATGAGGAAAGGTCTTATGCAGAGAATAGCAAAAAAGTTGATGTCATTAATGGAAGAGTACTGAGGGGTGAATAAAACAAGCTGGAAGACTGCTAAAATGGGGGGGAGGGGGGGAAGAGAGAAAAAGAGCAGGTCCTGAAGGGCTTTGAATGGTAAACAGAGGATTTGATATCTAATTCTGAAAGTAACAGGGAGCTACTACTGGAGTTTATTTAATTGGGGCAGGTAGGGTTAGGGAAAGGTAACAATCAAAGACCTATGCTAAAGCATAGACAATTTGAGAGCTCTATGGAAAAAAAAAGGCTGAGTGGGGAGTCAAGAAGACCAATCAGCAGACTACTGCAATGGTCCAATCAAAAAAGAGATAAGGGCCTGCCTCAGGGTGGAGGCAGTGCCAGAGGCCAGAAAGGGGTATACACTAGAGATGAGGCAAAGATAAAAAAAATCAGAAGGGCTGGGCTACTGATTGGCTAAGGGTGTGGAATCAAGGATGACACCTAGATTAAGAGTCAGGTTAACTGGGAAGATAGTGGTTCCTTTGAGAGTAATAGGGAAGTTAGGAAGAGAAGGTTTAGACTCTAAACCTCTACACTTTAGAGGGAGGGTAGGAAAAATGGGTTCCATTTTGGACATATGTAATTTAAGATGTCCACTGGCCATCCAGTTCAAGATGTCCAATAAACAGTTGAAGATGAAAGACTGAAGGACAGAATAGGGGTTGGGATGAGGAAGTAGGTTTAAGAATCATTAGCAGAGTGGGAGCAGGGAGGTGTATCAGTGGATAGAGAGCCAGGCCTAGAGACAGGAGGTCCTGAGTTCAAATGTGACCTCAGAGTCTTCCTCACTATGTGACCCTGGGCAAGTCATTTAACTCCCATTGCCTAGCCTTTACTGCTCTTCTGCCTTAGAACCAATACACAGTATTGATTCTAAGGTGGAAGGTAAGGGTTATTATTAAAAAAAAAAAAAGAATCATTAGCTGAGATGATAATTTAATCTATAGTAGCTGATAAAATCAAGTAAGGGCTAACTTGGATGAAAAGCCAACAAAGGAGAGGAAGGAGTGGTTCTATAGGCAGGAAAAGAGCCAGGATAGAGTAATGTCACAGAAAATTAAAAAGAATAAAGTAGGAGAAGAAGATGGCTGATATAACAAAAGGGTGAGGTCTAAGAAGGATGAAGATTGGGAAAAAGTCATTAGATTTAGTAAATGAGAGATTATTGGAAACTTTGAAGAGCTAAATGGATGGAATGGAAAAACTAGAGCATGCATTCTTAACCTGGGATTTTTGAACTTTTAAAATCCTTTAATTGCATTCCGATGATTGCTTTCTTTGTAATTTTATGTATTTCATTTTATGCATTTAAAAACATTCTAAGAAGGGATCACTAGCTTTGCCAGATTGCCAAAGGGGAACAATGACACAAAAGAGATTAAAACCCCTGGGACTAAAGGCTAGAAGCAGGAAAAGCAGTTAGAACACTATTACAAAGTGTAAATGAGAAATGAAGATGGTCTGGTGTGGGCAACATGAGAGGAGAGGAAATATGGGGGTAGACGAATCATAAGGACTTTAGTAACTGAAAAGATGCAAAGAGTGAAAGACAGAGGAGTCATTGATACCTCATAAATTTCAAGTTTGAATGCCATGGAAAATGATGCTAGCCAATCAAAAAGGGGAAGTTGGAGAAAAGATGATAGTAAGTTCAGCCCTGCCTAGCTGGGGAACATCTGGGTAGATATTCAGCAGGCAGTTGGGAATAATCTGTAAAGAAATAAATGAATATATGGGAATAGATAAGGTTTCAAATAAAATAGTGAAGTACACAGAAAGAGAAAAGGGCAAAGCAAAACATATTCCACATGCACATTCAAGAGTGGAAAGGCTGACAGAACTAAAAAGGAGAACAGAGTATCATAGGCCAATGGTGCCAAATGTGTCAACTTTTGTTGGTAATTTATCTCAGTAACCTGAATATTACTAGCAAGTCCTCTTATTATTTAACCACACTGCATCCTCCTACATCCTCTCATCTGGTCCTTGCTAGAGATGAACAGATAGTCTCTATCTAATACTTGCTTCAATAAATCTGACCACTAGAAAGATCAATAGGGACTGGCCCACAATCTCACCCAGGAAACATAAACCACTTAAAAAAGAAGGAATATATACAACCAGAAAGCAGAAAGAATCCACAGGGATAAGTGGTATGTTAACTACTTTCCGGTAGAGTATTAAAGGTCAAAGCCACTGGAGAAATTCATTTCCCCTCCAGGTTAGATCTCCAACCACAGAAACTAAGAGGTGTTAAAGATTCCCAGAGGGCCTAGAGAAAATCAAGTTTAATGGTTTGGATTAAGTCACCAAGTCATCCCCTTAATCTCCCTACTTTTATAAAATGTGGCTCTACTTTTGGTAGAGCCAAATCTCCAATCCGAAGAGAAATTTAGAGAAACTTCCTAACATTTATTTGCACAAAGGCATTCTTGGCCCCACACCCTTGCTTTTACAGCAGGAATTTTATATCCTGGTTTAATATTTCTTCACAATAGTAATCAGTACATAGCAGATAACTGCATAAAGTAACCAACAACTAAGAACTGCTTTGCTGAGCTAACTATATCCTGAATCAGCCCCAGTCATCTACTTAAAAAAACATATACATAACCCCCTTCTACCTGACAAAAAAAAAAGTTACTTTTTTCTAATATTTCATAAATAATCAAACCTCAAATCCTCAATTCTTTCATAATTTTCTCTCTCTGCCTCATTCTGACTGGTTTCTGGCTACCCTCACAGCTTTCTCATTCTGATAATCTCCTACCCCAAGAGATTAATAGGGTTAACACACTATTAATACCTTAAACTGAACACAGGCTATCCAAACAAGTTTTAAGTGGCATTCAAAGGCAAATGTATTAACATTTGGAACAACATTATACAATTAGAGATATGTTCTTTTTTCCAGTGCTTATAACAAAAATGCCTATCACACAAAAAACTGTCCCCAGAGGCTAATTAATTAAATTAATTAATAATTTTATATAATTTCTCTATACTATAAAAATAATTAAATAATTAAAATATATGTCCACTATGGAAGACTATTCAATCTATTATAATACCTATTCCATAATTTATAACAGTTTAGAAGTCATAGACTTTCAATTAGATGGTGCATCCAAAGTCAGCTAGTTCAACTTTAACCTGAACAAAATTCTCCTTTATAAATTCACTGGTAAGAAGTCATCTAGCCTCTATATCTATCTAGGTCTGAGGATCTCTATAACTTCTATTTTAAGACTTCTAGTGGCATATGACCTACTACCTCCTAAGCAGCCCATACATACCCACTTCTGAATAGTTCTTATTAGGAAGTTTTTTATTAGATCAAGCTAAAATTTGTCTGAATCTTTGTTCCTAGTTCTGTCCCTTCAGAACCAAGCAGAATATCCTCTTCTAGGACAATCCTTCAAAGTACTTGAAAACTGCTGAATTACAACCATAATTTTCTTCTCAAAGCTAAACAACCTCAGTATCTTCAAAGATCTTCATATGAGAAAAACTAGGGGGGATCGTCAGCATTTTGATGGGCCTGCTCTAGAAATTCTGAAGCTTATGTTCTAACGAAGTCTTGGACAATGCAACTTAAGAGGGCATTGGCTTGGGGCAGCTAGAGATGAGAGGTCCTGGTTTTAAATCTGGCCTCAGACACTTCCTTGCTGTGTGACACACACCCTGAGCAAGCCACTTAAACTCAACTAGCCCTTACTGCTCTTCTGCCTTGGAACCAATACTTAATATTGAGTCTAGGACAGAAAGTAAGGGTTTGGGGGGGGGGGGGGGGGGAATTAAGGGCCCTGGCTTTCTTGGCAATGTTTCAGAAGATTCTTGCTGTCCACTAAAATTCCCAGATTACAGGATTATAGTTTGAAAGTTGGAAGTGACCTCAGACATCATTTACAACTCCATCATTTTAAAGATGAGGTATATCTGAGGCTCAAAAAGATTGGCTTTTCTAAGGGTCACAATTAAGTGAAAAATGAAGGACTTAGACCCACATCTACAGATTCCAAAGCCATGGAGAATTCCATGATGACTCGCTGTCTAGTCGTGCCTATACCAATATGTACTTACTTATGAAGTTGATTTTTTTAATCCAAATGATTTTATCCTTATTAAATTCTATATTATTAGATTCAACTCAAAGTTCTAACCTGTCAAGATCTTTGAATCCTATCAACCTATGAGTTCTCTTTCCTAGCTTTATAAAATCTTCAAATTTGATAAGCAAGCTAATAATTTTTTTTTAAAGACCTTATAAAACCTACTGCATTTTGTATTTGGGAGGATTCCCAGAGCTCTTCATAACAGCAAACCTTCTCTGAATGCCTTAAGCTTCTACTAAACTCAATTATTAGAAATACAGTATCAGTTCACTATTTCCTAAACAATTCCATATAATAAAATCATAGACCCTAATGTATGTGTTTGCCTCTTTCTCAGCATCATACTGAGAAATAACATTTTGTTATAGTAAATTACCTTGTGCTCTCATGAATACTCCTTCCCCCACCTTTTTTTTTTTAAACCGGAGAGGGAAGTTCAATTTTAAAGATATTAGACTGCCCAGACATTAAAAGGTCACAAACAGGGGCAGCTAAGTAGATGGAGTGAGAGCCAGGCCTAGAGATGGGAAGTTTGGGGTTCAAATCTGACATGGCCCTGTGTCATTTAATTCCCATTGCCTATCACTTACTGTTTTTCTGCCTTGGAACCAATACACAATCTTGATTCTAAAGCAGAAGGTAAAGTATTTTTTTTTAAGTCACAAAGCAAATCTGAGGATCTCTATAACTTCCATATATATATAATGTTTTAAGAATTACAGACAACTTTCCTCACAACTATATTGTGGGGTAGACAGTACAAGTATTTTTATCCTTATTTACAGATGAGGAAACGGAAGCTCAGAAAGGTTGATTTGTCCAGGGTCAAAAAGCTTAATTAAGTGGCCAAAGTATTCCTGTTGGAAAGTTGTGGAAACTTGTGGAAAAGAGATTTTTAATAATGTGTGTGACAAAAATCCATATCAGAACTGGAGAAGTGGGAGGTAAAGGGAACTGAAGAAGGCCACAAGGCCAGAAGTACTAGATAGCCTTCCTAGTCAACCTCAATCCTGACTTTGAGATCCAGCTGCCAAGTCTGACAAGAAACAGCCCAGAATGTAGAGCAGGAACGGAAACAGACACTTTCCATTAAGCTTGGGTCCAGTGGGATAAATAGATCTAGAGACTCATTCCCCTTGACCTGCCTCTCTTATCTTTCCAGGTCTGGCTCTTTAAGCCATCTTCTCCAAAAAGCAGTCACCATCACTACTGTCAGGGCCAAGAGCCAAAGAGGAAATAAGGGCCCAAGTACAGACCCTCAGGACTCCCAACTACATTTCTCTGAGCTGTTATCTCAATTAATGAATTTTCTCTGTGTGTGTATATATGTATGTACATATGTATATGTGTGTGTGTGTTTTTTGGGAGGGGGCCATTTGGTTTCAGGCATCTCCTGAAATTGTACCCTAGTCTTTTCCCCTCAATTTGAAGTTTCTCTTTTAGTTCTCTAGAATGCACCTTTTATTTTTTTCCTTCTCTGATATAGCCCTTTTCCTTTCTCTAATTTTCTCCCCTGCCCTTCATTCCATTTTGTGGTAGGTACTAAGGAACCTAGAATTCCAAACTTTAGATAACTTTTAATTATTTCTATTTAATCAAAGGTTTGGCCTAGATAACAAAAACTTACAAATAAACTCCAACTCCTAAATCATTAGTTTGGTTATTTGCATTAATGATGAAGCAGAGGACCTAAATCCAGATAATCCCAAAACTTTTATTTGCCTTTAGAATCAGTATGCCTAACAAATATAAAGAGATAAATAGCTATGCACATGCAAAGAGCACTAGATAAAGCATACAGGAGCAAACATTATAAATAATTTATCCAAAAATTATATAAAATACGGAAATATTTTTAATACTAATATCAAAATAAATTTGCATTCTCTAAGCACCCCAAAATAGGGATCTAAAGGAATTGGGCCAAAAGAAGCACTTCAAGGAAGAGAGAATGAAGTCACAACAAATCTACACATTGATAATAAGATTTTTTTTTTAAACCCTTACCTTTTGTCTTGGAGTCAATACTGTGTATTGGCTCCAAGGCAGAAGAGTGGTAAGGGCTAAGCAATGGGGGTTAAGTGACTTGCCCAGGGTCACACAGCTGGGAAGTGTCTGAGGCCAGATTTGAACTTAGGACCTCCCATCTCTAGGACTGGCTCTCAAGCCACTGAGCCACCCAGCTGCTCCCCCCCTTCCCCCCCATAATAAGATATTATTAACAAGAACTAGGCATGTTTAACCTGGAGAATAGAACACTAGAAGAGGATATGCTATCTCTACAATTATCTGAAGGACTGGCATATAGAGGAAGGATTACATTTGTTCTGTTTGATCTCAAAGGGTACAGAACCAAGACTAAGAGATAAAAGTTGCAAAGAGGAAAATTCAGGTTTGTTATCCCCCCAAAAAATTCCTAACAATTAAAACTATCCAAAAGTGGAAAGGGCTGCCTCAAGAGAGGTGGTTTCCCCACCTTGGAGATCTTCAAATCGAGACTAGACAATGGTTTATTAGGAACAGTAAAAATTTCTTTGTGTATTAGATGAACTATTTGAAAGACCACTGAGATCCCTTTCAATTCTCAATGGTCTATGATTCTATAACTTTGAAGGTATATGTCTTTACAATGCATTTAGAGGCAAACTCAAACACTGTCTACCTGGATCTTGCTCTCTTGACAGAGACCTGGCTACAGAGTAGGGGGCAAAGGGGAGGCCCATGAAATTTGTGAAGCAAACAACTGTGAATTTACTATAGAAATAACAACTCACTTTCACACAGCATAAAACACTGTCCTTACCATACCCCTAGGAAGCTGGTATTGTCATTATTATTCCCATGACCATGTAGCTAGTTATGAATGAGCTCCTTGACAGCAGAGACTATTTTATTAGGTCTGTCCCAGAATCCCTAAAACATAGTAGACTCTTCGTAAATATGTTAATTAACTGGAAGAAGGCTTGAACCACAATCTCCCTACTCTGAATTCGGTGAGCTTTCCTTCTTATTCTCTAACCACTGCACACCTTTGTGGAGGTTCAAACAAGCAAGTGCATACAATAAAGAAATTAAGTTAAGGGGAGAGCCTCTTCCTAAATGACTCCTGAAAAGAAGCTTCCAAGCCTAAATCAGAAAAACCTTAAAAGGAGAAATGTTTAAGGGACATACACACATATCTTCTCTCTCATCAAAACTCTCACCTTTAAAATGAAGATAGAGATCATTGATCTGGAATTAATTTTCCTCCATCAATATATGTATTCAGGGATCAATTCTAATTTGGAAACTGAATAATGAAAAATAGAAAGCTCAATTCCTATTCAAAGGATATGTAGAAAATCTAAAGCAATACAGATACTAATTGGATTATTCCTGGATGGTTTTTATTACTATTACCATTACACATACCATTGCTCATCAAAGAGCTAAATGAACTAGAAAGGTAAGCTCAAAGCTTAGATAGTTGAACCACACTAGTCTCTATTTTATAGGGACTTCATTGGCTATGCTTCTGCTTAAAGAGCTCCAAGCCAGGAAATTTCCCATCACTTTTCATGGCAATTTATTCTACTTTTAATTATTAGTTTTTCCTACCATCAAGTCTAAATTGGCCTCTTTGTAACTTTTACTCTCACTGCTTCTGGTTCTGTCCTCTGGAACCAAACAGAAAAAGTCTAATGCCTTTTTACATACCATCCTTTCAAATATTTTTACCTTTCACAACTTTTCTTAGTCTTCTCTTTTCTAAACTAAATGTTCCCAAGTTCCTTTATCCAATTTTTATATGATATGGGCTCAAAGTCCTTCAGTGCCCTGAATCCCCTTCTCTGGATGCTCTCCAACTTATTCCTTATTATGTGATGGACAGAACTAAACAAATTATGGAGGTGGTGTGACTAGGGCAGAGTCCAGCAGGGCTAGTACCCCAAAGCAAATTGTATTTTTAGCTAGCAAATAACTGACTCAAAGGCTTGACTTACAAGATACCAATCCACTAAAACCCCCTAATCTTTTTGGATAAATTGCCGAACAGACCTTCCCCCATGCTGTAGTTGTCATTTTTTTAAGCCAGCAGTAAGAGTTTATTTACACTTATCTGTATTCAACTTCATTTTATTAGATTTAGCCAAATGTTCTAGCCTATCGAGTTAATTGTGAATCCTGACTCTACCATACAGTGTGTTAGCTATAGCTTTGTATCATCTACAAATATGGTTAATGTGTGCTGTCTTTCTCTTAAGTCATTGATAAAAAATGTTCCAACAGGACACGGCAAAGAACAGATCCCCTAGGACACTCCATTGGAGAACTCCTAAGTTGACAAGGAACCATTACTGACAGAAACCAGCCATTCAGAGAATCCCAAATCCATCTAATTTATACTATCATCCAGTCCATATCTCTCCATCTTTTCAACAAGCTTAGTATAATATACTTTACTAAAAATCAAAATACCACTGCCTCCCTGAAGCTTGCCTATATTCCTCCCTATCAATGAAGACCTCCCTTCACACAGTCCTTAGTTTTTCACTTCTTTAAAGCACTTATTCCATAGTTTAGTTATCTGTGTATCTTATACACTATTAAAACATAAACTATACAAAAAAAGGACCATAGGGTAACCACATTTGTGTATCTTCTCTAACTCCTAAAATAGTCCTCAACACAGTAAATGCTTAGTGTTTGTTGAATTTAATTTAAAATATTGTATATGTAAAACCCAGTGGAATTGTGTGTCAGCTATGGGAGGCAGGTGGAGGGAGGGAAGGAAAAGAACATGAATCATTTAACCATGGAAAAATATTCTAAATTAATTAAATTAAAATTTCAAAATAAATAAATAAATGAAATATTGTGTAAAATGGCAAGAAACGAGTCAGAGATCTGGAAAATCTAATATAAACTGATAAAACAATTCATACTAACAATGCAAAGACAAACAGCTATGAAAGACCAGAATTACAATCAATGCAATGACCAACCATGATTCCTGAGGTCTGATGATCTATCTTGCTACCTTCTTACAGATCCATTCAAGATTCAAAATGAGACATACATTTTGGGACATAAATAAAATGAGAATATTTTGTTTGACTATGTAAATTTGTCATATATTTGTTATTAGAGTTTTGATGGGATTTTTTTCCCTTTTAAATGGAGGGGTGAGTGAGAGGGAAAATAAATACCTGTTGTATTAGCTGGGAGAATACTGACTTGAATCCACAGAGAGAGGCTGTTCTAACCTCACACCGATCAAGCCTGGTTCTGGCAGCTAAGTGGCTCAGTGATTTGAGAGTCAGGCCTAGAGATGAGAGGTCCTAGATCCAAATCTGACCTGAGACATTTCCAAGCTGTATGACCCTGGACAAATCATTTAACCCCCATTGCCTGTACCTCTTCTGCCTTGGAACCAATACACAGTAGTAATTCTAAGACAGCTGGTAAGGGTGTCCATCAATTGGAAAATGGGTCAAGAAGTTATAGTTTATGCCTACAAAGGAATACTATTGTGCAGTAAGAAATGATGAAGTATGTGGTTTCAGAAAAGCCTGATAATATTTGTCTAAACTGAGGCATAGTGAAGTGAGAACAACCAGGAGAACAATTTAAACAATAACAATATTATAAAGATAATGAGTTTTGAAAGACTTAGGAATTCTGGTCACAATTCCAGAGACCTCATGATGGAACATGCTTATCCACCTCCTGTCAGAAAGGTCATGAATTCAGAGTGGAGAGTAAGAACAATTTTTTTGGACATGGACAACAGTGGAGTTTGTTTTGCTTGACTACTCCTGTTTGTAAGGATATTGTTTTTCTTTCTTTTTCAACAGTGAAGGGGAAAAGGTGGATAGGAGATAAAAAGATTTTTGTTAATTAAAAAATAAAATTTCTAAAACTTTAAAAAGAAGGAAAATTATTCCACAACCCAACATGACTCCAAGAAGTTCATGATGAAACATGCTATCCCTTCCCCCCCCCCCCCCCTCCTGACAGAGAGATGATGGGATCTGGAGCAAAATGGGTCATTTTATTTTTTGTTTTTCCTGGACTATGTCAATGTGAGAAAATTTTGCTTGGTTATATCCTTGCTTGTTACAAGGCCTTGTTTTTTGTTTTCTTTCTTTTTCAATGTGGGGAGGATGTGGAATGGAAAAGGGAATTTTGGTTAATTGAAAAAAATGTAATTTGATTAAAAAAAAGAATCCACAGGGGCTCTACCTCTTAACCAATTTATCAGCTTTAAACTTCCTACCAGAACTACAAATGCTCATTCTAGTTATTGATAGTAGAATAAGTCTTCTGGTTCAAGGTGATTTTCCCCCCATTCAGTACAAGCACCCCTTAATTTACTCTAAAGTTGAGGGCTATGACAACAGCAAACAATAAGCAAAAAAAAAAACGGAGAGCCTATTTTTCTTTGTTTCACACAAACCCTTCCCCCTCTGTAGGATGGGGCAAAGGCCTTAAGAACTATTACAGGAAAGTACAAGAAGTGAGTTTTGCAAGTTTTCAACTCAAAATGCCAAATCTAACGAAGGACCTACCAGATAGGGTCTATAATACTGTGTTCTCCTTCCTAGAGAGAATCCAGGATAGGAATGACACCTGAATTTACTAATAGTAAAACAGGGGAAATAATGAAACTCTTTGAGGAAAAGAACTGCCAACCCTGAGAATCAGTATGCATTATCAGCCAGGGACCAGTCAACAGCTCAGAATAGGCAGGGGTCAATACTATTTTGGGAAAAGTGAAATTAGGTGAAAAAGTTAGAGAAAGAGCTTCTGGGGAATCCCTGAGCTCCCTTCCAAAGCCGGTAAACTGAGGAGAGCAGGTAACCCCATTACTATATCAGAGTTTTGCTGTTTCATTAGAAAAGAAACCACTAAAACCAAGAGATATATATAGAACCCAAGTACCTCCATCAGACAGCCTCAGTGTCCTTCCCTCTCTCCTGCCAATAAAGGGAAGAATTGAGGTGAGAGGAAAGGTAGTCTGGATTCACAAATGTTCATGAAGTACCCCCTTTTCCCTAGACAGTGATCAGTTTTCAGTTGACATATCTTTCTGTAGAAAGGAAAGGAAGGGTAATGGACAGAACTGTTCCTAACTGAAACTCACTGAGACTGGGAAAGAAAAGCTAAATTTAGGATGCCAAGACCCTCATCCAGGAACACAGTTCGACGTTTGGTATCTATTGAGGCCTCCGGTTCTCTCTTATGGGGGAAAAGGAGAAACACAAGCCCATAGGAGAAGTGAATGGGGTGGAGAAAAGAGCGGCAAAGGGGGCTCCGGGGTCCAGATGCCTGTCATGGGACCCGGATAAGCCAGACCCTTAGAAGAGCGCGCCAATTTAAGAAAAAAACTTAAGTTGGCCTCATACATCTCCTAGCTGTGTGACCCTAAGCAAGTCACTTAACCCCAACTGCCTAGCCCTTACTGCTTTTCTGCCTTGAAACCAACACTTAGTATCGATTCTAAAACATAAAGTAAGGATTTGAAGGGGGAAGAAAAGTTTAAAGAAAGAAAAAGTGCAAGCTTCACCAACTTTCACTAAACTAGAGCACCACCAAGTGACCTCGGGCTCAGTTGACTCGAAGGGGCTCCGGGCTGGGAGGGCCCCCACCTGGAGCCTGGAGCCTGCAGCCTGCAGCCTGGCGCCAGAGCTCGGCGGGGTGGGCAGCTCTGGGGGCGGGGCGGGAGCGCGCTGCGGCTACTCACATCCCCCTGGTGCAGCTCCGGCGCCGCGATCCGCACCGGCTCCGTCGTCCTCTTCTTTGGCTTGGGAAGCCCCAGAGGGGGCCCGGCACCGCCGACAGGAGGGGGCAGGCTGAGGCCCGGGGCCCGTGGCAAGGGCAGCCCCAGCCCTAGCCCCTCGCCTACCCCTGCAGCCTCGGCCAGACTAAGACCCGGCGGCGGAGGAAAGCCGCCGAGACCGAAGGGCAGCGGGGGCGGGGGCTGCAGCCGGGGGTCTCCGGCCGGCGGCGGGGGCAGCAGCAACGGCGGGGGAAAGGCTGGGGGCAGCAGTTGAGGTGGTGGGGGCAGCAGGGCAGGCCCCTTGGGCGGGGGGAGGGAGGCGAAGAGGCCCCCCAGGCTGGGTCCAGCGGCCGGAGCCGTGGCGGACGCCTCCTCCTCAGGCTCCGCCTCGTCCGGCTCGCTCTCTTCGCTGCTAGCATAGGCGACTAGAGACATAGCGCTGCCCGCCCGCCTCTGGGGCGCCCTTGCCGGAAGGAGCGGCCTAATCGAGGCCGGGGATGCACAGAGGCCTAGCGGGCCCCACCGCGAGACGAGGCGGGAGAGGGGGCGGAAGGACCCGCCTGCTCCACTCTCCGACGCCTAGCCTCGGCGGGAGCCCATGGCCGCAGTTGCGTTCCCACCCGACCAAGGCCTCCCTCTTCGCTAGGGCTCCCGGTCCCGGGCAGCTCCACACAGGTAATGGCCGCCGAGTCACTCCGCCTCCCCCTCGCCTCACCGCTCCAGTACTACAGCTCCCAGCGTCCACCTTGGCGAAAGTCTCCTTCGTCGTCTCCAGTGATTCGGCGCGGGGCACGGCGGGAGGTGGAGTCTGAGGTGAGGGTTAGGCGCAGAGCAGAACCCGCCTTCGGCGCGGGGGAACCTGGGGTAAGTAGTTTCCTGTGCCTTGGCGTCTCCGGCGGGACTACAATTCCCAAAGAACATAGCAGTGATCGCTAGTTATGTACCGGAGTATCTCGGGACCTGTAGTACCCAAATTGGGGAAATTACGGAATGTGCCGCTTAGACTTGTGGGAAATATGGTTAACTCTGGGTAACTGTGTTGTGGTGCTAGGAAGGAGAGTGGTGCTTGGGAATTTGGAGGACTAAAGAAGGTTATATTTAAAGGGAAAGTAACCAAGTTCAATTAAATGCTAAAGCCTACTTTCTACTCTTGCTTAGTACTCCTGGGGCTCTTAAGAGTTCTGTCCACCCCACCCACCCCCCAAAAAAAGAGTTTCCCAAAAATACCAGGATTGGGTGCCGGCTTGGAGGCTTGAATGAAATCCCACTGTTGGCCTGAAAGAAATCAGGCTGTGGTCCAAAAAGGAGTCGTGCTAAAAGCCATTCATAAATTCGAAATAAGATGGAAGACATGATACCGCACCTGTTCTTCCCCTTTCTTGCCCATCCTTCCACTCCACCTTCCAACCAGTTCTTCAACCACCCCACACTGATCTTAAAGACCTTAAAGCTTAAAGTTTCCAGGTTTCCTTCCCTTCTTCCTGGAAAAGGCAATTTAATTCTATTAAATTGAAAAACTTCCAAACAGGAAAAATAAGTAATTAGAATCAGAGGGGAAACAACAGAAGAAAAACCTTCATAGCAAATTTCTCTAAGGAACTAATATCCAAGATGTACACAATATTCATACCAATATATAAAAATAAGATCCAGTTTTCAATAGAAAAGAGGTCAAATTGGGAATATGAATTGAAATCTCTTGAACTATGAAATATATGCTATTGTATAAAAATGTTTTAAATCATTAATGATTAGACAAAATTAAGATAATTCTGAGGTTCCACCTTATAACCATCAGATCAACAAATGGCAAAGGAAAAAATAGCAATTGTTGGCAGGATAGGACAAAGATATTACTACGCCCTTTGTGGGGCTGTGAATTGACTCAACTATTCTTGTAAAACAATTTTGAATTATATGTCAACATGGAATCAAGAAGCCCCCAAACTTGTAGCCTAGAAAGATTTAAACCTGAGGCTTTCACCTAGTCGAATGAGAGTTCCTCCCTGAGGGAAAGTCCTATTTCATCAGTCTCAGACTAACAATAGACCTTAAAGTAGTTTAAGTGGGAATGGCTAATCCCATCAGATGTTAAGTATCTCTTTTGTCCCAATGGTTTCTCCCCTTAGGCCAAAATCCTTTACCTTTACCTTACCTTTACTAGCCAAAATGGCCTAGCCCTTGGCTGGATCCTTCCCTTTTAAAGTGTCCGTTGTAAAGCATCATTACCATAGTAAAATCAATCAACTGCCCTTCTCATCCTCAGCTCCTATGTTTCACCTAGAAAGGTATTTAAGCTCCCCAACTTTAATGGCTCCTCGGAATTGTCCAATCTAGTGTGGTTGCCTTTTTTCCTAGAGCGACCAGAGTTCAATCCTCAGGCTCTTCGTTGGCATGTGGCGAACAGGTCTTCTATTGCATGGAACCCCTTTCCCTTGATTGAAGAGCGGTTTTTCTGACTATTTAATAGTTCTGTGTTTTTCTAAGTCAACAATACAAAAAATCAATAGATCTTCCATACTCTTTGACCTAGAAATACTATTAGGCATGTATGTAATCCAAGAAAGTCAAGGACAGAGAAAAAGGTCCTAGATATGCAAAAATAGATCGGTAGCAGCACTTTTTGTTATAGCAAAAAAAAAAAAGTAATCAGAATAAGTGCCCTTCAGTTGGGGAACCGCTAAACAAAATTGTGGTATTTAAATGCAATGGAATTGTATTGTGCCATATAAAATGATGAATATGATGGATTCAGAGAAATATGGAAAGACTCGTGTGACCTGATAGAGTGAAATGAACAGGACCAGTAGAACAATTTACTCAATGATAATATGAGAAGCAATAATTCTGAAAAACCTTCTTGGAAAAGGGGTCAAAAAATTCAAGTTTGCCTGCAAACATCTCCTTTCCCTCCCCATTCCTGTGCAGGAAAATCCTTGCCTCCAGCATTTGGTTTCAACCCAACATCTTGGAGCAGGATTGCCTTCTAATAGAACAAAGTTTGATGATGGAATGCTATAATTGAAAAAGGTCATTTAATTCAAATAATTCCTGAGCAAAAATCCTCTGTATAATACCTCTGATGATGTTTATCCAGCCTCTGCTCGAAGACTTCTAATAAAAGAGAACTCTGGGATAGGTCCCAATAGCTAAGAAGTTTTTCCTTTGAAAATACAAATTACTTGGAAAGGAATTTTCTACACAATAGGAAATGTTGGGGAAAATGCAATGGAAAGCAATCTAACAGAAACCTGGCATGGACCAACAGCTTACACTAGATTCCAAAATAAATTTGAAATAAGTACAAAATTTGATCATACTATAAAAGAATTTAAAGAGAACTTGATTGTGTGCTTTTCACAAATAGATAGGAAATGGAATCCTTAACCAAACAATGAGAAGCAGAAGCAATTGCAAAAGATAAAATAGATCATTTTGTTTACATAAACTTGGAATGCCTTTGCCCTGGTTATATACCTAGTGTCTGAGGTGTAATTCAAATTCATTGCTCTATCACTAAGCCATCTTGCTATAAGCAGAGAACATGAATCTAGAATAGAGAAAGCCAGTGACTTGGGGAAGAGGGGAATGGTCAGGAATTGTATCAAATTTCTTAGTTAAAATTTTGACATCAAGATATACACTATAGACAACTTACAACATAATACCAAAATCCATTTTCCAATAGATAATGATGAAAGGATATGAACAGTTCTCAAAAGAGTTGCAAACTATTAACAGCTATATAAAAGAATGTTCCAAATTAGTAATAAAAAAGATATTAAAACCATACTGAGGTTTCACCACATACCCAGCAAATTGGTAAAGATAACAAAAAATTGAAATAATCCTAGAGGGGTTGTGTGGAAAGACAGGCATACTAATGCATTGTTGCTAGGGATCCAAATTAGGACAGCCATTCTGAAAAAAGCCGTTTGGGATTAAAATGGACAAAATATTTATAACCTTTGATCCAGAGATTCTTCTGCTAAGTATTTACCTTGGGTAAGTCATTGCTAAAAAGAAAGGCTTAAGGAACAACTAGATGACTCAGTGGATTGAGAGCCAGTCTTAGAGACCAGAGGTACTAGATTCAAGCCTGGCTTCTGTTACTTCCTAACTATGTAACCCTGGGCTTGTCATTTAACCTCCATTGTCTAAACCTTACCACTCTGGAAGATTAAGAATAAAAAAATAATAATAATAATAAAGAAGGAAAGGCCTCATATATGCCAAAAATATAATATATATGTTGTTGTAGCAAAAAAATAAAATCTAAGTAACTTGGAATGAATGAATGACTAAACAAATTGTGGTACATAAAGGTGATAGAATATTACTGTGCTAAAGAAAAGACAAATTTGATGAATACAGAGAAGTCTAAAAAGAATTACATGAACTTGTAACATTTCTGGAGCTGCTCAGTTCCCATCCATTCAATTATGGGCCTAGTCCATAATCTGTTCTCCTAAAAAAATTTGTTCAGTTATACAAATTGGGGGAAAAATCTTATTGCACTGACTGAACCTAGGCTATATAGCTGGGAAATTAGGCCACCTGTACCTGCTGTTTAGAGTCCCCCAAGTGCCAGAAATGCAGGTCAGATCTTTAAATTGATGTAAGGTGTTTTCTTATAATTGTTTAACTCAAACAACCTATATGTCTTATCTGAAAACTGGCTCCATACCAATCAATCAGTTATTGTTTCTGTGTTTCATTGATTGTATATAGGCCCTTCAGAAGAGAGGGACACCTCTTTCCCTGAATTCAGAGAATTACATCTATTCACTCTCTCCCTCTGGAAAGTCCCTAATCTTTCATCCAATTGGAAATTACCTAATGTATTATTTCCTTTTAATTAATTGGTCTTATTTGATTAATTGGTTTTCATGTATAAAAGTCTGTCACCCCTTATTCAGGATCCAGCCCTAAACTCAGGAAGGAGCTTGGTTCTGATTTTAGGCAATTGCCATACATTGCTTAATAAATCGACATGCCCAGAAGATCAAACCTTTGTTTCCTCAGTCATTTCATCTTTTGCTCATTACACCCATAACAACCCTGAGGTAAGTGCTGTTATCCCCATTTTGCAGATAAGGAACTTAAGAAAGACAGAGGTTAAGTGATTTGTACAGGGTCCCTCAGCTAACAATTATTTTAGATCAGACTTAAATTTAGGCCTTCCTGACTCTAGGTCAAATGGCCCATCTAACTAAAGCTACTTTTAATGATGCAATTTTGGCCTAAAAGGAAATCACTTCCCCACACTTCTTTGTGGAGGATCCACAGGCATGTAACATTGCAGTCAATAAACATTTATTAAGTGCCTACCTATGACCATCCCAGTTGTAAAGGAGCTCACACTCCAACATGCAAATAACTATGTACAAATTAGATCTATCCAAAATAAAATGGAGAAAATTAACAGAGGGAAGGCATTAGCATTAAGCAAGATTATTAAAGGCTTTTTGTAGAAGGTGGAATTTTTTGGGGGACTTGAAGAAAGTCAGGGAAGCCAGAAGATGGAGGTGAAAAGGGAAAGAATAACAGGCCTAGGAGATGGCCAGTGAAAATGCCTGGAGTCCAGGGAGATGGAATGTCTTTTTCATTTTTATTTTTTATTAATTTTTTTGGGAAATGTTTATTGATGATTTAGATATAGATGATTTAGAATATTTTTCCATGGTTACAAGACTCATGTTCTTTCCCTCCACCCCACCCCCTCCTGATTCTAACAATTCCACTGGGCTTTACATATGTCATTGATCAAGACCTATTTCCATATTATTAATATTTGCACTAGGGTGATTGTCTAGAGTCTACATCCCCAACCATATCCCCATCTACCCATGTGATCAAGCAGTTGTTTTTCTTCTGTGTTTCTACTCCCACAGTTCTTCCTCTGAATGAGGATAGTGTTCTTTCTCATCAGTCCCTCAGAATTGTCCTGGATCATTGCATTGCTGCTAGTAGAGAAGTCCATTACATTCCATTGTACCACAGTGTATCACTCTGTGAACAAGTTCTCCTGGTTCTACTCCTGTCCCTCTGCATCAATTCCTGAAGGTTGTTCCAGCTCACATGGAATTCCTCCAGTTCATTATGGAATGTCTTTTTCAAACAACAAGGAGGTCAGTGTCACTGGAGCACAGGTGGAGGGTGGGGGTCAAGCAAGGAATGAGCTGAATCAAAGGCTGAGGTTATGAACTGCCAAACAGAGTATTTTATATTTGATCCTGGAAGTGATAGGAAGCCACTGGAGTTTATTGATTGGGGCAGGGTTGGGAGTGATATGATCAGAGCCACAATTTAGGAAGCTCATTTGTTTTGACAGCTGAGAGGAGAGAAAGACTGCAGTTTTAGGGAGAACCTTGTGTCAGGAAGACCCACCAGCAGGATATTGCAATAGTCTAAGCACAAGGTGATGAAAGCCTGCACCAGGATGGTGACAATATCACAGAAAAAAAAAGGGAGTTTATTGAAGAGATATTAAGGTAAAACCAACTCTTGGCAAGAGTGCAGTTGTTGGGGGTGTAGCAGGGCAGTGAGAGTAAATAATTGAGAATGATAGGTAGGTTTCAAGCCTGAGTAATTGGGAGGTTGATGGTACCCACAAATATGAGTCAATGTATTGATCAAGTTTTGCTGAATTTTTTTCCTTTTCCTTTCCCCCCACCCAAATTCTCTGTTATAAAGATTGATGTTGGGAGGGATAAGGAAAAGGAAAAGGATAGCTGGGAAAATCTAGGTGATTATAAAAAAATTAGAGCTATCAAATAATTTAATTTTAAATGATTTTAAAATAAAAAAAATTTTTAAGAGTTTTTCTTTATATGGGACCTAAATGGACCTCTCTGAAACTTTCACCCATGGCTTCTAATTCTGTCCTCTATGGAAAGGTCTCATAGGTCTCTCCAAAGGAGGTCCTAGCCCAGTGTTTTATAAGCACTTAATACAAGTCCTGTTAAAGTCACTTGACTCTAGCATTTATTCATTCTGTGACCTCTGGGGAGTCACTTAATCTTTCTTGGCTTTCCTTTTCTTAATCTTGCTTTAAAAAAGTCACTCTAGAGCAAAAATGAATAATATGGAAATAGGTATCAAGTGACAACATTTGTACAACCCAATGGAATTGCTTGTCGGCGGCTCTGGCTCTGGAAGAGAGGGGGAAGAGAGGAAGGAAAGAAAATGAATCATGGAAACATGGAAAAATATTTTAAAATTAAAATTAAATAAAATAAAATAATTAGGCACTTTTTTCCTCCTGAAAAACTTGAAAATCATAAGAGTCATAGGGAGGCAGTGTGGCCTACTAGAGAAAAACCAAAACAATTAATTTAGAGTTAGACTTTGAAGAGGTCAGATCTGGGCATGGCCCTTTAATGTGGAACTATGGGCAGATCATCTAACCTCTCTAGGCCTCTGTTTTCTCATCTGTAAAATGGAGCTAAAATACCTGAAATGACGATGTTACAGAGCTTTTCCAGGAAAGTATTTTGTCAATCTTAAACTTGCCATTAAAATGTGAGCAATTATTACAGAACTTCCAGTTAGGTTTTTTTTTACTACTATCAGCGGTGCTCTGTAATGTCTGTGCTTTGTATGTCTTTCTTTGAGGCTGGGTCCCAAAAGTCCAGGACATTGTCTATATAATCCACACTGGCTGCTCAACCCAGGGAGGTATACTTAATAAAGTTTTGTGCCAGTGAAGAAGCAGCAGGATATCATGGTGAAAAAAATACCAGGTCTGAGTCAGGAGACCTGGGTTCTAGTCCCACTCTGTCTCTGAACTAGATCTGCAACCCTGGAGGAGTCAATTCTCTGACTGCTCTTTCCCCTGTAAAACACAAATATTTCCCACCTGCTTCTTCATAGAATTTCAGGTTGTCTTTTCTTACCGTTGTGATATCATCAGCTTGGGGCTCTTGGGGAATAACTTCTACCAATGGTGATCATAGACCCCTTCTCTGCCAAATACAGCATTTGCCCCGAGTCACAAAGCCAGCACTGTCCGTGGTGGCACTTGAATCCAGATCTTCCTAATTGCTAACTCTCTATTGAATACTTTAATATTTCATTTTCCCTCTATACCAGGCTCCCTCTCATAGAGTTGTTATGAAGACTGACTGAATAACATGAAGAACTTTCTACCTATGAACAGCCTCTTAATAAATGTGGGTTGGCCTTGGTGGCTCCAGGTCCGACCCAGGCCCAGAATGAAGGCCCCGGGCAGAGGCTGAGGGAGTTCTGATCTACAGTATGGGAAAGCCCGCAGAGCCAGAGTCTACACTGAAGCCAATGCCAATATGGCGAGCCCCGGGACACGGGGGCTGCCAGGCTTCTTTCAGAGCTCTAATCAACTTTTCGGTACTTTCTGATCTGCCTCTCTTCCTAACCTGCATAGGCTTATCTCACAAACCTGCTCTGTGGACAGTGTTAACAGGCCAGAAATGGTGCCCTTCTCCACCAGAAAGCGCCCAATTTTTCTCATCCCTAAGGTGGACAAACCAGTCAGAAATGGAGTTAATTAAAGCTCTCCTGGACTCAGGCTCAGTAGTAGTAGTAGTAGTAGTTAGTAGTGGTGGTGGTGGTGGTAGTAGTAGTAGTAGCAGTAGTAGATGTTTATTGATGTGTGGGATGGAAATTGAGGGGACCTTGGAAATTTCAAAGTTCACCCTCTCTTACCACATATTAGAAATATATGATAAGGCAGAAATCAATCATTTAAAATATAAAGCTTTATTGGGGGGCACTGTCTCAGATTGAAGACCCAAGACAGATGCCCCAAGAGGTTATAGAAACAATGTGGGGTGCTGCCTCAAGTTGTGACCCAAGAAGAATGCTCAAAAATTCACAGAAAAATCCCTTACTTCAAGGAGAATCCCAGGAATCAAGTCTCCCCCAAGGGATTATAACATTTTACTAGAGGTGGAGACAGAATGATGAATAGTTTTACTTTACCAGGAACACTTTCAAGCTTATTAACATCTTCAAGAAATGGGAGAATAGCATCACAATCACTATTTTAAAGAAATGCCCAGGAAGTTGGAGACATGCAAAGAGGGGAATAGCTCCTGACAGGATTATCTAGGAGGGGCTACAAAGATATAAGGGGAGAGTCTTCCAGGACAAAAGGATATTCCTTACCTCAGGATCTAAGAGGCCAACCTGGGACCCCTCCTGGGGCAATTCCCAGACAGGCTCCCTTAGAACGGCAAAGCTTTGATAAGAATGGGGGGGGGGAATCCCCCAACCTTTAGATATTAATAACTTTTAACAACTTGAGAATAACACCAATTTCTCACTCCACACATTGAGGACTTTAAGATGGTAGAAATGATGATGTTTAAAGGGAAAGAAGGCTCTTTCAGAAGGCTCCAATAGGCAGACCTGAGTTGGACCACTTATAGCAGTGATGGCAAACTTTTTAGAGGCCTAATGTGGTGCCCTGCCCCTACCCCCGACCCTCCCCAGACCCTGGGCCACTCACTGGCCTGCCTTACCCCAAACAGGGGAGGGAGGAAGCACTCCCATTGGGCTGCTGGGCAGAGAAGTGCCTGAGAAGTGAGGAATGGCCTCAGCTTGGTGGAGAGGGGGAGGGGAGCAGCTCTGGCCAGTACCTCTGCCATTCTGACATGGAACTCTGGAGAGCAACAGCTCACATGCCCACAGAGAAGGCTCTACGTGCCATACGTTTGCCATCATGGATTTATAGGCTGTGTTATGTTGGGCAAATCATTTAATTCCTCTGGGCTTCCTAGGAGTATTTCGGGAAAATCTTCCTGTAAACCATGAAGTGTTAGGAAAGGCAAATTAAGGGTATTTATGTGCCCAGCACTGTGCTAAGCATTAGGGATACAGAGGGCAGTGAGGCGGCTCAGTGAATTGAGAGCCAGGCCTAGAGAGGGGAGGTCCTAAATTCAAATTTGACCTCAGATACTTCCCAGCTGTGTGACCCTGGGCAAGTCACTCCATTGCCTAGTCCTTACCACTCTTCTGCCTTGGAACCAATACATTGTATTGATTCCTAGACAGAAGGTAAGAGTTTTAAAAAAGAGGGGGGAGAAATACAATGGAGGAAAACACCATGGCCTTGTCCCCCAAACTGAGGCCCCCCAAGAGAAGCATACCAATGGGAGAAGGAGGCCAAAGAAGTAAAGAGAAGTTCCAAGCTGAAAGGGCAGCTGAGACTTGGTGGCAGTACCCTGAGTATCAAAAGCAGAGCCAGGGGGTGATTAAAACACACACAGCCTGGCCCATCTGCAAAATTGAGGCTCCTAGAGGGGCTATTCAACTCCCCAGACAATTCAACAAATATACATTAAATACTTTCTATGTTCTAGGCACCAAAATGATGATCATGTGGGGCTGGGGAAAAAAACCCAAAATCTAAATTGCCACACCCAGGGATTAAGAACCTCCTTAGCCCCAATCTCCCTACTAACCAAAGCAGCTTCTAATATTTTTTGACCTCCCAGTCTTCCTAACCAGCAAGTGTTTATCTCATTAACCAGCTCTAAGGATAATCTTATCAGACCAGAAACTTGTTGTCCCTCACCAACAGAACCCTCCCAGTTTTTCTCTTTGCTTCCTTCCAAGTGTTTGAGAGATGTGACAAAGAATAGGGTTTTAAGGCTTACAGAGAGCCTTAAAAAGCTCTAGGGTGTTGCTATCCCCATTTCACAGATGAGGGAACTGAGTCAGCACAGAGTCACAGCTATTGAGCTTCTCAGTCAAGATTAAAATCCTAATTTCCTGGCACCAATTCCAGTCCTCTTTCAATAATGCCACCCTGCCTATAATGGGAGGGACCTAAAACTCTGGGACTCTGGGAACAGACAATAGCAAGACTGGGAAAGAGCCTGGGAGAGTGTTGCATTTCCCCTCGTCTAGATTTTCATTCCTTCCATACTGGGAGTAGCACTTGTTTTAAGGTCCCAAAACCTGGGCCAAGGGTGGGGGAATTGGAAGGCTGCTGGTCTACTGGTTCCCTATCAGGTAGATAGATTTTGCTGCCTTTCTTCATATTTGTACTTGGGGATCTCCATATGCTTTTCACTCCTCTTTTCTGAGATAAGGCTTCTCTAGAGGTCAATTAGAGCCTCAGGAATGGGAAAGCCCAGTGTCACCTGGCCAGAACTGAAAAGGGAATCCAGGTGGTTGGTATTAAGAGGAACAATGAACTCAGCTGAGCCACCTGAATTGAATTTGGATCTTAGCTTTGCCACTTACTCCCTAGGAGATCTCAAACCTGACCCTTAACCTCTCTAAATATCAATCTCCCCTTAACGTTTTTTTGTGTGTGTGTGTGTGATAGATCCTTTTGACTCAGAATAATGTTTTTAAGTATATAAAATAAAATGCACAAGATTACAAAGGAAAAGTAACAATAGTACTGTGAAATTCTCAACTGTCATAGATTTAGCTACTCTCATCTTTACAATGATCCAGGACAATTCTGAGGGATTGAGAACAAAAGAATGCTATCCACCTCCAGAGAAAGAACTGTTGGAGTTGGAATGTAGATGAGAGAATTCTTCACTTTAGTTTCTTTGAGTTTGTTTAGGGGGAAGGGTTGATTTTATATGAGCATTCTCTTACAGAAATGAGCAATGTGAAGATAGGTTTTGTGTGATAATATATATATATAACCCAGATCAAATTGCTTACCTGTTCTAGGAAGGGGAAGGGAAGGTATGGAGGAGACAATTTTGCTCATATAACTTCAGAAATTTTATATGAAAAATTGTTATTACATGTAATTGGCAAAATAAAATATCTTTACAAAAATTTAAAAAAAATGCAGATGCACCCCCCCCAAAAGTAAACAAATTATGTTGAAATATAGTTATCAAATTATTTTTTTAAAAACAAATTCATAGGGGATAGAGAGCCAGGCCTAGAGATGCTCTAGGGTTCAAGCCTGACTTCAGATACTAGTTGTATGATCCTGGGCAAGTCACTTAACCCCAATTTCCCAGCCCTTATTGCCCTTCTGCCTTGGAATCAATACATAATGTTGATACTAAGAAGGAAGGTAAGTGTTTAAAAAATTTTTTCATTATCATTACTTATATGTAATTAGAATCTGTACCCTAAAAACTAGCACTCCACTCTCTTCCTGTCATTAAGTGCTGATATAGATAGGATATAAATTCTGTGGAGTTCTCTCACTCTCTTCTCTTCCTGTCTCAGTTTTGGTGGAGTGGGCTTTTTGATCAGGTAGAAAAACTTAGTCATGTGGTTCTATTTTGTTAGATAATAAACTTTATAAAATATATTACTTGAAGTATTAGACATTATTTTTTATTTTATTTGGAAAATTTCACTTAATAAATAAATTAAGAATATTTTTCCATGCTTACATGATTCATGTTCTTTCCTTCCCCTCCTCCCACCCACCCCACCCGTAGCCAATGAGCAATTCCACTGGGTTTTACATGTGTCATTAATCAAGATCTATTTCCATATTATTAACATTTGCACTAAGGTGATTGTTTAGAGTCTATATACCCAATCATATCTCCATTGACCCATGTGATCAAGCAGTTGTTTTTCTTCTGTGTTTCTACTCCCACAGTTCTTTCTCTGGTTGTGAATAGCATTCTTTCTCATAAGTCCCTCAGAATTGTCCTGGATCATTGAATTGCTGCTAGTAGAGAAGTCCATTACATTCAATTGTGCCATAATGTATCAATCTCTATGTACATTGTTTTCCTGGTTCTGATCCTTTCACTCTGCACCAATTCCTGGAGGTGGTTCCAGGTCACATGGAATTCCTATAGTTTATTATTCCTTTGGGCACAATAGTATTCCATCATCAACAGATACCACAATTTTTTCACCTGGACATTAATTTAAATCCTACATACACAGAAGTGGGGTTTAGAACCCTTAATTCTCTCTGAGTAGATTAGTTTGAAAAGAAACCATGTTTCTCCTGCTATGGCCTGTCTTCAGAGTTTTCCCTGTTGCTGCCAATCCTGCCTCCATCCCTAACTGCCTGGGTGGGCCCAGCCTAACTCCTGCTGCCACTCCTGCTCCTACTACTACTGTTGCTGTTGCTATTGCTGCTGCTGATTACTGCCAATTCATCTTTAGAAGACACAAGCTGGGAGTTCTTGGAACTGCTCTCCAGGCAGCTAGTAAAGTATTAAGCCCTCTTTCCCTTACATTGCTAACAACTGAGTGCTGCTGCCTTGGAAACTCAGGTATGTTTCTCTTAGGCAAGAATTAGCCTCCTAAAGGGCTTTTACCTTAGGAGATACTTCTACCCTCTTAATTCCTTGTCCACAATGTCAGGGGAAGCATTTTTTACCCCTGGGGGGAGGGGAAGGAAGTTTACTCTTCCAAACTCACAGACAGGAAGTAGAATTGCAAGCATGGCAAACTCTATGAAAGAGCAGTGCATTACCTATCTCAAACAGCTCCCAGTTTTAGGATGTCTTTTCCTACTACTGTTCCTTGATGCACTAGTCCTTGCAATTAGCTTGTGAAATTCTACAATTCAGGGGGGAGATTCATCTCCTTATACCCCCTTGTCATTTTGGCCTGCCCAGTCTCTGCAACATATCCAATGTGGGGTTCGTTCACACTATGCTCAGTTCAAAATTTCTCCCTCACTATGGGAGATCCCAGAGGTGTGACCAAAGGAATCTAGATGGATGATGATACTCTGGAGGGGAAGGAACCTTAAAGAGTCTGGAGGTGAATTTTTAAGCTTTTTCAGACTCTATTGCTTTATTGATTGCTAACTATTTTCAGTTTGTTCCCCTCCAAATAGTGAAGAAGTCTATTCAAATTGGAGAAAAAGATTTTTGAATTCAGTCCCTGTATCCTGTCACATATATTGTATTTGCTGATTGTTTTAAAATTCAATTTTGTTTTTTAAGTTTATATATATATATATATATATATATATATAAATCTAATCTAATACTATTCTGTTATACTGAATCATTTTCAGCTACTGTGTTTTGACTATTAACTATATACTCTGTTACATTGACTTTATTTGTACCTCCCCTGTGACTTTACTATATCATTGTAAAAGTCTGTAAATAACTTGTACAAACCCTATTTCTTTGGAAAAACCATAAGTCCTTATGGATGCTGGGTTTGTCACCAGATCCATTGAGGTCACATGTTGCTTTAACAGCCTTTTGTTCCTTTTTGCCTTTGTTAATTGTCAAATAGATGATGATGGATGGACTCCATCAAACTGGTTACAACCTGTATACAACCTTTGGAAAATTTAATGACCTAAGAATTTAAATTCATTTTAAGGGGTCTTCAGAATTGATTTTAAGATTTCTAGTAGCATCCCTACCTTTGACTGATCATTTGCTTGCCTTTGAGTTGTTTATAACAAAAGGTAAGGATCCATTTAGTACCTGAAGTAAAGTGCAATAGCACTGTTATATTTTCCCACCTCTACTGCATAAAAAATGTAATGAGTGAGACATATAAAGACATCCAGGAGGTGGGTAGTTTTTCCTAGGGGGAATGGTACCTCTGAATGGAGAGAGAGAGAGAGAGAGAGAGAGAGAGAGAGAGAGAGAGAGAGAGAGAGAGAGAGAGAGAGAGAGAGAGAGAGAGAGAGAGAGAGAGAGAGAGAGAGAGAGAGAGAGAGAGAGAGAGAAAGAGAGAGAGAGAGAGCATTACCCAGGTAGCCCACTGGCTTCTATCTGGATAGTTTCTATATCTTCAGCTTACTCTACCCTTCCACCAGAATGATCTAAATTCTTCGTGACCTTTTAAACCTGAAAGGTTTTCATCAGAAGTACAGAGGTTTGTGTTTTTTTCTGGGCTCCTCTGCCACATTTTGGAATGATGGCAATAATAGACTTGGTTAAAAATATCTCATACAAGGTTGAAAGATTGACTAGATCTGTAGAACTTGTTACAAATATCCATGAGTTCATAAGTTTTTTAGATGTCACACAGTAAGTGGTTATAGAGACTCATGTGAATCCTAATGATAGTGGTTTGTTTGCTATTATCATGAAATGTGCTCTTGTGATTTGGAGGATTTTGGTACTTCTTAAATGTACATTAGCGACTATACTACTGTTTTTTAAAGCTGTTTTCTTAGTGAAAATTATATACATGCACTGTGGATCATAGCTAAGTTAAAAAGGAAATGGATCTCATTTTTGAGTGAGAAACATTTGCATTCTGCCTCTCCTTGAGCAAAGACAGTGTGTCACTGATTGTGAACTATATATTTTTGATTTTGTAAATTTTTATTATTATTTATTATTGGGTTTTTTCTCCTTGTATGTGCAATAGAATATTTGAGTTTTCTTTTTTTCTCTCATTTCTTGTACTTAAAGTATATATAATCAATATTAATCTTTTTTATTTTGCATTAAAATACATTTAAAATATATGTTTGGTCTAACACTAATGCATACCCAAAAGCTTTAGACTATGGAAACCTGCCATTGATTAATAAATGTTATGAGACTGTGATTAATGATTGTGTCTGATTCCAGGAGAAGGGGTCATAAAAGAGCCACTGCAGTGCCAAGGAGAGTACAAAGAGCAATCTGTACAGTACCTGTGAGCACAAGGTCAAAGAGACCAAATCAATGCTGGTGGGATTGATATGAATCTGCACCAAGACAGAGGACTTTTTTGGGGGGTTTGAAGAAGTGGCTGTTTAACAACAGAACATGCAGGACTTCCCGGTGCCAGATCCAAACAAAGTATCTCAATCTAGCAACAATGTTGGCTCCCCTAACCCTAAGAATGAAGGTAAAATCAGAACAGGAAAACATACTTCCCTTTTACATAAAAATCTAGTCCTTTTTTCTTTCTTATAGTATGACAACTTCCTATAGTCTTGGCTGCTGATTGGGTAAGAGCATATTGCTGCAATGGTCCTACAGGCTTGTGAGACATGGATCACTTTATTGGGCCCTGATTCTAGGACCCGTTATAGGCTTACTCTTGCCTATTCAAAATTTTTATATACTATTTAATTTTGACTTTTTTTCTTTTCTTCTATTTTTTTTTCATTTTTTTACTTCCTTTTAACAATTGATTCATATTCATAACTTAGTCATATATCCCTAGGTGATCCAAGTGTTTGTCAACACCCTCCTCAGGAGGGATTGTATAATTGTCAAATAATTCTACATTTATAAAAAAATTTCTTGTTTAAGAGTAATTTTAAAATAAGAAACTTGCTATCACCCCAAATCCAGCAAGAGAACTGTTTGGAGAAGGCAACATAAAGATGCTTGCAGAAGCTATAGACTACACCAAAAGATCCAGAATGAACTTTGGGATGTAGTGAAATTGAACTGGGGGGAGCGGGGTTGAATGCATTCATTTTTAATGTACACTCTTATGACAAAGCCCCCCTGATTGGCTTTTTGTCAGTGTGTCATTGCTTTTGTTCTCTTTCTCTTTTATTTCTCTTATGTTCCCAAATTATTGTAATTTCTCCTTAGAAAGTGCAATATTGCATGTACCTCTAGTTGAAGTTTTTAGGGGCATAAAATAGTTATGTTTAAATAATCCATTGGGGAGACTACTCTCCCAAAGAATCACCAAGGGATTGTGTAATTAGAATATGTTACCCTAAAAACTACAATTCCCAGCTTCCCACTCTCTTCCTGTCATTACCTGGTGACATAAATAGGATATAAATTCTGTGGAGTTCTATCTCACTCTCTTCTCTTCCTATCTCAGTTTTGGTAGAGTGGGCTTTTTGAGCAGGTAGAAAAACTTAGTCATGTGGTTCTATTTGTTAGATAATAAACTTTATAAAATATAATAATTGAAGTATTGGACATTTATTTATTTATTTTAATTTTTTTTAAACCTTTACCTTCTATCTTGGAATCAATACTGTGTATTGGTTCTAAGACAGAAGAGTGGTAAGGGTTAGGCAATGGGGGTCAAGTGACTTACCTAGGGTCACACAGCTAGGAAGTGTCTGAGGCCAGATTTTAACCCAGGTCCTCCTATCTCTGGGCCTGGCTCTCAATCCACTGAGCCACCTAGCTGTCCCATGGATATTAATTTAAATCCTACATTTGTTAGAAAAATGCAAATCAAAACAATTCTGAGATAACATCTCATCCCTATCGGATTGGCTAAAATGATAAAACAAGCAAAATTACAAATGTTGGAAGGTATTTAGGAAAATGGGGACCCTAATATATTGTTGGGAGAAGTGTGAACTTATCCCACCATTTTGAAGAGCAATTTCAAATTATGCTAAAATATTTCTAAAACTATATACCCTCAGACACAGCAATATCACTGTTGGGGAAGAGATCAGGGAAAAAGGAAAAGGACCTATATTGATGATTACGAACCTATGACACATGTGCCAAATTTGGCATGCAGAGTGCTATCTGTGCACCACCACCACCACCCCAGTTCATTACTAGAAAGGCAGAGGGACTCTGGCCTCCCCCTCTCCACCATGTCTGACAACATTTTTGACATCACCTGTCCCTTTGCCCAGCAGCCCAACAGGAGTGCACAGAGGGTTAGGTGGGCGGCTCAGAGGCAGCAGAGCTGGAGGGGAGCAGAGAGCTCAGGCCACTCCTCTCCCCCTCTCTACACTCACTGAGGACATTCCTCAATTCACCCGCCCCTCTGTCCAGCAGCCCAATGGGAGTGCTTTCTTCCCCTCCCCTGTGTAGGAGGGGGGCACACGGCACGTCATACAGTCTGGTGGGGCAGGGCATGACATGTGGACTTTTAAAGGTTGACCATTATTGATCTATATGTTCCGAAATATTTCTATTAACTCTCTTTGTGGTGGCAAAGAACTGGAAATTGAAAAGAAGTCCATCAATTAAGAAATGGCTGAACAAGTTGTGGTATATGATTGTGATGGAATACTACTATGTCATAAGAAATGATTAGCAGGTTAATTAAAAAAAAACAACTTGGAAAGAACTACATGAAATAATGAAGAGCAAAATAAGTAGAAATAAGAGAACATTATATATAGCTATAGAAATAATATTTGAAGAACTTGTGAATATCTACCTCCAGAGAAAGAACTGATCAATGCTAATAAACAGGAACATGAAAGACATAATTACATATACTTTTTTTTGGTGAGGTGATGTCTTCATTGGTGTGGGGAGGGGAGAGAAAGAGTGAAATACTTGGAAATTTGGACATAACCAAAAACGAAATTAATTTTTTAAATATCATTTCACTTTTTTAAGTTATTGGACCCCAGTTTAAGAATACTTAGACTATGATCTCTGAGGTCTCTCCTAAATTAACTTCTATTTTTTTTTAATGCTGGAATATTGCTCCCCTGAACCTTCAATTAACACCAAATTTATTTTTTTTCAATTAACAAAAAATCTATTCACCTGCCCACATCCCCCCCCACTGCCATTGAAAAAAGAAAATAAAATCTACTTAACAAATATGCATAAGTCAAGCAAAACAAATTCCCTCACAGACCATGTCCAATTATACATATGCCACCTGAGTTTATCCCTTCTCTCAATCAGAAGAGGGTGGCATGTTTCATCATGAGTCTTCTAGAATCACAGTTGGTCATTTTGTTGATTAGAGTTCCTAAGTCTTTCAAAGTTGTTTGGCTTACAGTATTGTTATTATATAACTTGTTCTCCTGGTTCTTTTCACTTCACTCTGTATCATTTCAGACAAGCCTTTCCAGATTTCTCTGAAACTGTCCCTTAATCATTTCTTATTAGCCCTTTACATTCATAATTTGCTCAGCCAGGGGAATGGCTGAATCAGTGGGCACCCTACTTGTTTCCAGTTCTTTGCCAACACAGAAATTGCTAGTATAAGATTTTTTATGTATGAATCTTTTTTCTTTCTTTGATCTTTTTGTGGTATAGAACTAATAGCACACACATACTTTCAATATAAATGTAATGAGTGTTGTCCTGCAGGAGAAAGAGCTATTTCAAAAAAGATTTCAATGTTCCTGGCTCCACATGTTCATTTGCAGCTTCTTATGTGTAAAAATTAATCTCTAATAAAAATATTATATTTTAAGAGATTTATTAATGATCATTAGAAATCAAGGAATAAAGAAGATACAAAATAAAGATCACGTGCCCATGGCGCATCAGCCAGTTCAAACACCTGCCTTAACACCACCAATCTCCGGATAGGAAATAAAGAAGTGGGACCTTCCATGTCCCCTCCTAATATCCCCTACGTATAGAAAGTACGTAATGACAGGAAGTCAGTGGGATGCTGGGAAATGTAGGGTTTTTTTAGGTGACAGATTTTCAATTATACATATGTTTATATTTATGTTATCTTTTCAGTAACTATCCCTGCCTCTAGTCGCTCCTCTATTCAATCTATCCTATACATCATTAACAGAATGGCTTTCTTAATGCACCACTTAGGTCATGTCAAACATCTCTCCCCCTCAAAAACCATCAGTTGTACTCCATTTTATCCCACATAAAATTCAGACTTTTCAAGCATCTCTCCATATTCGTCTAACATATTCGAGATTTGGGGGAGGGGGGAAATTCTCTCTTCCTAGAATGTCATCCTTCCTTCCCTCTCCTCATCTCTCAACCGTGCCTGGAACCTTCTGTCTCCCTATCTTGACTACCTAGCTTCCCTCACTTCTTTTATATCTTACCTAAATTCCACCTTCTGTAAGAATCCTTTCTTGGTTTCTCTTAATGTCAGTGCCCTCCCTCTATTGAATTTATATGAAATTTACCCCATAGTTGTTGCCTGTGACCTCCTTAAAAGTAAAAATTGTCTTTTGCCTTTCTCTGTATCCCCAATATTTAGTGCAGTGGTGGGCACATAGTTGACCTTTAATAAATGTTTGTTGACTGGCTGAGTGACCACTACTATACCTCTAAATCAACGGTTCTATCTGTGGGTTGGGAGCCCAGTGGGGGTCCAACGACCAAAACACAGGGGTCACTTAAAGCCATTGGAAAATACATATTTCTGATGGCTTTAGCCACTGAGAACTTGTGCTATTTTATAGCAAGATCTTGGAAAGCACGGGGACCCTGCTGTCCGCACATTGTACTAATATTAGTTGCCTATTAGCAGCCCTCCCCCTATGAGGGGCTATGGATTTACCCTGTTGCCTGGAGACCTGACTCAAACAGAGACCCAGAGAGAGCACCAGGGTGCTGGCTCCGAAGGGGTTAAGAACGAGTCCTGGAGGGGATAACTCCTGGAGTGGTAACCCCAGCCAAGTAACCCCAGCAAAGTGAAGCCTCATCTCTGAGCTGGAGGTAGAGGACAGGAAGAAGGCAGGGTCTGCGGACCCCCTCCCCAGGCAGGACTTACCTCCCACCCCAGTGCTCAGGCTGCCTCCTGCTGGATTAATATTTCTCAACATATAATTAAATATTGTTTTTGTGATTAACCACTATGTTTAAATTATGTTTGATTTGTAGCAATGAGAATACATAATGCATATCAGGTATTTACATTCCGAATCATAACTGTAGCAAAATTACAGTTTTGAAGTAGCCACCAAAATAATTTTTTGGTTTGGGGTCACCGCAACATGAGGAACTGTATTGCAGGTTGAGAACCACTGCTCTAAATGGGGGGAAAAATCTGAATTATCTCTGTACTTCCAGGTCCAACTCAAAATTAATTTCTTTGTGAGGCCTTCTCCGATGATCATGGATGAAAGATCTTTTCCCTTGCTCTTAAATCCTAGTGTATTTTGTGCTCTTCACATAGTTCTAATGTGTGTTGCCATAATCTATAGACATGACTCATCTCTTCTGATAGACTATAAGTTCCTTGAGGGGAAGGGATTACGTTTTTATTAATTTTTGTCTTTCCCACAGTGCCATGCACATAAGTTTCAATCAATCAATTAAAAACCCATACCTTCTGTCTTAGAATCAATGCTGTGTATTGGTTCCAAGGCAGAAGGTTGTCCAGGGTCACACAGCTGGGAAGTGTCTGAGGCCAGATTTGAATGCAGGACCTCCCATCTCTAGGCCTGACTCTCAATCCACTGAGCCACCTGGCTGCCCCCATCAATAAATATTTGTTGACTGAATGAATGTAGCTACTCTGATTATAACATCATATATGATATTCCCTCTCCTTAAGAACTTACCCAATGTCATAGAATGCTAGGCTTTCAGACATGGAAAGTAGCTTAGAGATCATTTAGGTCAACCTTTTCCTTTTCTTGCCCTCCCATTCCCATATCACCATTAGGAAATAAAGGTAACTAGCTAATTTTGTGTCTGAGACAAGAATGTGAAACTGTAAACACACACACACACACACACACACATACATATAAACACACAGCCATGCACACACACATCATCCTAATCATGATATGCATGGAGTCATAGATGCCTGTTTTATATCATTTTCTGGGTCTCCCCAGCTTTCATGTCTGAGGTAAGCATCTCATTTACCTTGGCTTTCTCATAGTTCGGACAAAAAATGGAAAATGACTTGTTTAAGTTCACACAATGGTGAAAGCCAAGGTAAGAACCAGTTCTCCTAACTTTTTGTTCAGTGTCTTTTCTAACATGTCATATCCTCTACTCTCGCCTGTCCAAAAGTCCCTTGTGCCCACTCGCCACCATCATCTGTCTGCTGCTGACATTTCCTCCTTCATTTCTCTCCTCTGAAAGTCATTTTATGGACATATTTTCACACACTCTCCAGCAGAGAATCATTCCATGTTGCTTTGTTGCTTTTTTACCTGGGAGTTTGTTTGCACTTCCCATCTCTCCTCGACTTTCAGACCCTTGGCCCTTTTGTTTTCAGAACCTAAAAACTCATTTTAGAGATAGTATGAATTGTTATTTCTTTGAGGTATTTGCCCCGTGGTTCCGAGATAGTCCAGACCCTGTGGGCCCATTATCCATCCATCTTGGGCTGAGAGCCCCCAGGAAGTAGGAAGCTACTAGTTGTGACTGTAACTGGGCCCATACATTGTACTCAACTCAGTCATTAAGAACAACTGTGTTATGATGATGTTCTTGTAACAAGAACTCAGATCTTATATTGCAGTTAAGGTCAGGAAAATTATTACAAGAAGCTTGATTTTTAAAATCCCAACAAGAATCCTTGCTGCTGTTTTGTAGTTACGCTTTAAGAAATGAGTAGGATAGGAGAAGTTAGGTAGCTCAGTGGATTGAGAGTCAGGCCTAGAGATGGTGGGTTCTGGGTTCAAATGTGACCTCAGCCACTTCCTAGCTGTGGGACCCTGGGAAAGTCACTTAACCCCCCATTGCCTAGCCCTTACCACTCTTCAGCCTTAGAACTTATACATAGAATTGATTTTTAACATGGAAGGTAAGGGTTAAAAAAAAAAAGAAGTGAGTAGGAGAAAAGAGAGAAACTCAATGCCAGCAGAACTGGGATGTCCTGTTGTCATCAAGCCCTGAGCTGTGTTGCAACAAGGTCATTGCAACAGTAATAGGGACAATTTGTGGCAACCAAGTCATGAGTCTTCTACTGAGACACAGATCAACAGACTTGTTGCTACAAGATTTTGTGTGTTTTACTGCAAATGGGATCCTGGCCACTTGGATGCAAAGCCTGCACACAGGATATAATGCAAACCTGAATCCTTTATTGCTTCAACTGAAACAGAAGCTAAGAGCTGGGTGACCAGAATGCCTCATTCCTCCCAAATTTGGACTCAGACTGATGACAGTGAAAAATGGAGTGCCTTGTTGTAATGAAAAACCCTGACATTGTTGCAACAACAGCCAGAATTTGCTCTTGAAACAGAGATGGAGAACCTTATGGCAAGCAAGAAATCAGATACTTTGTTGCAACTAAACCTGGCCACATGTCACATTATAACAAAGACTTTATAATTGCACAGAGAGAAGCCAAAGGCACTTATGGCCACAGGAAAGGAGGTACTTCATCTGGCTGGCTTGTGCCACTGTAACAAAGGCTAAGGAACTTGTTGCAAAGCAAACCTGGCTCTGTTCTTGCAAAAGGAACCTAGACACTTTTGCATGGACACTCTGTATAGTCCCATTGAAACAGCAATCCAGAAACTTGTGACAAGAAAAAACAGGATACTTTTCTGTACTGGAAATCTGATGTTGTTCTCCTGAAATTAGATGGCAACTTATTTCATTGTAGTAGTAGTAAGTAGTCTTTCGGTAACCGAGGATGACGATTGTCTTTGTGTGTTTTCATCTATGGTGTATAGATGAGTGTGCACAAAGACACTTGTGCGTGAAGGAGATTTAAGTGGAAAAGTCGTTGCACAGAGACAGTCCCACTCTCTCGGCGTTGGAAGCCTGGGTCCAGTGGCATGAAAAATTGTTACACCTGGAGACTTCCTCAGCTGCATTGGATGGCCCTGTTGTCTTTTGTGCTCCAACACGCCCTAAGCACTCCACAGTGCCTTGCTGCATCGCCATCTCAGCCGTTGAACCTTCTTATCAGTTTCTTCCGTCTGTTCAGCCGAAGCAGTCTTCACATGCTGGGTGAGCAAAGCCCTGGTTCACCAGGGGTCGACAACCCGATGGCTACCCTCACAAGGTTTAGCCGGCCTGTGGAAGCCATTGCCTGGGGTGTGGCCGCTGCCGCATGCTAGTAGCTACTAGGAACCGCAAGTGAGAGCTGGGTGTCAGGTGAGGGTCAGAGGCTGGAGAGCTGCCCTAAAAGGGCACGACAAGCCCTCCATACCAGAGATACTATCCCTCCCTGAGCACCCCATATACCCCTTCCTTCATCTAGTGATGACAATAATATCAAAATTAATGTTTTCAGTGTCTTTCCAATCAAATTACCAAAAGATTATATTATAGAAACAAGAAATAATAAAATTTATCTGGAAAAAATAAAATGTGACAAATTTCAGGATATAAAATTGACAAGTTTCTGAACTTTCTGGGAGCCATCAGGCCACCCACAAAGCCTTGACAGAGTCATGCGTGGTAGCTAAAGAGGCCACAGAGTGGCCCTTGGCAAGATGTGATAGTCCACTCTATCCCCCTTGCTTGACCTCTCTCATTAATGTCCCTTACCTATGGAATTAACATGATTATTAATCCCCCTAGTCTCAGAAGGAATAATGCAAGAGCAAAATACCTGTACCATAATTCTCTAAATCACCAAAAGATCAGACCCTCAAACCCAACCCCAAAAGACTATCATGGGTTAACTTTTACTTAGCTACATAATTCTCAGTAAAACCGCAGCTACAGGCAAGCCCAGAACTTTCCCACTCATAGAAACTTATTCTCATGGAGCCAACACACAAGTCAATCATAGAGGTCCATACAATAAGTATAAGTACATTAAGCTTCAATATGCCTCAGTGACTCGATTTCACAAACCTATAACTCAGAAACTCCCTAGTAAAAATTATCAGTCTAAATTTGAATTGTGTTCCCAGTACCCTTCAACGTCAATGATACATTTGTATCTCCCCCATCAGTGATTGGGGAAAGAGATTAAAGTATTTATGTAGCATTATGTAGCATATATAGCAAATGTATTTCATTGTAAACTTGGACTTTTATTACATTGAAGATAAGGATACATTGTTGTTACTTGTAATATATTTTATTGATGTCTTTTGTTTTTACATCTTAGTCATTTCTAGATAGACTCCTTTAATAAAAAATTCTTAAGAAAAAAAAAGATCTAAATGTTTATGTAATATTCCACACCTGGAGCTTCCCTCCTCTACCTTTCCTCTTAACAGAGAGAGGTGCTTGCTGGTGGAGTTGTGAATTGATCCAACCATTCTGGAAGGCAATTTGGAACTATGCCCAAAGGCTTTAAAAGACTGTCTGCCCTTTGATCCAGCCATAGCACTGCTGGGTTTGTATCCTAAAGAGATAAGGAAAAAGACTTGTACAAGAATATTCATAGCTGCGTTCTTTGTGGTGGCAAAAAATTGGAAAATGAGGGGATGCCCTTCAATTGGGGAATGGCTGAACAAATTGTGGTATATGTTGGTGATGGAATACTATTGTGCTAAAAGGAACAATAAAGTGGAGGAATTCCATGTGAACTGGAACAACCTCCAGGAAGTGATGCAGAGTGAAAGGAGCAGAACCAGGAGAACATTGTACACAGAGACTGATACACTGTGGTACAATTGAATGTAATGGACTTCTCTACTAGCAGCAATGCAATGATCCAAGACATTTCTGAGGGACTTATGAGAAAGAAAGCTATCCACATTCAAAGGAAAAACTGTGGGAGCAGAAACACAGAAGAACAACAACAGCTCGATCACATGGGTTGATGAGGATATGATTGGGGATATAGACTAAATGATCATCCTACTGCAAATATCAATAATATGGAAATAGGGCTTGATCAATGACACATATAAAACCCAGTGAAATTGTGTGTAGGCTACAGGAGGGGGTGGGAGGAGGGGAGGGAAAGAACATGATTCATGTAACCATGGAAAAATATTCTAAAGTAATTAATTAAATGAATAAACTTAAAAAAAAAAACCAGAGAGAGGTTCTCCCTCATCTCTTTTCAGGGCCAAGATTAATAGTACTCAGCTTTATTATTGTAATCAATGTGTACGTCATCCTTCTGGTTCTGCTTATTTCATTCTACCTCAGTTCATATAATTCTTCCTATATTTCTCTAAATTCTTTTGTATTATAAAATTCCAGGTTATATGTTCATATAATTTTTAATATTCATTTTCTGATGTTTTACTTAACTTTTTCTTATAAGAGAAGGTTAAATGGGAGGGGTTCTTTAGAGAAGTGACTGTGGTTTTGAAAACCAAAGGCATCAATCAGACTTTTTTTTTAGATTATATTGCAAAAATGTACCCATGTCAAGAAAATCACTAAGTTCATGCCTTTTGATAGAAAAAAAAATCTATGTACTCCAAGTAGGCCAAAATGTAAATTTTGCAGCAGCATTTTTTCAGTCATGTCTGACTCTTCTTGAACTGATTGGCTATCTGATTGGTCATCTTGGCTATATCATTCCTCACACATATTTCTCTACCTCCCTGTTGAAAGGAGAGAGGTATATTTTATTATTGATCACTTCTCCCCAAAGATCTTTTCAACAATAATCAGGAGGTTTATGGCAACACTGACACTGAATTATATTGCTCATGCCTATCTGTCTTTCTTTCTTTAAAACCCTTATCTTCAGCCTTAGTACTAATACTAATATTGGTTCCAAGACATAAGAGTAGTATGGGCTAGGAGGTTGGGGTTAAGTGACTTGCCCAGGGTCATATAGATACAAACTGTCTGAAGCCAAATTCGAACCCAGGTCCTCCCATCTCCATAACTTGGGACTCTATCCACTGAGCCACCTAGCTGCCCTGCTCTTTTCTTTCTCCTTTTTATTGTAACAAAATCTTAATTATGCCATTTGGACAAAGACCTGGAACTGTGATGCCACAGAGATACTGGATATTCTTTGGAAGGAAGAGTCAAGGGCAAAGTGAAAAGAGCCATGCCTATGAAAACCTAGATTCCAGGGTCTGTTACTCCAGTTCTATTACCTTGAGCAAATTGCTTCATCTCTGACTTCAGTTTCCTCCCTTTTCAGATTAGGATTAAAGATATTTGTCTTTCTGGGGCAGCCAGATGTAGAGAGCCAGGCCTAGAGATAGGAGAACTGGGGTTCAAATGTGGCCTCAGACACTTCCTAGCTGTGTAATCCTGAGCAAGTCACTTAACCCCATTTGTTTAGCCCTTAGTGCTCTTATAAAATCTATTTTTAGTATTGATCCTAAAACAGAAGGTAAAGGCTTACTTTTTTTTTTTTGCCTTTCTGACTTCACAGGGTTATTATGTGACCAAGAAAAGTAAAGGCAGAATCACAGAATCTTTGGAGTAGTTCTAATTGTTAGGAATCTTTTCCAGACATCAAGCCTAGATCAGGCTCTTTTGCAGCTTCTACCCATTGCTCCTGGTTGTGTATTCAAAGGCCAAACAGAATAAATCTTATTCCTCCTTCATGTGACAGTCCTTGACTGACTGGCAAGAAGTCTGCATCCCTAATCCTCCCTCCCTTTCCTGCTCTTTCCCTCTTCCTTGACTGCTCTTCTTTCTTCTCCCTTCTTCCCTTTCCTCTTTTCTATTATCTCTTCCCCTTCTCTTCTCCTGGCTAAACATCCCTGGTTCCTTTACCTGATTCCTATATAACATGGACTCAAGGTCTTTCACAACTGTAGTTGCCCATTTCTGTATTCTTGTTAGAGCTATCAAAATTTAAAAGTGCCATGTAAATATTACTTTTAGAAAGCAAACAAATAAAACCACTCTGAAAACCAGAGCTGGGAGCTCATGAAATGGCCTCTTCTTTTCTTTAAAAAATTTTTTTTATTGGTTAATAATTTAGAATATTTTTTCCCTCCCTCCACCCCCTCTCAGAGCTGACAAGCAATTCCCCTGGGTTTTACACATATCATTGTTCAAAACTTATTTCTGTATCATTAATATTTGCAACAGAGTGATTATTTAGAGTCAACATCTCTAATCATATCCCCATCGAACCATATGACCAATTATATGTTTTTCTTCTGCATTTCTACTCCTACAGTTCTTTCTCTGGATGTGGATAGCATGCTTTCTCATAAGTCACTCAGAATTGTCCTGGATCATTGCATCCCTGCTAGTAGAGAAGTCTTATTACATTTGATTTGTCACAATGTATCAGTCTCTGTGTATGTTTTCCTGGTTCTGCTCCTTTCACTCTGCATCACTTCCTGGAGGTTGTTCTAGTTCACATGGAATTCCTCCAGTTCATTATTCCTTTCATCAAAATAGTTTTTCATCACCATCAGATGCTACAATTTGTTCAGCCATTCCCAATAGAAGGGCATCCCCTCATTTTCCAATGTTTTGCCACTACAAAAAGCATGGCTATAAATATTTTTGTACAAGTCTTTTTCCTTATTATATCTCTTTGGGGTACAAACCCAGCAGTGCTATGGCTGGATCAAAGGGCAGGGTGTGTTTTAAAGCCCTTTGAGCATAATTCCAAATTGCCTTCCAGAGGGGTTGAACCAATTCACAACTCCACCAGCAATGCATTAGTGTCCCAATTTTGCCAAGTCCCCTCCAACATTTATTACTTTTCTTTGATGTCTTATTGGCCTATCTGCTGCTAGGTGTGAGGTGGTACCTTGGAGCTGTTTTGATTTGCATTTCTCTAATTATGAGAGATTTAGAACATTTTTTCATGTGCTTATTGATAGTTTTGATTTCTTTATTTGAAAATTGCCCGTTCATGTCCCATTCCCATTTGTCAATTGGGCAATAAGCCTCTTCGTTCCCAAAGGCTATAGCCAGGCTTTGCTAAGCCCCGAGTTTCCCAACCCCTTCCTGGATATCCAGCTAAGTTTAGGAGACTTCTTGTGAAGAATTATAGGTTAGCCTGGAAGGAATCTCAAAGATTATCTAATCCAATCACCCTGTTTTGGAGATGAGGAAGTGGAAGCTCAGAGAGATGAAATAGACTTCACCAAGGCTACATAGGGAACAAGTGGAAGAACCAGAATCTGAATGCCTCCTAAGGCCTGTCCAGTGCTATCTCTACTATCTCCCCCTCTCCCCCTAAAATAATTTCAACCTCAAAGAGTGCCTTAATATGACCAAAACTTATTTTCCACTCATTTACCAAGACATGTTAGGTGCCCATTATATACAGAACACTTGTATAAAACTCTTAGCACAATGGCTGTCCTAGAGTAGATGCTACATAAATACTTTAATCTCTTTCCCCAATCACTGATGGGGGAAGATACAAAGTTTAGATAAGATATGGATCCTTCCCTCAAGGATCTTATGGTAAGGTAGAGAGAATTGGCACACAAAGAAAATTATTCCTCCATCCAAATCCTACCTTTGGGTGATCAGGAGCAAGGTCCTGTCTGTACCCCAAGCAACTCTTTCAGATTATAAATTATGGAATCAAGCTGGTAGAGACTAGTCCTTTCCTTGTGTGATAGCTGGTGCTAGGGTTTCCACCTCCATTTTGCATATTAGGAGGGAATGCTCAGAAAAATAAAATTACTTTCTGTTTAGTTATCCAGATAATTCAGGATGTCATTGTTTGGTGGTATTTGACTCTTTGTAACTCCATTTGGGGTTTTCTTGGCAATGCAAGTGGTTTGCCATTTTCTTCTCCAGTTCATTTTACAGATGAGGAAACTGAAGCAGACTGGGTTAAGTGACTAGCCCAGGGTTGCACAGCTAGTGTCTGAGGCCATATTTGAACTCAGGAAGATGAATCTTCCTGACTTCAGGCTCAGTACCCAATCCACTGTACCACCTAACTGCCCTAATTCAGAGTAGGACCTGTCATTTGAAACCAGGTCTTCCAGAATCTGAGCTGGAACCTCTGGTCCTCTCTCACATGTACCCATCCAAGAATCTAGGCATTCTGTAGGAAAGCAGAACCCATTTCCCTTGAGACAGTCTATTGCACTTCAGGACAGTTTTAAAGAGGCCCCTAGACTGTGGCACCTCTGGATGGTCTATTGCTGCAACATCTCCACAATTCCATAATAACCTTACTAGACTGTAAGCTCCTCAAGGGCAGCAACAGTCTTCTAGTATTGTGTCCCTCCTCTCATTGCCTAGGTTGCACGGAGCTGGGCAAGCAGTATCTGCTGAAATGGAAGGAACCTGGAGAAGGCAGGAAACTTCATAGCAATAGCATTTAGAAAGTCAATGGTGGCACGATAGTGAGATGAGATGCTTTTCTACTCTAGGACCTCTGTAACTACAATGAAATCCAGGTCGGGGAGCCAAGGAAGCAGGCCCCTTTCCCCAGGCTGCAGTCGCGCTGCGCAGAGCCCCGGATTCCCTCCCCTAGCTCTCCAGCCAAACATCTGTCCACCTTCCCTTTGCCACCCAGTTAAAGCTGCTGCACACAAAGCCCAATCGCTGCACTCGGTACTTCACTCCTCCTGCCTGGCCCCCAGGGTCCCCAGAAGCCTGAGGTTGGGAAGGCAGGCAGGGACAGGCGCTAGGCATCGAGTGGCCGGTCGCATCGAACCGGAGCCGGAGGCCGAGGGCCGGAGAGGAAGGGAGAAGTGGAAAAGGGAGGGAGGAAGGGGGAGGAGGGAAGAGGAGGGAGGAGGAGGAGGCGGAGTAGGGACTGGAGGGAGTGGGGGGAAGAGGCCTCACTCCGAGGAGGGAGCAATTGAATTTCAAACACAAACAACTGCATGAGCGCTCACCCACCTCCCGGGAGCTAAGGACCCCCGATCAGCGGCCCGCACCCCTTTGCAGGAGGCGGAGAAGGAGAAGAAGCCGCGGGGAGCTGAGCCTCGGGAGCCGGGGCCGGGGGGTGGGCGCCTGTTTCAGGGCAGGGGGGAATTGCACGAGGAAGAGGAGGGGGCCCGAGCGGCGCCTCCCCCTGTCCCCCTTCGCGGTAGCGGAGTCAAACTTCAGCTCTCTCCTTCCCCGGGCCCCCCTCCCGCTCCAGCATTGAGTTTGGGGGAGCCACCGGAACCCCCAAGATGTCCCGCTCCAACAGGCAGAAGGAATACAAATGCGGAGACCTGGTGTTCGCCAAAATGAAGGGATACCCTCACTGGCCGGCCCGGGTAAGGAAGGAAAGGGATGTGCGGAACCGCTAGGGCTGGGGCCGGGCCGGGCAGGGGGAGTAGATGGGTCCTGGAGGGGAGTGCGTGGAGTGGGGGGTGAAAAGCGGGGAGGGAGTAATAGGCCACGCTTATGCCCCAGCCGCCCGGGTTGCATAACGCGGGCACTAGCACATTGCACCCGGAGGGGGTGGGGGCAGAGGACTCCTGGGTCCCCGATTTTGCCCCCTCCCTGCCCCCATCGCAGCCGGGTTTTCGTCTCTCCACCTCCGTGTTATATAATGGTCTGGGTAGCTCGTGGGTCGGGGCAGCCAGGCCTCTTCGCTCAGGGACCGGGTAGGACTTGGCGGAGAGAGGGGAAGGGAAAGGAGGGGGCGAGCACCTGGATTGGAAAGGGTGAGGGCCCGATGCAAAGTATATGTATGTAAGGGAGGGAGGACGACGAACTGATCATTTTTATTCTCCTTTCCCCGAATGGTCAATGTCCCCCTCTCCAGGCCCCATCCTGGTCAGTTTCTCCCCTGGGGCAGTCTCGCCAGCTTGTCTGCCTCACTAGAGGGGCTGGCTCAGTCCCTCTCCAGAAACTCCTCCCACCCCCGGGGATCAGAGATGCAACCTTCCCTATATCCTTGCTCCCTCAAACACCTCCATTCTGGGGTTCCTCTCTCCAGTTCCGTGTTTCTCTGTTTCACTCACCACCACCATCACCATCACCACTACCACCATCATGATCTTCACTCACACCACCACCACCACCACTACCTCGGTCTAGGGAAGGGAAGTGCCTAGGCCAAAGTGTGTGTTTTCGTGTTTGGCAGTGGGAATAGAGTTTACTCCTAAACCTTGGAAAACTTTGGGCTTGGGAGTAGGGGTATCTACCTGACTAGGAAGGTAACTGGGGAGAAAAGTACCCCCTTTCCACCAGGAAAAAATCCTTCTAATGAACCCAACCATAATTTAGGATCCAATGGAGGGATCTGGGCAGCTCTTGGGACTGGGGGTTCATGGGAGAAAGGAGCTTCTTTGTCATTGAGGAGGGAGGGGGTGGTTGCTCCTCCCTCCCAGGTGTGTGTATCTCCCGCCACAACCGTCCTAGTCTCGGCCATGTGGTTGATCTCCACACTGTCCCTCTGCATGTAGTAGGCCCCTGGAGAAAAGCCTGGGTTGTTCTCTCAGTTCTGCCTTGGGCCTTCCTTGCTCTCAGTACCTGTCCAGGTGGGAGGGGGGAAAAAACAAACCAATATCCAAAGTGTTTCTTCAAATTGTACCCTCAGAACTGAGGAAGTAGGGGATTGGGAGGAGGAGCAGGAACTCAGAGAAAGGAGAGGAGGAGGTGGTGGATACAGGGAGGAAGAGGAAGGACAGAGTTGAGGGAATAAGTGTCCCCTAACCCTAATTTTTTTCAAGGTTTGTGTTATGAGTCACTTAGAGTAAGGGGGGGTTCTAAGTACCCTAAATTATAAGGTTTCCTTTAGAATAAATATGAAAGGGGGACTAAATGGAATTGGGGAGAGACTGTGAGGAAGAAAACTGGGAAGAGAGCCCATTTAGGGGGCAAACTCCTATTTATTGCAAGAGAATAAAGGGAGAAGGGGATTTTTCCTCTCGTGTTCTCATGTGTTATGTAGCTAAATCTCAGATAAGTAATGGGAGTCTTATTGTGTGTTTTAAGTTTCTTGTGTTGGTGCCTGTACCTGTGTATGGGGGTGGGGGGCAGAATGTCAGGGCAATTTATTTCATGTGTGTCTGGGGGAGGGCTGCCTTGCTCTGGGTGTGTATGTAGGGGGAGTTTGTGTATGTCTGAGGGAGAGTCTTCTTTTGTATGGGTCAGCTTGGGAAGAAGGTAACTCCAATGTATTGGGGGGGTCCTCTGTAACAATGACAACAATAGCTAACTTTTGTCTAAGATTTGTACATATACCTGGTCTCATAGGTCCTTACGGGAACCCTGTGAAGTAGGTCTCATTTCACAAATAAGGAAATTGAAGATAAGGGAGATTAAGTGACTTATACATGGTCACACAGCCTGGAGGTATTCTAGGTTTCTTGAGTGCCAGGTTTGGTGATCATTTCACTCCATCACTTGTTCTTCCTTGTGGGGAGGGGGAGATCAAGAGGGTGAAGGGAACTCTCCTTATGTATGTGTGTCTAGAGGGAGAGTCTTGTATATAAAAATCTGGTTGGTAGATGAATCTACTTGTGTCTACTAAGAGGGGAGTGTGTGTGTGTGTGTGTGTGTGTGTGTGTGTGTGTGTGTGTGTGTGTGTGTGTGTAGTGGTCGACAAGTCTCTTCATGTAGATATTGGAGAGGGAGTCGTGTTTTTGCGTGTGAGGGGAGGAGGACAGTGTGTTTCTGCTGGGAGTGGAGGAGTGTCCTTGTGTGTCTACTGGGAAGGGAGGGAATCTCCCCGAGTGTGTCTGGTAGTGTCCAGGTAGTTTCATGTGTTCATCTGCTGCCGGGGTGGAGGTGGGGAGTTTCTGTGGGTGTGGGTGTCTGCTGGAGAGGGGAACAGAGCATGGAACGTGTGTGCTGGTAAAGTCTCCCTGCCAGTGTCTAGTTGGGGGGAATATTGTCTGCATCTGTTGGGGTGTGTGTGTGTGTGTCTGATGGAAGGAAATCTACGATATCTCTGTTCTGGTACCTGCAGGCAGAGGGGGTGATTCTTCCATGTTTCTGCCTGGGGAGGAGTCCACTTGTCTATGTCTGCTGAGAAAGGAGGGAATCTCCTTCTGGGTTTATGTCTGGCCATGGTTTAAGGAAGTCTTTTTATAGGTGTTTCCTAGGAGGAGAATCTCATGGTGGGTATGTGTGTGGGGGGGGTCCTTGTGGGACCTCATTGTGTGTCTGTCTCCTCCTGGTTGTTATCTGCTGGGGGGTGGGGGTGGGGGAAACCTTGTTTTCTATCTTGGGGGGGGATGTGTCCTGGAGAGGATCTTGTTCTGTGCGGTTGTGGAAAGCTCCTTGTGTGTCTCCTTGGGGGGAGGCTCATTTTAATGTGTGTGTTATCTGCTAGGGGGTTGTGTGTGTGTGTGTGTGTGTGTGTGTGTGTGTCTGCCATGAAGGGGAGCTTGTATGTGTGACTGGTAGGAGCGAGTCTCCTTATGGTGTGTGTGTGTGTGTGTGTGTGTGTGTGTGTGTGTTGGGAGGGGGAGGGAGCAGAGGAGGAGCCTGCTGTGGGGGTGGGGAGCAGTGGAGTCTCCGGGTCCTGAACTTCCTGGCCCTTTTTATAAACCTGAGCCACACCCTCCTTTTGGCCTTTTGGGGAAGGACTATCCACCAGGCCTTTGATCTCCCCAGGAAAGGCCGAGGGGCCTCTGCTTGAGCCCTGTGCCCCAGCCTGAAGACGTGTTCAGAATGGTGCCCGAATGCACGTGGACACACGCACGCACACACACTATCACGATTTCATGTTCTCCATCCTGCCTACACCCCCATGTGGAGAAAGGAGCCCCAGCCGGAAACATGGGACATATATGCACATATGTGTGGGGAACGTGCACCCTTGGACTTTCACCTGCCCTTTTGACCCAGCTGGCATCTTGGTTCTGGTGCCAGAGCTGCAGTGGGCTAGCACAAGCACCAAATACAGGGCTCCCTGCTACAACTCCTCCTGGGGGGACAAAGTCCAGAGGCCAGGCTGGGGAGGGTGGGGGCACCCTGAAGGAAGCAGCCTGGGCTGGAAGAAATGCCTTCCAGAGGCCTTTTCTGTATCTTCAGTGGGGAGACCCAAGAGAGCTGGAACCTAAAAGATCTGCTGCTGTTGGTAGCCTCGGGGGAAACACTCTAGTCCCCTTGCACATGACTGGCTCTCAAAGAATGGAGGAACTGGGCTGCATCCCATCCCTGCCTTTACTTACCTTGGGCCCAGTTCTGGGGAGAAGATGGGGGGAGGATGGGCCCAAGCCACGACAGGGTTCCATAATCTGGCCCTCCCCAGGCCTCAAGTCTGGACCTTCCAGATAGGGTTATGTGGGAACAGGGAGCTTGGGCAGGGCCACTGTTGGCAGATAGGAACCCAGCTCTCCCTGTGCCCTCCCCCACTTCCCTGGCCTGGCTGGGGAGCCTGTTTTACTAGTAACCTTCAGTGTCCATGATCACACCCCTTTCTGACCCCGCGCCCTTTCCACACCCAACTACCCCTCCCCAGTCATCTGATTCTTTGATAATAAGACTCCTGGAGGAGAAGGCCTAGCACTGGATACCTGGAACATAGTGGGTCCTCAGGAGGCATTTGATGAATGAATGAATGAATGAATGAATGAATGAATGTATGAATGTGAGCACACATATATTACAATGAATCTTGTTATCTATAAAATGAAGTTTAGATGATTTCAAGACTCTAAAATAGGCTCTAACGCCAACGATTCTGCTGTAGGTATGTGATGTAGAAATGTCAGAAGTACTTGCCTCCAGAAGAGGCATTATAGTGTAGTGGGAAGAATACCGGAACTTTTGCCTGAGTCCAAATCCTGGTTGTAACACTAATTCTTTGACTGTGAGCACGTCCCTTCCATTCTTCAAGTCTCAGCTTCTTCCTCTATGAGATAGAAGAGCTAGTACTTGCATGACCTGCCTCACAAGGTAATTGAAAGTAAATATATTTTTAATCCTTAAAAGAGTATTAAAATGTGAGTTGTTAGTATTATAGGGTTATCATAAGACTAGGACCCCAAAGGAAATCCACTCTGATGGGAAAAAAGAGACTGGTAACTCTCCTTTCTCTTTCTCCTCATGGAGAAATCACAGAACCAGAGAGATTTAGAACTTGAAAGGATCTCGAAGATCATCTAATCCAACCATGTCATTACCCAGATGCCAAAATGAAGTGAGTTGTGCCAGCTCACATAGCCAGTCAGGAGCAGAGCTAGGACTCCAACCTAAAACTCCAGATTCCCTTGCTTTTTCCTAGAGAAGTACCTCCCTATCCCAGGGATATCAGAGAGTCATAGACATAGAGAAGCTGGACTCAGTAGGTTGGGGTTTGCTTCCCAGATCTGATAACTTCATGGCTCTAAGAGAAGTCATTTTATGTCTGCCTGTCTCCTGGTTTCTTTATCCATAAAATGAGATAAGGCATGAGGGTGTAGCAGATGGAGGAGAGATTGCCTTGAAATCAGGAAGGCCTGGGACCAAGTTCTGTCTCTTAATACATGCTGGCTGTGTGAACCTACGCAAGTCACCCTCACATTTTGGAGGAATTGTCTAGCCTTTTTTTTTTTTAAATATCCCATGCTTAGCACAGTGCCTGGCACATGCTTAATAAATGTTGATTAATGGATTGACTGACTGATTGACCTGCATAGGTAGAAGGATTTACCTCATCCAAGAAGGAATTCCCTATTCCAATAAAATCATAGGTCCAATCCCTCTCCCTGAAATGGAGATAATATACCACTTACCTCACAGGATAATTGTAGGGAAAGTGCTTTGCAAGCCTTCAAGCACTGTTGTTGGGATTGTTATTCCTGCTAATAAGAACAGTTGAAGGTACCTTAGAGATCCTAATCGATTCTAACCCCTCATTTGGTATATGAGAAGTGAGAAGGCAGAGCCAGAGAGCCTCCTTTATTTAAAACATCTTCACTGGGGCTGCCTGGAATCAACTTAGTTATGACAAAAGGAGTACAATTTTCTCAATCTGATGAAAAAGATGTTTTACCCCAGAATAGCCCCAGGTATAGTGGGATTGGGCCGGGCTGGGGACTAGAAGTCCAGATAGTTCCAGATTATAAAGTCTCTCTAGCCTGTAAAAAATCTAGGACAAGGAACAGGTAAGTGGTTTAGTGGATATAGAACTAGGACTAGAGATAGGAAGTCCTGGGTTCAGATGTGGCCTCTAGACACTTCCTAGCTGTATGGCCCTGGGCAAATCACTTAACCCTAACTCCCTAGCCCCTACTCTTCTTCCTTGGAAGGGGTAACAATTCTAAGACATAAGGTAAGAGTTTAAAAAGAAAGAAAATATAGGACAAGCAGAAGAGATTAAAGTAGTTAGGTGTGCTTAGAGATCCCTCAAGAAAGAAATTGGTGGTTCAGTGGTTAACTATACTATTTAAAGAAGATTAGTACTGTTTGCTATCTGATAATCATTATCAACATTAACTTCCTTAGGGATCTCAAAGCACTTAATAGTTGCCCTCCTCTTTACCTTTATACTCACAGACTCAATGACTGGAGTGTTTGTGTGTAGAATCCTTGGAATAACCACACACACCTAGATCTAACATCTCTCTGTCTCCTTCCCAGTTCTCCCCCATCCTTCTCTACATATAGCCCTGGTCTCTTCCTTGGCTCATTCCCCAACTTCTCCCTTATCCTCAACTGTCTCCTGCCCCAGATTTTCTGGTTCCTGGGTCAAATTGAACCTAGGACATTGGGTGTGTCCAACTGTCAGTGGGCCAGTACCTGTTTGGGCTCTGTGTCCCTGGCTCAGCCCGGCCCCTTTCTGGGCCCTCTCAGAGGGATGGTTTCCTGGGTAAGATTGTGTAGACTTCAGGTAGTTTCCAGGCCAGGGAAGAGTTATTTTGGGTGCCTCTCATAGCTAGCTGCCCAACCCATTAACGTTTTCTGAGTACTTATAATTTATCTTGGAGGCCTCCCTAAGCTTTAGGTGCCCCTACCTGGGAGACAGGTAAATAAGGCAGGAATAGAATCACGGAATGCCACAGCTGGAGGACTTAATCCTCTAGTCAGGGGGCAGCTAGGTAGCGCAGTAAATTGAGAACCAGGCCTAAAGAAGAGAAATCCTGGGTTCAAATCTTGTCTCAGCTATATAACACTGGGCAAGTCACAACCCACATTGCCCAGCCCTTCTGCCTTGGAACCAATACACAGTATTGATTCTAAGATGGAAGGTAAAGATTAAATCATCTAGTCCAACCCTCTCATTGGATAGATGAGGAAACAGACCCAGAGAGGGGAGAGATAGAAAATGGAAGAACCAAGATTCTCTGAGCCCATGCCTTATTAGACCAACCTTGATTTCAAAAGGGCTTGGGAAAACCAGGTATGGCCAGCTGTATAAAGTTCAATGGCCTCTTCCCTCCCCACCCCCATAACTCCAGTGTGTGTGTTTTGGGGGGAGTGTTGGAGGCAGCTAGGAGAATCTGGGGGACACGAGCTAGGGTCCCTTGCTATTTGCTTGGGCTCCACCCTGACCCATTTAGCTCTGACTCATCTACTCTGAGTCACCCCCTGGGGTTGAAGTCAGTGCTTGAGATTCAGGTCCTTTGGGAGGAGGAATATGTGTGTGCCTGCATGCGCATGTTCCCAAGCATATGTGTGTGTTTTAGGGGAGGGAGCCCCATGGTCCCCTACTCATATGGAATATGGAAATATTCTTCTGCAGCATCAAGAACAGCAGTTAGACTGCAGAGAGGACTTTCCCCTTTTGAGTTGCCTGGGAGACCTGTAGGATTTAGAGATAGAAAGGGACCTTGAGGATCCTCAGGTCCAGCCCTCCCATCTTAAAGATAGAGGAAACTGAGCGCCATAGAGAGGTCCAACAACTTTGTCAAAGTCACATGGTGGTGGAAGCAGGATGCAAGATCGGTTCCCTTAAACCCTTTATCCTTCTCTTTCCTTTCTTTTGAATCTGGTGCTTAGCACAGTGCCTGGCACATAGTAAGCCTTTAATGCTTGTTGACTACCACCACACTGCTCCCCCCACCCTAGGAGAGAGGGAGATTGGGGTGTCTGTTTCTTGAGACATCCAGAAGTGGGGAAGATTCTCCTCCACCCCAATACCCACCCACCCACCCAGAAAGCCCATTCTGAGTGGGGGCAGGTGAGGACAGAATGATCTCTTGACTATGGGTGTTCTAGTCATGCCTACATAGGGAGTCTTGAGGGGCTTGGGCACACCCTGACACCCCACACCCTTCTTTGGCCTGAATTTGGATTGTAAATTTAGTGTCTTGAATCCCTTCTATTTTTAATGATCATTCTTTGTTTTCCCACTTCCCCCACCCCCAGGCCTGGGCAACTGGATGCCTGGGTTCTTTGCCATGCGGTATGGCTTGGAGAGGGGAGGGGTTGACCCTTTCTAAGGCAGTTTTCCGGTGGGGGGGGGGGGTGCTTATGCGTGGGCTCCAGTGGAGACGTGAGGGAGGTGTGAGTTCTTTGAGATCTCTGGAATCTGGTGTAATGGAAGTCTCAGGCCTTTCCCTGGCTCTGACCCATAAATGACTGGAGTCACACCATGGGAGTGACGGTAGACAGCGTGGGTGCCTGCTGCCTTGGGAGTTCTTCCATATTCCTCTCTTCCTTTCTCTTGGCTTCTGTGAAGCCTGCTTATCTGGCCGTTGGACCTTAATCATCACCCTCACCCTCACCCCCACCCCCGGGTTTATAGTTCCCGAGGCTCTACCCAGAAGGAAGGGCCGGACCTGGGGCTTTTGCTATTATTATCATTTGTCCCTCCAGGGATCTCTAAGCCCTGGTGTTTCGGATTTTGCTTCTCGTTGGCCCCTCCAAGAGGTGGGGTGGGGAGGCTGCTGGTAATAGGGCCCAGGTGTCCTGGCAGGGGAACTCTCCCTTTAGTGCCCATCAGGTCTCAGGGTGCCAGGCTTCGATCTCCCAGGCTGTTCTCAATGTCGGAACCTTGGTATTCCAGTGACCCTGCTGCGGTTTGATGGAGAGGACTCAGGTGTCAGGCTTGTAGCCTGGAGATCTGGGGAGTGGGCCCGGAGTTGTGTGTGTGTGTGCGCGCGCGCGCGCGCCCAGTGTCCCCTCCCCCCTTATCCTGAAGGGCCAGTGGGGGAGGGGTAGTCACATTCCTGATTGCTGAGTGGCCTGGGGGCGGGGTCGGGTTGTCATGGCGACGGGGATTGTGTTGGGGGGAGGACCTGCTTTTCTACCCCCCCATCCCCACCCCCACCCAGAGCACACGTGCATATGGGGACGACCACGTTCTCGGGTTCGGGGCTGGGCTTCTGCTTTGCCCCTGGGGGAGGAGGCAGCTGGGGACCAGGACTTCTGCCCCAGGGAGGAGCTCTGGAGAAGACACATGGTGGGGAGGTTGTGGTTTAAGGAGGCTAGGGTGGGGGTGGGGATAAATCCCGAGCTCGGATAAAAAAAAAAAAGACAAAAACAACCTCTCTGAGTTTAAATAATTTTTTTTTTTTGGAGGGGCGCTATTTGCCTTTCTGAGGGATGTCTCCCTTCTCTCCTAAGGTTCTTTGTGGGTTTTTTTTCCTGCCTGCTGTCTGCTTCTCTCTGTTGCCTTCTCTTACCGCCTTTGTCAGTCTGTCTGTCATCTATCTATCCTGTCCGTGATAATCACACTTTAAGTCCAGCTATCAGACCTGCCTTCCCCCCACCCCCCACCCTGTATCAACCTCTGGGTCCTCAACCAATATGGCTACCCAGCCTCTGTCCGGCGGGAAGCCAAGCTGCTTGTGGTGCGGCAAGGGCTGCTGGGAGATGTAGTTTCCTGGGCCTTGCAGTCGACTCTTGATGGCCTAGCCCAGAATCCTGTGGCAGGCAGGCAGGCAGGCAGGCTTTGAGTCCCTCAACACTATGAGGCCTTCAGCTCTTCCCACCCCCTCCAGAGCCCTCCCCTTCTCTCATGTTTGTCCACACACTCTAGGCGTACACCTTTTAATAACAACCTCACAGACCTGGGAGGCGGAGAGAGGAAGGGACAGAGTTATTGTTTCCTTGGCCATGTTGAGCTTTGTTCTTTCCAATGGGCCCTGGTGTAGATGGTAGTTTCCCCTGCCCCAAGGAGGGGGAAGGGGCCTACTTTGAAAGTTAAGTGATTGCCTTCTTGGGATCACCATATATTATTAGCCATGTGACCTCCAGCTTCAGGGACCTCATTTATAAAATCAGGGGTTAGCCTGGTTGGTGTCCCTTCTAAGGCTTTTCCACTGCTCAAATGAGGCTGCCCTGTCCTTCCTCAGTTGTGACCTCCTCTCCCTCAAGCAGTTGTCTCAGACTTGGAGGAAAGGCTGAGCCACCAGGTTCATGTTCCCTTCTATTCTCTACCTCCCCCCTTGCCCCCCCAGATTGATGAAATGCCTGAGGCTGCAGTGAAGTCAACAGCCAACAAATACCAAGTTTTTTTTTTCGGGACCCATGAGACGTGAGTAAAGTTTGGGTAGGGGGAGGAGAAATTGGAATCCCGGAGGAAAGGCCAAGGGTTGTGGGGTGCCTTAAAGGGACTGGAGGATGGGAGGAGGGTTGAGAAAAGCTTGAAGAGAAGAAAGGTGCTATCTACTTTGCTCTCTGCATGGAGGGAGGGACAGGGGAGCTGTGGTAGCATAGTGACCTTGCATTTATTCCATCTCTCAGGGCGTTCTTGGGTCCCAAAGACCTCTTCCCATATGAGGAATCCAAGGAGAAGTTTGGCAAACCCAACAAGAGGAAAGGTTTCAGCGAGGGGCTGTGGGAAATAGAGAACAATCCTACTGTGAAGGCCTCTGGCTACCAGGTAAGGCCTTATCCCTCACACTGGAACCTCCAGAGAAGAAAAAGAGTCCTTTTTCTCAAGGAGCTACTTGTCTGCTATGGAAAAAACCCTATCCTATGAGGACTTCTGGTAGGACTGTTGGGTCAGGAGAGTGTGGGAAGAGTTCAAAAGGAGATAGTAATGGGGGTTAAGCAAATTATTTAGAAGCGCAGAGGAGGGGGAGTTGAGGCTGGATTGAGGGGCTTCATCTACCAGAACAGAATATAAGATCAGAATTCTAAGGAACTCTTTTTTATGAGTCCCCACTGAGAATTCTGAGGCCCTAGAAAAGGAAGAACAGGAGGTAGGGAAAGGAGGCTAGGGGAGAAGGCATTTGTATCTTCCTAAGGTGAAGCAGAATTTATATTTGATTTATAGTTGCTTCCTCACCTCTCGTATCCACTTAGTTACCTAGTTCTATGGATAATATAGTAACAATAAAATATCTTAGGCATCAGGTCATTCCTGCCTATCCCAATTACTACCCCAGGCCTTCATCATCACTGATCTTAAATGACAGTAGGACCTTCTTCCATTCTTCCCTCCAATACAGATTCTTACTACTGACAGTATTTTTTTTATAAAATTCATAGCTCTAATCTTGTTACTTTTATTCAGAAATTTTGATTAATCCCTTCTTGTTGGCAGACTTTTAAAGTTCAGAGTCCTTAGTATAGAGGCTATCCACCATCTATAAATGGTCAATAAACATTTTAAAAGCGGCTACTATATACCAAGCACTGTGCTAAACCCTGGAGACACAAAGAAAGGTAAAAGATAGTTCCTCAAGAAGCTCTTAATCTAGTAGGGAAAACTAGTACACAATAAGATGGCTGCACTGGGTTCCCTCCTTAAATGCCAGATACTCCACTGTCCACTCTCTCCAATCAGATGGAGGTATTTATCTGGTGAATTATCATAGAATGTTCTGTGTGACAACACCAAATGGTGTATCTTATCCACCTATTAGACTCTTTGAGTTCCATGAGTCCAAGGCTCTTGTCCAAACTTTGTACACAGTAGGCATTTAATGAAGGTAAACTCACATCAACTTGTATTAGTTAAGCACTTACATTGACTGTGATGGAGTCTAGGTCCCTGCCTCCAAGAGGCTACCCTTCTATTGAGTGGGTACATGTAGAATGATGAGTCGTGAATAAAAGGTAACAAGGTTGAAAGGAATGGAGATTTTGGAAGTGAATCCAACTAATCTCTCTAATTTAAAAACAGATTTGAGGAAATAACTCATAAAAGAGACTTCCCTGAAGGGGGGTATCCTCTAGTTTAGGTGGGAGAGGAGAGTTTGTAATAGGGACATGCAACTTTACATGCCTCTCCTCTGTTGTAGCATTTTGGCCAACATTTTTTCAGGGACTTAGAACTAAGATCTTCTTTTAAACAAGGACAAGGTAGAGGAGGAGTTGCTGAAGGAAAAAGTATGCATTTGACTAGGGAAGGAGGCACAAATAAGGGATCCTTAATCACTTCCTGAGAACTACCTCTCCTTGTTGTTCCCCTCCCACCAGCCATCCCAGAAAAAAGGATGCCCAGAGGACGCCGAGCCGGATCGAGAAGTGTCAGAAGGGGATGGGGAGAAGAAGGGGAACACAGATGGCAGCAGTGATGAGGAAGGGAAGCTGGTGATTGATGAACCTTCAAAGGAAAAGAATGAGAAGGGAGCACTGAAGAGGCGAGCAGTGGACTCACTGGAGGTAATGCTAGCCTTACTACGGGCCCTCTCCTATGGGGAGTTTGCAGTTTCTCCCCAAAGCTGCAGAAGCAAAGGATCAAAGTTGCAGAGAGGGGGCAGCTGGGTAGCTCAGTGGATTGAGAGCCAGGCCTAGAGATGGAAGGTCCTAGGTTCAAATCTGGCCTCAGACACTTCCCAGCTGTGTGACCCTGGGCAAGTCACTTGACCCCCATTGCCTAGCCCTTACCACTCTTCTGCCTTAGAACCAATACACAGTATTGACTCCAAGATGGAATGTAAGGGTTTAAATAAAATTTTAAAAAAAAAATTGATCATCACAACAATCTTGTGGGGCAGATGCTATTTTTATCCCCATTTTTCAGATGAGGAAACTTGAGGTTGAGAGAGATTAAATGATTTGCCTTGTGTGTCACACAACTAGTAAAGTTGTCTGAGGCAGGACTTGAACTCAAGTCTTCCTGCCTGCAAGTCCCAAGCTCTAACTACTCTGCCATCTAGCTGTCTATGAAAATAGCTGACACAACAACAAAACATAACAAAAATAGCACAATTCCAGGTTTTCCTACCTTTTAAATTTTAATTTCTTGCTATTTCTGAATGTTTTCATTTGATCCTCAAAACAACCCAGTGAGATAAATATCACTGGTACGACTATCCGTATTTTATAGACAAAGAAGAATTAGGGAGAGGTTAAGTCAAAATTAGTAACTGTTTGAGTCAGTATTATAACTCGGGACTCTCTTGACTGCACAAGTCCAACCTTTATACCACTACACCATGCTGCCTCTTTGGGATTCTGGGAAGTTGGATAATAGACCTGAATTGGGAGGAAGGAGAAGTCAGAGAAGGGAGTTGAAGCCCTGAGTTTGGATTTAGGAGGCCTCGATTAGATCCCAGCTCTCAGCTGTGAGATCTTGGGCAAGTCAACACCCCTGAGCCTCAGTTCATGTGTAAGAGGATAAAATTTTACCTGTGAAGATTAAGTGAAATAATGCATCTACAAGTGTTTTGCAAGTCATAAAGCTCGGTAGAAGCATGCTGTTTTTTATTATTTAATTTTAATTTTTGTTTCTTACTGATTACATGTAATAACAAATTTCCACACACGGTTTCCTAAGTTATATGATCAAACTTATCTCCCTCCTTCCCTCCCTTCCCTTCCACCTCCCAGTGCTGACTGGCAATTTGATCTGGGTTATACATGTATTATCATGCAAAACATTTTCCCATACTCATTTTTGTAAGAGAATCTTATAAAACCATAAACCCAAATAAACAACTGAAAAATCATAGGAAGAATATTATTAATGTTAAACATAGTTATATGTTTATATTATGGAGAGGGTGAGATTTGCAGAAAGCGAGGTGGGGAGTGGTCATGGGAGAAGTTCATCTGGGGATGAACCGAGGGGGAATCCGTCCTTCCCGTCCTAATGCTCCCCCTTCCCCTCCCTGATGGAATTTAGGACTCCCCCAAACGACTCAAGGAAACCCAGGACCCTGAGGGGGAGGGGGACGAGAAAGAAGAGCTGGCCCTGGAGGGAGAAAGAGCCCTCCCCGCGGAGGCGGAGAAGAACAGCGCCCCCTCGGAGCCAGGCCCCGGCCGGGGTTTGGTAGAAGAGGAAGAGGAGGAGGAGGATGAAGAAGAAGAGGAAGAAGAGGAGGAGGCTGCCAAGGAGGAAGGCCCTGCCCAGGGTGTCAGAGATCACAAGGAGAGGTAAATGAGAGGAGACTGGCCCTTCAGCCGGAGAACGGGGACCCAAGGGGTGGGGCTCGGCCCAGCACTCGTTAAGCTAGGGGGTTTGGAATGATCCCAAATACTTGCTGCACGATTCTCCTGTGCCAGGCACTGTCGTGGCAGAGCAGAAAGGAAAGCCTGGGAGACAGTCTACCAGAAAGACTTCCCCAGGCCCCGAATCAGATCCACCAGGATGTGGGGGTGTGGAGGCGATGAGGAGGGGGCCGAGTCCTGTGGAAGCAGCTTGGGGAGTGCCGGAAGAGAATGGACCCAAAGTAACTCTTTGTCTCGCACTTGTCCCCCCGCAGCCTGTAGCCGACAATGTTTCCAGAGGAGCCCCCACCCTGTTCCTGCTGCTGTCTGGGTGCTATCGGGGAAACTGGTCATTGCCTGCAAACTGGGAACCCCCCCTTCTCCTGCCCCCATCCCTGATACCCTGGCATCGGCAGCTCTCTCTCTGTCTCTCTCTCAATCTCTCTCTGAGTACCCCCTCCCCGCTTTCCCTCAGGCCCAGCCCGCCCCTGGTAAGGAAGGAAGAGATCAGGGCCTGGCACTGCTGTCTCTCTCCACTCTCTCTGACTCCCCCTCCTCAGCCTCGAGCCCTTCCCCCCTGTCCCCACTGCCCCCAGCTCCGATTTTGGGAAGACCCAGTTTTGGGGCAGGGTGCTAGCTTCTGAGGGCTCTTATTTCAGTGGGGAGTTGGCTGGGGCTTTCCTGGACTGGCTAACTTCCTGACCTTTCCCTCGGCCTTTCCCCACCTCCACCCTCATCCCTGGAATGACTAATGTGTTAGGATGTGGGTTTTGGAATGGGAAGGATGGAAGATGGGCTAAGGGAAGGGGGGGGTGCCCAAAGCCTGGGACGAGGGTACAGGACATGAGGAAAGGGGTTGTCTTTTGGGGAGAATAATTTCTGCCCTCCGCCCCTCTCATCCTCTCCGCCTCGAGATGGTCTGCTGATTCAGGGAAAGTCTGACAACTGGAGTGGGGTTAGGTGGGGGTATAAATGCTTGGTGATTGGCCCTCATTCCTGTGTCTGCTACCCTAGAGCATTCTGGGAGTGACAGCTGCCCCCTTTGCTGTTTCTAGAGTCACTGCCTTGGGGCACTGAAGGTGTAGCAAGAGGTTAGGGTAGTCTTTTAGTAGGCTCTTGGAGAAGGTGGCCTGGGGAGGGTATGGATGTATTTGAAAGGAAACCATCTCCAGTGAGGGGAGAGAGTTGGCCCCTCACTGCTTTCTGTCCTCCTGCCTCTGGCATCCCAAGCCTCCCTCCCAGGACTCAATACCTGGGAAGAAGTTGCCCTAATGAAATGAGATGGGAAAGCTGGGCACAGCTCCTCCCCTTCACTCCTCTTATTCCCCACCCCCTGATGCTTTAGGCCCTCCCCACAGGAATATTTATCACCAAGGCAAAGAAAAAAAAAAAGTAACATGGCATTTTTTAGGAAACATTTTTAATAAAAAAAAAATTAACAAAAAAAATTTTAAAAGATTCCCAAATCCTCTGCGCCCCTCTGCCCCCTTGCCCCATCTACCCACTTTCTCTTCCCCATCCTCTTGTCTTTCCTGACCCTAATTTCCCCTATTTCCCTCTTCCCAACCCCCTTACTGCTGCACCTGGATTTTCTGATTTGCTGGAAATGTAGTTGTCTTATTTGGGGTTTTATGACTTTCTTTTTATAGCTGGGCTTTGGTTTCTCCTTGTGTCTCTTGTGTTTTTTCTTCCCTGGTGTCTCCTCACCTACCCCTGAGAAATAAACCCATTCCTCTCGCTATTATCACCACAATCAATTTGTAATCTATAGAGAGAACAAAAAGAGGGAAAAAAAGTCCTCTACCCTTCCCCAATCTCTCTCTCTCTCTCTCTCTCTCTCTCTCTCTCTCTCTCTCTCTCTCTCTCTCTCTCTCTCTCTTTCTTTCTCTCTCTCTCCCCCCATCTTTCTTTTATACCAGCTCCCTTTCCCAACAACCTTCTCCTCCCTTCTCCCTGGGCTCTGATGAAAAGTTGCCGACTGTAGCTTTGGAAGTTTAGCTCTAAGAACCGGTAGACAATTTCAGTTCTAGGACAATAAACCTGTTGATTATTATTTGGGGCCCTGACTGGTTCTGTTTTTTGGTGGGTGTCATTGGGGAGGAGACTGGGTACGGACTCTTGTCAATAATAAACAAGATTCTCTCCTGCCCCCATACTCCTGATCCCAGACTATTAGGACTACATTTATAACAGCGTGGTTGGGCCGTACATACAGGGCCATCTTACAGAATTTGGATACTGGGTTCAGTTCCCCCAGTATAGACTCTGCTGCCCTAAACTTTTTAAAAAGAACACGTCTTACGCCCTTTTGTAATAATAGCATTTTTAAGATTTACAAGTTGCTTTACATATTTCATCTCATTGATTCTCACAATAATCCTATAAGGAAGGTGCTTATTATCCCCATTTTACAAATAAGGAAACCGAAACTAGGTAAATTAAGTGAGTTGCCCAAGGTCCCACAGCTAGCAAGTGTCTGAGGTAGACTGTTCAGTCTACGACCTAGCTGGCTTTTTATCCAGGTATGCCATAAGGATTCCAAACTAAAGCATGGCCTCAGGTACTCCATCCTGGCATGGATAGACCCTGGGGCTCAAAGAGCTGTGCCAGTGGAGCACAAATTCCTCCAAGTCCTACTGAGCTGGCATGGCAGTAGACAATGCTGAGTGGTACAACGTCAGAACTAGAAGGCATCTTTTTAGCCCAAACCATTCATTTTGCCGTTGCAGAAATGGAAGCCCAGAGAAGGGGAAGCACTTTGTCTAAGGTCACACAGGGAGTTATAGTGGTAGTTTGCCTCAGTTTCCTCTGTAAAATGGGAATAATGGCACCTATGTTCCAGTGTTGTAATAAGGATTCAATTAAACTCAGGTCCCAGGCCTAATGCAAAAAGGCATTAGGTTACAATGAACACTAAAGGGAAAGAATAGGAGTACAGTGTGCAGGCCAAGGGGAGAACCATGGACTCACAAGAGTTTAAAGGGACACTAAAGTTGATCAAGCCTGACCTATAACAAATACTCCATAGCATCAACAAGGGCTCATCTAGCTTATACTGAAGACTTTAGGTGATGAGCAGCCCCTTCCACCTTGGACCAGCTCTGATTTGGCAAAGTCTGTAGGCTCACCATCTTGCTTCCCACCCATCCTGACCCTCAACAAATGGGAATTTGTCACATCCTTTAAAATGTGGCATGTAGACCTGAACAGGCCCAACCATAGACAGCAGGACTACCACCTTCCTCATTCTGAACACTTCCTCTCTGTAGCCAAAGACTATGCCTCACCCCTTCAAAAAGTTAATAGATCTGTGATCCCACCAAGAGATAATCTTCATACTCATCTTGGCTCATGTTATCCCAGTGCTCAGTTGTTTCAGTTGTATTCAGCTCTTTGTGATCTCATTTGGGGTTTTCTTGGCAAAGATGCTGAGATGGCTTGCCATTTCCTTCTCCAGCTCATTTTACAGCTGAGGAAACTGAGGCAAACAGGGTTAAGTGACTTGTCCAGGGTCACCCAGCTAGGAAGTATCTGAAGGCAGATTTGAACTCTCGCAAAGGAGTCTTCCTGACTCCAGGACTGGCACTCTTATCTACAGTGTCACCTCACTGCTACTATTCTTCCTTTAAGCATTGACCTTTTCAGTAGTCTTCTGTTTTGTCCCTCTGACTAGTCTACCTCTTCTTCCAAACTTACCTGTCCTAGATGACATTCATTTTCGTATATTCTCCTGATGTTCTTATCTTTTTCATCAGTTACCTCCCTCAAATTCCTCCATTCAAAGAAAAGCAAGCCAAAGTGACTTATCTGATAATGCATACAGTAATCAGCCAGTTGTCTCCCACCTTTTTGTAGTCTGGGAGGAGATGTACTTTATTATCTCATCTCTAGGACTTTCATTGGTTTTTCCATTACTCAGAATTCAACTTCCTCTTTGAAATCTTCATTTTGCTGTCTTTCCACCTTAGCCATTTACTAGCTGTGTGACCCTGTACAAGTCCCTTAACCCTCTTTACCTGTAAAAAAAAAACACTCCAGGATTGTTGTTAATGTTTATTATTCTCTCAGCTCTGCATCCACCACACACAACTTCATATTCCTTTACACTTTAGTTGACATTTGTTGTTTATCGCTACATAATATTTCATTATATTCCTTTATTTTTTTCAGCCATCCCTCAATAGATGAGCAGCCACTTTGTTTCTTTGTTTCCAAAAAGGGCTTCTGTGCATTATGTTGGTATACTTTGGCTCCTCCTTTCTGTCTTTGACTTCCTTGGTGATGTGTGCCAATAGTTGGATCACTAAGTCAAAGGGTCATGGACAGTTTCACCATTTCACTGAAACTGTAAAGCAATTGGACCATTTTGTAGCTCCACCACCAGGGCATGTGTATATCCCCTTTTCCAGTGCCCTTTCCCTCCCATCTTTTGTCATTGCCAATTTGCAGTATCAATCAAAACCTCAGACTTGTTTTAATTTGTATTTCTCTGTTAGTCATTTGGAGCATTTTTCCTGTGATCATTTGTGGTTTGCAAGTCATTTGAAAACAGCTCCTATCCTCTGAGCACATCTCTTGATGAGGGTTGTTCTCCTTACCATATATTTTGTATTTGTCCCAATTCCTTATATGCTTTGGTTGTCAGACTGCTATCAGTAATCTGTGATGCAAATATTTTACCCCTTTACTGTTTCTCTAATTTTGTCTTCACTGATTTTATTGAGCAAAAGTTTTCAAATTTTATGTAGTAACATTTTTCTTTCTTATCCTTTATGTTCTCTATACCTTATTTAGTTAAGAAATCTCCCCCAGGCATAGTTGTAAAAGGGAGTGCCCCCTAAGGGGGGGCATCGAGGTGGCTCAGTGGATAGAGAGCCAGGCCTAGATTCAGATTTGGCCTCAGCCACTTCCTAGCTGTGTGACCCTGGGCAAGTCACTTAACCCCCATTGCCTAGCCCTTAGCACTCTTCTACCTTAGAACCAATACACAATATTGATTCTAAGATGGAAGGTAAGGGTTTAAGAAAAAAAAAAGTTTATGTTCAAGTCGTATCTATTTAGGGCCTCTCATTCTACATGATATAAAATCTTGGTCTAAACTTAATTTTTTCCAAGCTTGGTTTTACAGTTTTGCCAGAAGTTCAGGTTTTCTCCCAATTATGTAACAAACCCTGGGTGGCCCATTATTTTCAGTTGCTTCTGAGTTTCTCGTTTATCTGGCCTGTTTCACCCAATCTACTTTTCTCCTGTGGTTTAACCAGTATCAAATAGTGTTGATGGCTTCTGCCCTGGAACAGAGTTCGAGATGATCTCTTCTAGATTGGGAATATGAGACAGCCTGCTTGGATCCACCACGTGTCTTTCTATTAGCTCTTTTAGTCCCCTGTAAATGGGATTGGTGGGTCTAAAGAGTCTCTGTGGAGAGGAATGATTTAGAGGTGTTGGAAGTGCTACACGATTTTCCAACTGTCATCTGCTGTTATCTGTTATTCATTTCTGGCCTCAGTTCATTGTCTTCCTCCAAATGGATGTGTATATATACATGAATACATATGGATATGTGTTCCTATATGGGTATACATATATACATACATGTATGTTCATGTATTAAATAGAATGACCATCTATCTAACTACCTGTCATAGCATGGACCCATGGCATCATTCATATCATACAGATACCTGTAGCACTTACTGACTTAGAAAATCACAAATTAACATTATCTATATTCTACTGTATTTTTGTTTTGTTTTTGCTTATTTTATTATTTATTTATATCCACTTTAAAAATTATTTAGGTTTTATTTTATTTTGTTGAACATTTTCTGATTACATATTTTTTACATTTTTATTTATGTTAAATCCTTTCCTTCTTTCTTAGTGTGGCAAAGGCTAGGCAATCGGGGTTAAATGACTTGCCTAGGTCATATAGCTAGGAAGTGTCTGAGGCAGATTTGGTCACTAAATTTCAGGCTTGGTGTTCTAGCCACCTAGCTGTCCCCACCTCCCCTTTTTTAAACCTTTACCTTCTTAGTATCAGTTCTAAGACTAAAAAATGGCCAGGGCTAGATAATCAGGTTAAGTGACTTGTCCAGGGCCGATTATATTTGAATATGGTTCTTGCTTGGAATTTTGCTAGCTGGCCTCTAGACAATAGGCATTCTTCCTCCATTTTGTTTTTCCTGTACTGGTTAATCCAGTCTCTTGAGTGGCCTTAGGTCCTATTGAGGAAGACTTGTAATATTCTAGGAAAGATAACATTCACTTTTTTGGTCATTTTGTCACCTTGTTGATTTATCTTGAGCCTCTAGATTTTTTTTTCACATGAACTGGCATCCAGTCATGTCCTATCATTGATTTTTATGAACCCAAGGGTAGGTTCAGAGAATCAAAGGTCTAGAATTAAAAGTTCAAATCTAGCCTTGGACACTCCCTACCTGTGTGACCAGCCTCAGTTTCCTCATCTGTAAAAGGAAGATCTTAGTAGCACCTACTTTACAGGATTGTTGTAAGAATCAAATGAAATAATAATTGTAAAGGGTTTATCTAGCACAATGCTGGGCATAGAATAAGTGTTTTATTCTTATCATCTTCTAAGCCAACTCCTTCATTTTAGCCGTGAGGAAATTCTGGCCAAGGGAGGCTGTGGCAAGTTGCTCAAAGTCATATAACAAGTCACATAACAATCCCTCTTTTGTGTATAACTAGAACAATTTGTGTTTTCTGTGTAGGTGGAATTTGAATTTAATTCTGATGATTCCAGAGTAAGGCAATGGTCTTCCCACTGTGCCATGACTTTTCCAAATATTTTCACAGCAGTTCAACAATTACATCTATTAATTCTTTCCACACCTTTGAACGCTGCTGTGAACCTGGGTTCAAATCGTACCCATGATCCTTTTATTTGCACCATGGCCCTTTGGTGAGTCACTTAATATCTAAGGCAGTGATGTCAAACCTATGGCACAGGTGCCAAAGATGGCATGCAGAGTGCTCTCTCTGGACATGTGGTGCCCTCCCCCAGGGTCCATTACTAGAAAGGTAGAGGGACTCTGCTAGAGCTGCTTCCCTCCCCCTCTCTACACTTGCTGAGGACATTCCTAACTTCACCTGAAACTTAACCTCGTTGTCCCCCATTTCCTCATAAAATGAGAGGGGTTGGACTCAATGACTTTTGAGGTCTCTTCCAGCTGTAAAACTATGATCCTTAAGACTAATTTTGTCAGTTTCCTGAGCATCCATGTCGGTCTATTTAAACCAATCTCCCTTTTCTGATTTAACTAGAAAATTTTGTAGGTTTTTTTTTGCATTGTTAGAATTTGTTTTTAAACCATTCTAGTCTTGTGGAGTTTACTTTCCTTATAGAATTTTAGGTTTGGGGATCCTGCCTCTTCTTTCTCTAAACCCTTTCAAAGTTTCCTCCTGTAAACTAATGGGGTTAAGCTAGATGACCTCTGAGGTTCCTTTCTGCTACATTTCCAAAATCTAAAGTATACCTTAAAGAAGGATTTCCTAAGCTATCAGGAAATTTAAAATCAGTTTTATTTTAGCAACAAGTTTCTCTTCTTTGGTCAGATCTTTATACCAAAGAATAAAATTAGCATCAAAGCAAATCAGGAGTTCCCAGCACTCTTATGTCTCTGTTTTATATCTTTCCCAAACTGATCATCCATTTCCTTTCTCTGGCAAAGAGATTTGTAGTCTACCTCTATGACAATGGAACATCCCTTTTCTTTTTCTTTTTTCTTTTAAAATATTTTCCCATGGTTACAAGATTCATTTTCTCTCCCTTCCCTCTTCCTTCCCCACTCCCAGAACTGACAAGTAATTCCACTGGGTTATACATGTGTTATCACTTGATACCTCACTTTTTATTTTTTTTTATTTCAACACATTCAATTCAATTAAACAAACAGGGAAACAGGGTAGAATAGTCATCTTAGAGTCAAGAATATCTGGTAAGACTATAAGTTGTAGGGGTAGCTAAGTGACTTAATGGAATAGAGAGCCCAAGCCTAGAGATGGGGAGATCCTGGGTTCAAAATAGGCCTCAGACACTTCCTAGCTGTATGACCCTGGGCAAGACTTTTAATTCCATGGACTTGCCCTTAACTGATACAGAGTATGGATTTCATGACAAAGAAAAGGGTTTTAAAAAAAAGACTAAGTGGTAAAAAAAAGACTGATCTGCATTGAGAGTGAGAGTTCCCTAAACCAATGAAACATATAAATATAAACAACTCTAGGAAGAAGAGACTTAGGGGGTAGTAGGTGCTTCCTGAAGAGATAGCACTTTGGCTGACCTTTGAAGAAAGATATGCAAGAGATGAGAGATAGAACATAAAATTAATTTATGCCCAGGGTGGGCTATAAAACTACCCAACTTTTGATCCAGTAATACCACTACTAGATCTCTATTCCAAAGAGATTTTTTTTTAAATGGCAAAAGGACCTACTTGTTAAAAAAAGATTTATAGCTGCTCTTTTTGTGGTGGCAAAGAATTGGAATCTAAAGGGATGTCCCTCAATTGGGGAATGCCTGAACAAATTGAGGTGTATGTTGATGATGGAATACTATTTTGCTGTAAGAAATGATAAGCTTGATTTCAGAAAGAGCTGGAAAGAACTACATGAAATGATGCAGAGTGAAATAAGCAGAACCAGTACACAGTAACAGCAATATTGTGGGATGATCTGCTGTGATCAGAGTACAATGATCCAGGACAATTCTGAGGAACTGAGGTTAAAGACCTAAGATTGTGAGCCATGATCAGAACTTAGGACAAAGAATGTTATCCATCTCCAGAGAAAGAGCTGTTGGAGTTGGAATGCATATGAATGCATACAATTTTTTACTTGTTTATTTGAATCTATGTTTTGGGGTTTGGGGTTTTATAAAATTATTCACTTAAAAAATGAACAATAGGGGGGGCAGCTGGGTAGCTCAGTGGATTGAGAGCCAGGCCTAGAGATGGGGAGGTCCTAGGTTCAAATCTGGTCTCAGCCACTCCTAGCTGTGTGACCCTGGGCAAGTCACTTGACCCCCATTGCCTAGCCCTTACCACTCTTCTGCCTTGGAGCCAATACACAATATTGACTCCAAGATGGAAGGTAAGGGTTTTTTAAAAAATGAACAATACGGAAATATATTTTGCTTAATAATACATGTATGACCCAGATTGAATTGCTTGCCAATTCTGGGAGTGGGGAAGGAAGAAGGGAGGGGATATATAACTTTGGGAAACATGTGGAAATTTGTTATAACATGTAATTGGTTAAAAAAAATTTTTTAATTACATTAGAAAAACCCCCATAGAATTAAAGGAATAATTAATAGTTCAGTCTGTCTAGAATGGATAGGCAAAAATCTAAACCCAGTAACACCACTGTTTCATCATCTCTTGTTTATAATTTGAATGAAGTGCATTTTTTAAAATTTCAAATTCTAACTCTCTCCCTTAGTAACAACTATAAGACAGAAGGGCAAAATCTAGGCAAACAGAATTAAATGACTTGCCCAGGGTCACACAGCTGAATCCAGATTTGAAATCAGATTCCTCTGACTCCAGGCCTGGAATTCTATCCACTGTGCCACCTAGCTGTCACACCTGGGTTTGAATCTTAACTCCCATTTATTACCTCTCTGTCCTTGGGTAAGCCACTTAAGTTTTCTAAGACCGTTTTCTCAACTGTCAAACAAAGGGGTTAGACTAGATCCTTGTCCTAAATCTATGATCCTTTGATCACTCACCTTGTTTAGTATCAATAGTTTGTAACATTTGTACACAGACATCAACAGTCATAAGATCTCAATACTGCCCTTCATCTTGAATATCTTCTCAGAAGAATTGTTTTTTCCACTGAGGGCTGTGTCAGATGGTCACCATATCCACTGAAGTCCAAGGCATGCTCTCTGCTAAGGACATCAAGTCTTCTACTTTTTGTCCACCCACTACTTCCCAAGTCCTTGTCATACCTTTGTTCTTTGCACAGATTACAGATCCAAGTATAATGGGTTTGATTTACTCTTCCTTAAGCAGTGCCCCGTTTGGGTGACAGATTCTGTTCAAGTAAATACTTGCTAAGCAGAGCATTTAGGGAAATGCAAAGCTCTGCCAACTTAATCCTTGATCTCACAAATAGCTGGTTTTAATTTAGGGCTTTATCACTATGAAGCACTTGTTTTCAGTGTTTTAATTTGTTCAGTCCTGTAATATAGTTGGAACATTATTCTAATTTTTCAGGTCAGGAAACTGAGGATCCCAAGATCATGGTTTCCAAATAGCAGAGCCATAATCAGAACTTTGGCTGTTAGATTTTTGGTTTTGCTTGTTTATTTTTAATTCCAAGCCTAGTATTCACAATATAGTAAAAGATATGACAGGGCGAAACAATTCCAGAAAACAATACTTAATGGCAGCAATTCAGTTTAAGATTTGGAATAAGGAATGACCAAGGATAAGCCTCAGTTTCCTCTATTGAGTGGGGATAATAATAATTCTTGCATTAAATAATTCCATGGTGCAAATAATTCCAGATGCAGGGATCTTTAAGTATAAACCTGAAAAGTTATAGAACTGTTATTATTACCAGTAAAAGAGAAGGGCATTTCATCAAAGGTGTTATATGAGATCTGCAAGAGGATCAAGGAAAGCTTTCTAGAAGAGGCAGCATTTGTACTGGGCATAGGGAAATGTGGTTTGGGTTGGAGTCTATACATAGGAAGCAATAGAGAGATGGATGTGATAATTTGGTAGACGTTTGAGTAGCACAATTTGGCTGCAGGACAGAATAAGTAGAGGGGTGTGATAAAACGCTTGGGAAGGAGAGCCAGCAGGAAGAGGGGAAGACAGAAAGTTCATGACCAGATCTAGAGGAAAAAAAAAAAACCAAACAGTTATTCAGGTGGCAGTATGAGGAAGGACTGGAGGAGAGATCTCCTTGTAGCACCAGTCGATGAAAGCAGATGGACGGACATGAGATGAATGTGGTTACAGAGAGATGAGTAGGGATGGAGAAGAAAGAGTGGGTAAATAGCACCTGAAAAGCTGCGAGGGTTTCAGGGGTCCGTAGACCTATTACTAGTTAATACTGGAGCCTGGTTGGTAATGTTGGTGACCATGACGTATCTTTCCTTCTGGAGGACTATACTTTGTGGCCACAAACACACCTAGACAGCTAAAAGATAGGAGAGGGGAGGAGTGACAGGCAGACAGTGGGGAGAAAGATGGAAACAGAGAAACAGGAGGGAGACAGAAACAGACTGGAAAGAGAGAAGGGAGGGAGAAGTAAGGGAAACACCCTGGAGAAACAGACAGGGAGGGGGAGGGAGAGACAGGGCCAGTGAGAGACAGGAAGAGAATGAAGAGACAGAAATGGGGGAGGAGAAAGGACGGAGTGAGAAACAGAATGGAGAGGGAGACACACACAAGCACGCAACTCTACATGCTTCCATCGAACCATGTTCTTAGAAAGAACTTCATTTAACAGAGAAGGGAGCTGAGGCCGGGTTAAGTTCAGTGATTTGCCCAAGGCTACACTAACAGGTGGGTCTTGAATTCAGGTGCGGAATTCCAACTCCACTGCTTTTTGCACTCAATATACCTCCCTCCTGGATCCTGTTCTCTCCCCGCCTTCCTTCTTCCCTTTATAGGAAGGCTCATCCCAGAACTGGGGAGTATGGGAAGGATGGGAGAGTGCGGGCTGCAGAAGGTTCGGAGAATGGAGAATAGGATTTGCCAAGTGCCCTAATTACCCAGCCATCACCATCTAGAAAATGGAGTTTTTTTTGCTCCTCGTGTAACTACAATTCCCAGGCATCTCAACTTGGAACATGCGCAGAAACTCGCCAGAACAGGAAGTCCATTCTGCTTAGTCTGTGACTCCAACTCCCAATGTGCATCTCGGCGTTCCGGTTTCCCACCACCTCTTCCTCAACTACTGCTCCCGATATGCTCAGCAGCGATGGACTACAACTACCAGTATGCCCAGAGCCCCAAGACCTACATCCAGCCTCCTCTCCCGTGCAGCCCAACATTTCCCAGAAAGCCAAGCGGAGCAGTTTTGTAATCCCACGTGCGAAGGTGAGAGGTGGAGTCGGAACTGAGCTCCTCCGCAGATCGGGATGTGAGCACCACTTGATTCCTAACTGGAGGGGCAATTCGTTCCTTTCACCTTCTGCAGGAACTTGGTTACCTTTGGGAGAAGGGTCCTTGCCCCCGGGATATAAGGGCGGTAAGGTGCTTGGAAATCTTGACCCTGGGGCCAAAATGAGAAGGGGTCAACGAAGCCTGAATGCCCGGGGGAAGGGGAACCAAGGGGAACAACAGAAAGGCACAAGGTCTTTCCTTCTTGCCCTCCTCATTGCCTTAGCGCTTATCTGGACGGGCAACGTAGGGGAGAATAGCATGGAAGAGAGGAGGAACTGGATGACTCTTGGGGACCCCCCACCCCCATGCGGGTTTGTTTGGAGTGGGCTGCCCCAGAAATAGTGCGTTCTTCCATGTCGAGGAGATTGTGAGTATTCAAGGTATAGTACGGTAGGTTTAGATCTGGAAGGGAATTTAGAGGACATCGCGTCCAACCCTTAAATCATTGCGAAGCCAGGGACTTCAATGATTTACAGAAATAAGATCATTGGAATTACAGAATTTGAGAGTTGGAACGTAATGACTGAAAGAAACCGGGTATTTATTTATTTAAACACTTGCTATGTGGCAGGCATCAGGTTAAGTGCTTTATAAATACTTCATTTGGTCCTCACAACAATCCAGGAGGTAGGTGCTAAAATTATCCATATTTTACCTTAACCTTACCTTACCTTAATCCTTATTTATTTAAAGTTAGGCGAATGAAGACACAGAGATAGACTTGTTCATCCTCACGACCAGTAAGTATTAGGGTCTGGATTTGAACCTGTGACTTCTTGACTGCAGGCCCAGGGCTTTCAGGGTCTACCCATTTTTGCCCCTACTCTGTCCTAGTCATGCCACATCTAGAATATTGTTTGGTTCCAAGTAGACACATTTTAAGGACTTTAATAAACTGGAGATTCCTCAGAGAAAATAGTGAAGGGCCTTCCCTCCAAAGATTGATTGATTTACTTGAGGATTTAGTCTGGAGAAGTTCTAGGAAGCAAGCCCAAGGAGGCCCATATGATAGCTCTTTTCAAATACTGGGAAGGCTAAAAGATGGGATTACACTTGTTCTGTTTGGCCCTAGAGACAACTAGAAGCTGTGGAGAGAAGTTGCAGAGATAAGAATTTAGGCTTAATGTAGTTCCCAAAATGCTCTCCTAACTATTAGATCTATCCAGAAGTGGAGTGGGCTGCCATTTCTGGCATTGAGCTAACCCTCTTGATTCTTCAGGTATAAAGTGGATGCCCACTTACTAGATATATTATGGAATCATAGGATTAGAAATTTACAAGCTAGAAGGGATCCTTAGATGTCATCTAGTATAAGTCCTTTGTTTTACATTTGAGGAAATGGAGACAGAAGTTAAGGGCCCAGGGTCACACAAGTGGTAGGAATCAATGACAGGATTTGAATCAAGACACTCATTGGTTCAGTACCACATATTGGGGATTCCTTTTCTGGTATAGGTTGAGCTAGATCAGAGGTGTCAAGCCTGAGGCTCACCACACTCCCAAGTGCAACTTGAACCAGATTAAAATGTAATTGGGAAATACTGAGCAAAGTAAATAAAATGCAAACTTGGATTTGATACTACTGGACTAGATTACCTCTGAGGTTCTTTCAGCTCTCAAATTCATGGTCCTCATATACTTACACCTAGACAACTGAAATAGTCTGCTGGATAATCTGCCTTCCACAAATCTCCCCACTCCAGTCCATTTTCCATTTGGCAAAGTAATTTTCTTAAAGCTCCACCCCCAGCTCATTAAACTCTGGTGGCTCCTTATCACTTGTGAGATCAAATCTGAAATTGTCATTCAAAATTTGTCATAACCTAGCCCTTCTAAATCATTATCTTCTTGAATTTTATACCTCCCCACTATATATTCTTTGATCCAATGACCCTGGCCTTTTTTGCTGTTCCTTAAACAAGATTCTCCTGTCTTACTTAGCTCCAGACATTTTCCCTGGCTGTTCCCCATGCATGGGATGCTTCCCCTCCTCATCTGAGCCATCTAATTTCCTACAAGTAAGAATTAAAGCCTTTCTCAATCCCTCTTAATTCTAGTGCCTTTACTCTGTTGATTATTTCCAGTTTTCCCTTGTTTGTACATAGTTGTTCACCTATCTCTCTCCCCTATTAGATTGTGAGCTTCTTGAGGGCTTTGCCTTTGTACCTCCAGCACTTAGCACAGTGCCTAGCACACTGTAAATGCTTAATGCCTGATTGTCTCTGACAGTTTTCTACAGGTATCTCTGAAAGGCTGTTAACATAGAAAGGGATTAGATTCAGAGGGCAAGTTGGAAGATATAGTTAAGCTGATTAAAAAAAAATCTAATAATTATAGTTGAAAATGGCAGATGTCTTGTGAAAAGTTAATTTCCTATCATTGGCAGATAGAGGCTGATTGATCATTTATTGGAAGCTTTTGAGGGGTAGGATGTCCTACATGGAATAGGTGGTTAGATGATCTCTTGGATCCCTTCCAGTTGAGATCCTGGGGTTTCTTTTGGGCTAGAAAACTTTTTGTCTCGAGGTCAGCTTTCTTCTCTCTTTTGGTCCCTTCTACCTCATATTTCTCATCCCTGGATTGATTGATGCTATTTCTGGTCTTAACAATTAATTGATATTGGTATCTGACTCTTCTCTTCTGGCTCCTTTCTTCATCCCCTCCTCTAGATATGCGTCTGTCAGCCTTGCTTGCCCTGGCAGCCAAGGTCAACCTGCCTCCTAATTATCGATATGGAATGAGTAAACCTGGATCTATGGCTGACAAGAGGAGAAACCCTCCCTGGAAAAGGCAGCGCCCAGTCCTTGTGGAGCCTATACCTGAAGATTCCTGGAATGTGTTTTGTGGGGACATAGTGAGTCAGGAGGCTCACATTAGGAGTATGGGGGCAAGGGAGAGGATGGGTCTGAGAGTCTTTCTCATGTGACTGCTATGTACCTATAGGTAGAAATCCTGGAAGGCAAAGATGCTGGAAAGCAGGGCAAAGTGGTTCAAATCATCAGGGAGAGGAACTGGGTTGTCTTGGAAGGACTGAATACGGTAAGTAGTGGGGATTCGGGCGGTCTGCATTGGATTTTGTCAGGCTCTCTTTTTGCCTGCTTCCCACCAAACAGTAATTACTGATAACAGCAAAGGGAGGGATTGAGGGCTGAGCATTCTCTCTCAGCTTAAATGCCCAGGATGGTCCATGGGAGGGGTTTCCTTTAATGTTTCTGACCTCCTCCCACTTTCCCCACCACCACAGCATTTCCGATACATTGGAAGGAGCAAGGATTACCGGGGGACCATGATCCCCAGTGAAGCTCCCCTGCTTTTCCGCCAAGTCAAGCTCGTGGATCCCACTGACAGGCAAGAGGGCAGGACCATAACCTTCTGGAAGATCATCAGGGCAGGAACCTGGCCTTTCTAGGTGGTGAAAAGGATAGAGTGTCTTCAAGTCAGGAAGACCCAATTTTGAATCCTGCTCCAGGCCAGCGCTCGCTCTGTGGCCTTTAGGCAAACCACTCATTGTCTCTCTGCCTTAGGCTCATCTGCCCTTATGCTCAATTTGCACATATTGACCAAAATAATAGTCCTGAGGTTAGACTGAAGCAGAACCTCAGGAGGTATTGCCTGGGGGGCCAGAGAGCTGGGGAACCATTTTGAAGAACTAGAGGAGAAATGGTGGATTAGCATTGTAGCACAAAGATATTTAGACTTCAAGCAAAACTTTCTAGGACTCAGATGAATTCAGTCTTATATCCCTATTAACTATTTCTTTGTGGTTGGAGAAAGGATGTAGGGCCATACAAACTTAGTTTACTCTTCTTCCCTGTAGGAAGCCAACTGAAGTGCAATGGAGGTTTACAGAGGAAGGTGAACGTGTCCGAGTGTCCCTGAGGACAGGGAGGATCATCCCAAAGCCTGAGTTCCCCAGACCGGATGGCATTGTTCCCGAACAGTGGATTGGTGAGTCAGTTTATACAGGAGATGAGAGCCTCACAGGGATGGGTATTCATGTGAGGAGTCTTTTGGGCTAGAGCCCTTAGCAGCACTGGCTGGTATAGACATGCATGGGGTCTGTATTAATGTTCTTCAGTTACCCAAAATGTAGTAGGAAGAAGGGATATCCCCTTGCCCCAGAGGGCAGAATGAGGAGGAATAGGTGGAATTCGCAGGGGCTGGTGACATATAGCCTTAGAAGACAGGGAAACCCTTTCCTGTTAAATGGAGGCAGCTAGTTAGGTGGTGTCCTGGGCCCGAAATCAGGAAGATCTGAATTTAAGCCAGTTGCTGAACACCTTTCTTGCCCATTTCCTCAACTCTAAATAACCACACCTACCTCCTAAGTTGGTTGTCTCAAATGAGGTATTTGGAAAGTGTTTAGTACAGTGCCTAGCACATAGTAGGCACTTAAATACTTTTTCCCCATTCCTTTCCTCATTTAGCTTTACGATCCCCCCCTCAAGCACATTAAGTTGGAGGTAGAGGGGGAAAATCAAAGCAAAGACCAAATGAAAGAGTTGGGGCAATATCTATAGATGAGTGGGTTGGTGTGCAGTGTGGAGGAATGAATTTGATGGCATGTCCGGAGGCAGATTTTGGTCCAATATATATATTTTTTTGAAAACCCTTACCTTCCCTCTTGGAGTCAATACTGTGTATTGGCTCCAAGGCAGAAGAGTGGTAAGGGCTAGGCAATGGGGGTCAAGTGACTTGCCCAGGGTCACAGATTTTGGTTCAATATTAAGAAAACTTCCAAACATTTAACTGTGTTCAAAAATAGAATACCTGCCACTGTGGGGAGTGAAGTAGCTGAGCACTTAAGGATGCCCTCTAAACTAGGCTAGATAGCTTCTGAGGTTCCTTCCAACTCAAGTATCCCTTGTAACCACACTGGCTCTACAGATGGCCCCAAAGACACATCAGTGGAAGATGCTCTGGAGAGAACTTATGTCCCCTGTTTGAAGACCTTGGGAGAAGAGGTGATGGAGGCGATGGGAATCGTGGAGACTCGGAGGCACAGGAAAGTCTACTGGTATTAAGGCTAAAGAGAGGACTGTCTTCTTGCTACCTACCTCCCCTCAGGGTCACAATCCTGGAGTCTAAAGAATTGCATTATTTCCTTTTGTCCAATAAAAATAAAGATTTTCTGAGGAACATGTGGATGTGTCTTGTAAGAACAGAGGGGGCCCTGCAGGGCTCCATTTCACCAGTGATATCGACAGCAGTGGAATTAATCAGGTGTTAAATGTTAGGAAGGCCTTCTTAACTCCAGGAATGGGAATGCCATGAGGTTTTTTGTGTAGGTTCGTCTCATTCCTTTCTTCAGGGATCCCCCTGGGTCACTTGGCATGGTGGCAAAGAGTGAGAACATTAGGACTCCTTCAACAGGGGAGGAATGAAGGCAATCTTGGGGGTGGGGGAAGGGACAGGAAGGGTAGAGGATTTAGAAGAGGCCTGGGTGACAGCCAGTCTATACCCTGCCCTCAGGATCTGTTCTTGGCTCACACAGCATACAGAGAAGTAAAAAACAGTAAAGATTTAATTTTTTTTTAAGGTTATTTTTATATAACAGAAAAAAGTCTTGATATCCAAAGAAGGGTTAGGGATTAGCCAAAAGATCTGGTTTCTTTAAGTGAGAGAGGGCTGGCTAAGAGTCCCTCATCCCTTACCATGGCCTCACCTTGGGAAGTGGGAAGTTTTAAGGGGTTTCTTGAAGCTTTCCTTCCCATCCTCAGTTTCAGCTTTCCTCCATTTCCAGGTCAGAAAGTGCTGGACCCAGTGGGGTCTTAGTAGCCACCAAGACCAAGTTTCGAGGAGATAGTTCAGGCCTAAAGACAGGGAGGAGTTCCGCATGGCAGCCTGAAGTGGGAAGAAGTCGGAGAGGCTCAAAGGGTCAGAAGCTGCCCCTCCTTCAACTCTCCCCACCCCAGAGGGCCCTCCAGGGGAAAGATCTTTTGAGCATTCCTTAGTTCCCTAGGGAGGCTGGGGCTTCCCGAAGGCAGTAGAGGGAAGGCTGGAGACAATTCCTGGCTCTATACCCTCTCTGCTAGGGTACCAAGCCCCCTTTTGGTATCGCCCTCTTTTCACTCCACTTGTGTCTGGGACCCACCTTGCTCTTGGAGGAAAAGCAGCCGATCCAGTAGGATTAGTGTCTCCACCAGTGGTGCCAGCAGCAGTGCCAGGCTGAAGAATGCCACCACCCGATGTTCCTGTGCCATGCAGGCATGTAGGGAGGCCAGGTCCAGAGGAAGCCCAGGGTCTAGTCCCACCCGCTGCAGTCCCAGTCGTACATATCTGCAGGGCAGCAAACAGACAAAAAAGAGCATTTTAGTGCTAATGATTTCCCCCTATTGGAGGTGTTTCTGAGATAGAACCCTCCATCACAAGTTCCTTCCAAGATTTCACTTTAAAGAGGCTCCCAGGCCAAGGTCTGGAGTAGAGCTTCTGTTTTGAGTGCCTGGAGGCATCTCTACTTTCCCAAGCCCTTCCTTGAAATGCTGCTTCTTCCTGATTCCCCTGTCCATCCATCCCCATACTTACTCTTCCAAAGGCAGCTCGTGGGCCCTTGGGATGCTTTGTACCCCTGGTCTGCAGAGCCCAGGCTGGGCACTCCGGATCACTGTCTCTAGTGCTGCTCGGTAGCAGTGGGTACGGAGGGTAGGGCCTGCCGCCCGAAGCCTCCCTGCATATTCCTCCAAAGCATGGCAAGCCCCCTCTCGGAACTTGTAGGGCAGCCTGTGGTCCCGGAGTCCACTGACCCAGTGGCTGAGGGGGTAGCCCCCAGGGGTAGTCAGCTTCATATAACAGCAGCCCACAGAGGCCAAGGCCACCACCTCAGGGCAGTAGGCAAAGTGCTGTAGTATAGTCACGCTTAGATCTCCACAGGCATGGAGGCCGGTCAGGAGCACACGACGAGGGCCTGAGGCAGCAGGGTCCTGGGATGCTTCTGACTCCAGGGGAGATAGGAGCCCCTCAGACAAATTGGTTGGGTCTACCCAGCTAACAATATGTTTTGGGGGGCGATGGGGGACAGCTGAGATGATCTGTGTGAGAAGAAAAGCAGCAGCACATAACTCGGTGCCGAGCGTAAGGAGACACTTAATAGATGCTCACTAACTTGAGGTTTAGGGAGCCTAAATTAGTATCTATAAAATCACAGAATTTTGAACTAAAAACCTTACCTTAGAGATTACCAATATAAACCTAATTTGTATTGGTGAGGCAACAACCCAGAAAAGAGACATGACTGTTGCAGGAGAAGAGGCTAAATTGTCACAGAAGACTGTCACAAGGAAGAGGCTAAATTGAGATGTGAGCTCGGATTTCAGTATTCCAAAAAGAGTTTTTTCCACTCAGCATCACATGGCCTTCTTTCTGCATCTCTAACCATTACCTGCTCACTAGCATCTGTCTCCAAATGTTCATAATCTCTTGGTACAAAGGATCCTTCCTCCACAATCTGGTACCTTCCTACCTTTTGAGAATTCTCATACCTCTAAATACCCCCAGAATATTCTCTCTTTCATTCTTTTTTCTAAAGCCTTACCTCCCACCTTAAAATCAATACCAATTCCAAGGCAGAAGAGTGGTTAAAGGCTAGCTAATGGGGTTTAAGTGACTTAGCCAGTTCACACAGCTAGGAAGTGTATGAGGCCAGATTTACTAGAATGGCTCTTTATCTACTGAGCCACCTGGCTATCCCTCATTCTAGTTAATGAATTCCTAATCATCCTTTAAGTTAAAAAGCCCAATTCAGCTATTACCTGCAGGAAGTCTTCTCTGATCACTTTCCCCAACCACCTAGAAATCTGGTTCAAAACTTTCTGGTGCATTTGTTAGGAATTATAGTAATATGTATTTGCTTTATTTCCCATTAGTCTATAAGTTCCCCCCAGGGTTGAGGAGAGCCTGCTTTTATCTAACATTATTACCTCCCCCACTTCCTGTGCTAGGCACAGCGCTTTGAATTCCTGTGTACCTGTTAAGGAGGTAGCACTTTGTGTGCGTCTCTCAAATTCCCATTCTTTCCTCTGCTGTCAGAATCTGCACAGCCCCACCAGGGTGGTGGTAATCAGGGCCTGGGGGGTAAGATGGTGTAGAGTCAGGATCCTTCTCCCCTATAGTCAAGAGGGGGAGCAGTGGACTGGAGCAGGAGGTCTGTCCTGAAGAGACAGTCTAAAATTATTTGATTCTGACAACAGGAAAGAGAGAAAGAGGTCCACACCTTCTTGGCCCAAGTCTTTGGAATTGTCAGAAGAAGCCCCAGTTGAAGATCTCCCAGTCCAGGAATTCTTGGGAATACTGGTTATCACTCCTACCATAAATGTTGTTAGGTACTGTATCATGGGCTTCCTATTGCCAGGCCTCCTCCCAAGAAGAAAAACTTTCTGCTCTGTGGTCCAAAGGTCAGAGACAGGAGCAGGGCTGGGCAAAAGACGGGAAGGAGAGGGAAGCTGGGGGCACAGACCTTGGGACAGCTGAAATGGGATAAGGTTAGGATTAGAAAAGCTTTACATGGGGGGGCGGGGGGGGGCCCCTAGGTAGCTCAGTGAATTGAGAGCCAGGCCCAGAGATGGGAGGTCCTGGGTTCAAATGTGACCTTAGGCACTTCCCAGCTATGTGACCCTGGGCAAGTCACTTAACCCCCTCTGTCTAGCCCTTACTGCTCTTCTGCCTTGGAATCAATATAGTATTGATTCTAAGATGGAAGGTAAGGCAAAACAAAAGCCTTGTATAGCTTTCTCAACCACCTCCTTGGGGATGGAGACTCACCTGTGGTTTCCTCCTTTTTTCCTTCTTCAGGATACTTAGGAGTTCCTGGTCGAGATGCTGGGCTCTTTCCACCAGTTTCCTATCCTTTTCAATGCCAGTCACAGAAAGCCCCAGCCCTAAGGCCAGGAATCGGGTGAGATGACCCTGAAGCCATGAGAGTAGGGATCAGAGTACATAGTAGGTGTCCTTTCCACCCTTCCTTAGGCTTGGAGGCCTAAGATTGCATTAGAGGGTGAGGAGAAGGACTTGGGTGTCCCTGTCTCCTTAATCCTGTCTCTTGTTCTCTCCCCCTTCTCTACCACAGTCCAATTCCTTTGCTCAACCCCTTTTCCAATTCTGTACTGATGGTAGCATGCCTCCCCCTTTTCTCAAACCCAGAATGGATTCTGGCTGTACTACCTCCCAAATTCTCTCCAACAGAGATTGGGATACTAGGGAGGCTTGACCTGGACTCACCTGGCCAGAGCCCACATCCACCACCTGGTTGCAGCTCGTAAGATCACTCAGTTTCTTCACCAGCTGGAGAAGAGGGTAGAGGGTTTAGAAGTAGAGGAACAAAGATCTCTGAGCCATTGGCTCTTGCTCACCAGGGGCAGGAGCCAGTAACTGGGCAGAGGGGAGGGGGAGTGCTACAGAGGGAGCAAACAACAAAAAGCCAGGATACCCAGAAACTGGAGGAGTGGAGTGGGTGGGGGAGAATGTAAGAAACAGACTAGGAAGAAGGTCCCTGCTCTTCTCAGAGATCTTCCCTAACCTGTTCCCTTTCTGCCTGGATCATGGAGTGAGAAACACTGCCCTACACTACCTCACCTCCATCTCCCCATAAATACCACCATCCCTAGGGGCTTCAGATGTGAAAAAAGGACAGAGCTGGAGATAGACATAAAGAAAACTGCTCAAACATCCAGAGAGACTGACACCAGCGAAAACAGGAAAAGGAAAACAAAGCAACAAACTCAGAGAAAGATGGAGCCTAGAGAGTAGGGGAGACAGCTGTGTATGTGTTGGGGGGATGTTGTGGCCTTGGAGTCCTTAGGAGGAGAGAAGTCTCCATGTTTCCCTCCTTTGCCTCACCAATCCTAACCCCCTCCCACCCCACTTCCCCCATTCTTCCCTTAGTTCTCTCTTCATTCCCAAGCCATTCCTCACCTCTCCTAGTCTCCTTATCTCATGCTGTTTCTTGGGCTTGACATGTTTCCGGAACTGGGCTGCCAGCTGAGAGCTCTGGCTGGGGTTCTCCTGGAACTCAGATGGGCCCAGAGATTCAGGCATCCGGGTAAAAGTCAGGGCACGGGCAGTAGCCTTCAGGGCCAGAAGGGTCAGTGGCCACACTGATCTGTACCTGAGACAGCCCAGGCCCCCCTGTGAATATTCCTACCACAACCAGAACAGATTACCTGACCACAAAATGAAGCACTCATGAAGTCCTGGAGGAATTTTTATCTCCAAATAACCCTACCCATGAATTACAGATGGCTACATGAAGTTAACTTCTGATAATTATTGTTTACCTGAAAACTAGTCCCATACCTGATCTCTTCCCCAGCACTGGGCATATCAAGTAGCATGGTGGCAATCTCAGGTGGGGTCAGCCCATCTAGAGCTTCTTGCCATGAGCTGGGGAGCTTTTCCCACAAACAGTCTGTAAAAAACTCCTACAGAGTAAAAGAAAACCAGTTAGCTCTAAACTGCTAAGGGCCTCCCAAGGCAAGCACCACTTTCCCCCTTTCCCTCAAATATAGGGATGTATGATCCCAGGCACTTTGGATCATAATATTTAAGAGATGGAAGGACCTTTGGAGGCCTTCCTCCCTCCTAGGCTATTTCCCCCCTTCATTTTAAAGATGGAAAAAAGGGAATTTGGAGAGCTTCCTGATCTGAAAAATAAAAGCAAGATTAGACCTTTAAGATCTTTTTCAACTGGGGTCCTAGGAACATGAGTGGTTAACTGGCTTTCCCTAAATCATAAAGATGGCAATGCCAGGACCAGGATTTGAGTTCATGTCAGCTGATGCCTCTCATTTGTTTCTGCAACTTTATCACGAAGGCCTTGGTTGGAAGGCAGTACAAAAGGATAATGGATAAATGAAATCTACAGATGTCCCCAAAATAAATACTTAAAGTTTCTATCTTCATTTCTTCTTCTACATGCATAACAACCCCCCATTCCTGTCCTTAAACTACTTTACCTACCCTCTCTCCCCAATTACTTACAATGATGTAGGCATCCAGGATGAATCCATAGAGGGGAAGAACATGGGTCAAATCCACAGCTAGCTGTCTCCTTCCCTCTAAAGAGAGGTTTCTAGCAGCAATTCCGGGCATCCTGAGGACCTACAAAGAGAAGATATTAGAAGACAGAAAAACTCTAGATGGGCCTCTTTTGGCCCCTAAATGAGGCTGTACCAAAAATGAAAAAAGATCTGTAGGATTTAGTGGGCTTAGGCTGAGTAGGATTTAGTGGGCTTAGGCTGAGGAATGAGGAAAGAATTACAGGATCATTGAATGTCAAGAGTCAAAAAGAATCTTGGAAACCATATACTTCAAACTTTTCCTCTGATAAAATGGGGAAACTAGCCCCTAGAACCATGCTCCCCATCTCATGTTCTACCTCAGCTCCCTCAGAGGCCAAATTCTTAAGTGCTTATAACTGGTCATAGTAATAACATTAATAATCACTAGCACTGATATGTTGCTTTAAGGTTTTCAAAGCACTTTACAAATACTATCTCATTTGATCCTTACAACAACTCTTGAAGGAAGATGAAATTATCCCTACTTTACAGATGAGGAAGCTAAGCCAGACAGATTTAAGTCCCTTGCCCGAGGTTACCCAGCTAGTGTCTGAGGTCAGATTTGAACTGAGGGCTTTTTGAATTCAGGTCTAGTCCTTCATCTGCTTAGCCATCTACCTGCCTAAATTTCAAAGAAAGAGGAAAAGATCTTTATATGTACAAAAATATTGACAGCAGCATTTTTTTTTGGTGATAAAGAACTGTAAACTACATAAGTCCTCATCATTTAGGGAATGGCTATATATGAAATATGGTATGTAATGTAAGTATATTGGAATACAAATGTGATGAAAGAAATGAAAAGATGATTTCACAGAGGTCTAGGAGGACTTGCAGGAAGTGGATATAGAATTAAATGTGTAGAACCAGAAAAATTTTGATATAACATCAATACCACAAAAACAAATAATTCTAAAATTTTCAAAGTAACACTAATCAACTTAATAAACCATGATTCCAGAGGAATGATGAATGCTCTTCACTTGATGACAGATGATGGACTAACATGTAGAACAAGAAAATCATTTTTTGATGCGGCCAATTTATTTTGTCTGACTGTTTCTAGGAGACAAAGGCTCTGTGTTTGTCCCCCCCCCCCTTCTTTCCAGGAATTGGGAGAAAAAAAAACAAAACTGAATGTCTGATAATTTTTTAAAACGAAAGTTCAGTTAAGAAAGGCATTAAGCGCCTACTATGTGCCAGGTGGTTTACAAATATCACATTTGAGACCACAACAACCCTGAGAAGTAGATGCTGTTATTGCCAGTTTATAATTGAGGAAACTGAGGCAGGCATAGGTGAAGTAACTTGGCCATCCATCCTTAGTTAGGAAGTATCTGAGACTGCTAAGAAGTCAGGTCTTGATTTTCGTGCTCTTGCTCTATTCATTTTTCCACTTAGCTAAATAAAGGGGGAAATGACTGGTAATGATAGGGATTAATTTTGAAAATTAAAACCTCCTCCTGGCTGTTCCATGAAGAAGACACAATCTTTCAGCTTAGAGCATTCTTTCTGGCAGTCCCCTATTCCTAGAATACCTTCCCTCCTTTGCTCCAAGTAGGAGCCTCCCTGGCTTCCTTAGTAAAATGGCACCGAAATTCCAGCGCTTTCCCCCGCTTTTAACATTTCCTAATTATTCTGTATATAGCTTGCTTTATATACATTTGTTTGCATGTTTTCTCTCCCACTTGATTTTAACCAGATTTCTGTCCAATTAGATTTTTGGGACTGAATTTTGCCTCTTTTTGCATCCCCAGTACGCAGCCTTGGTGACTAACAGACATACAATAGGCACTTGCTAAAGTTTATAGGTATCTCCTATTCATCCTATATATATCTTGATATATATGTATATATGTATGTATTTGCCTGGTTGTCTCTTATTAGATTGTAAGTTTGAGGTCTGAGACTGTCTTTTGTCCCTTTTTGTATTCCCAGAGCTTAGCACAGTGGCTGGCAAATAGTAGGCACTTAATATTCATTATTTCCTATTTATCTTGCATGTAGCTTGCTTTGTGTGTGTGTGTGTGTGTGTACATATATATATATACACACACATATATTAGCATGTTGTCTCTACCACTAGACGGTAAAACTTCTTGATGGCAAAAGCCTGCCTTTTGCCTCCTTTTATATCGCCAGAGCTTAGTACAGTGGCTGGCACATAGTAGACACTTAATACACGTTCAGTGTTTGATAGTAAATCGCTTGGAAAGAGGTGAAGGGAAGATACCGGACACGTGCCCGAGAAAAGGAGGAGGAGATAGCGTGGGAACGTAGAGACGTCATAGAGCGGTAACGCAGGGCAACGTCAAGCGCCGGCCAGTGTTGGGGCGGAGCCCCCATGCCTGGGCAGGAATGAAGGCAAAGGAAAAGGCTACCTCAACAACCCCAGGCTCCGCCCCACCCGTTCTCCCGGAAGTGAGGCCTGACTCGACGGCGCCCCCCGGTCCCTCTCCCAACAGCCCCTTTCCTTACCGTCTGAGTTGTACTTCCGCGGCGGCCGAGGGGCCGGGGAGCGCGTGCCGCCCCCGCCCCCGCCGACCCCTCCGTTTCCTCTCCAGTCCCCCAAGTCGGAGTCACTCTCCTTCTTCCTCGAGGTGGGGGTCACTAGGGAGGCCGTGGGTCCTCAGGCGTGCTCCCGTCGCACGACTCCACGCGTTCGCCCTCGTGTATGCCGCCTGCATCCGCGCAGGCGCGGTTCCCTCTCCATTTCCGGTTTTGGTCGCTTCCGGCTTCTACGGGGGCCGTCAGAGGAGGTGAGTGAAGCGAGATGGGGCTCGCGCCTGGCTCCCGGCCCGGGGTCCCTCCGGCCGTGTTGGGGCTAGGTCAGGGGAGGGGTCACACTCCCGGGCCGAAAGGTTCATCGAGGCCCCAGTTGGCCCTTGCGGCGCTGTGGGGTAATGATGCCAGCCTGCAGCAGCCTCCTTAAGCTCAGCCTCAGTTTCCCCTCCTGTTTTTTCATCCCTTTCACGGGTCAGGAGCCACCGCTCGGCGGGACTGTTTCGCAATCACGGGATTGAAAGCCGCAAGGCGTCTTAGAGAGCATCTAATCCCCTCTCCTGGTTCTATAAATGGGGAAACTGAGGCCCAGAGAAGGGGAGGTGGACACCAAGGGCCTGAAGCTTCAAGGTACTTTAGCTCCTGAGATGCTGAAAGGGCAAAGTCTGGGGGGGGGAAGCTGAAAGATCCTGGAGGACTTGGAGAGGGGGCAGATATCTCTGAGGGGGCAAGGACAGAGTCCACCCACTTTGGGGGTTTAAACTTGAAGGAGGGCTACTCTTTGGCTGACATCGACATGGTAATAATGATCGAGGTAGCAAGTGTTACAATCCACATTTTTCAAAAGGTGTTGGATCTTGAACCATGTGGGTTGCAATCACTTTCTAATTGCAGGACATCAGGCGAGTCACTTTCAGCTTCTGTGCCTCTGTATCCCAGGGAAACTGATTTGCCACGAACAGGATTGAAACCTACATACTCTTTCTAAACCTATTGTTTTTTCATCTGTATTATGCTGCCTCTCAACATCCCATTCATTCCTCTGCTTTTAAGGAAGTTGTCTTCCCCCACTTCCCACAAGCACTCCGACTTTTAAAGTAATTCCTCCATATCCTATCTTAAATCCCTTCTACTCTGGGTATTTTCCCCTATTATCTAAAGTTATGCCAAGGCTTATAAACAGTCCTTTTACTACCAATCTATTGGACCCTTAGACTCTGGGGTCAGCTTGGTCATTCTTCTCTCCATAGGATATGCTACACACCTCAAGATGTGGGTCTCTGTCCTTTGGCCAGGAATAAGCCCCCCAAATTACCTGTTTTTAGAAAACATTGTCTAAAGCGAGATCCCCTCTGATCATTCTTCTCTCCAACCCTTCTTGACAATGTCTACTCTGATTCTCAACTTGGACTTTGGGGACTGTCCTCCCCCAAAAAAGGCAACTGAGGGGAACCACAGGCACCAGCGTTTCATCCAACGACAGCGGCGGCTGCAAAGGAACCTTAAGCAGAAACAGACGCAGGTCTCGGCCAAGACTTCAGGATTGGGGCATCCTAAACCCCAAAATAAAGGGGTGACCCTTAGCACGAGTAGCAAACAGAAACTCCATCCCCTCCCTGAACCTATAAGGGAGAAACCCAATCAGAAAAATGGAATTGACAGGCCCTTGAGCAGGAAAGTATCAACAGTGTCTTGGTTGACACCAGCTCCTTCACGGAAGACCAGTTCACTATCTGTGGTATCTAAGGTAGATCTTCTGTCAGAGTTCCAGAGTGGTCTCTGCTCCCTCCCACCTGCCCGAACCCTCCCAGCAGGAACAGAGAAGGGCAAGAAGATGGTGGCCCTTGACTGTGAGATGGTGGGCACAGGACCTAAAGGCCATACCAGTTCTTTGGCCCGATGTAGCATTGTGAGTTACAGTGGTGATATACTATATGATGAATACATCCGTCCTCCCTGCAAAATTGTGGATTACCGGACCAAGTGGAGCGGTATCAAGAAGGAGCATATGATTAATGCCACCCCTTTCAAAGTGGCCCGGAGAGAGGTGATGGGAGAGGGGATGGGGTTGGGGGAGGCCGGGATTTGGATTTCTTGGGTCCTCTTAAAAGGGAACAATCAGAGGGAAAAGGCTTGACGGAGGTTAGGTGAAAAGGAAGGCTTCAAGATAGGAAGGAACTGGGCTTTTTTGAAAGGTGGTGGGGAGAGAAGGGGTAGTATCTTAGTCAATACTACATACTGAGCACAGTACCCTGTTTTGGAACTAGGTAGAGAAATGGTCCCTAAGACAGGTTAAACTTATCCTTCCTTTCCCCTTTGCCAACTTGAATAGAGACTAGAGCAAAAGATCAAGTTGTACAGAGATCTCTAAATATTATGGGGAAAGGAATGGTGTCTATTTGGCCTTCTAGACTAAGAAAGATGCAGAGTAGGATTGAAAAGGAAGACAGATGGGAGTAATCATGTAGAATGTAGGTGATTAAATGTTCTTAGGTGTTTTGTCCTCAGTCCTGCCACTACTCTTAGACCTTGGACTGCTTTTCCCTATCACATAAAGAAAGGAGTCTTAGGGTACCCCTAGGTTCCTAGGGTACCCTTAGGTTCCCCTTGGAAGAAGGGGAATACATCTATTTCTCAAGTGATCAGTGGCTAGCATTATTTGGCCTGAAGTCATGCAAGAATGTCAGGACTAGATGAAACGTTAGAAAGCATCTCATCCAACACCATTATTTTACAAATGAGGAAAATGGAGGTTCAGAAAAGTGAAGTCACACAGTGAAGTGAAGTCATGGCAAACATGGCGCTATACTCTCCTACCTGTCTTGTCCTGACTTAGTTTAGCATCCCCTTCACAGAATGTGGTCTTTGTGATTCCTGACTTCCATCATAGGACCTGCTTCTGGATTTCTTCCAAGTGGTACTGTTCGATACATTTGTGTGTATTCAAATTAAGCACCTCTTATGATACCCAACTCCAGCACAGTGAGGACCTAGGCTTTGGCTGCAAGATTTGTCAAAAACCTGCAGGTGGTGCCCTTGGGCCAATTCTCTGAGCTGCTCTAAGGTGCTTGGTATATTGTGCTTTCTATTAATCTCTGCCAATTGAGCCTGTCCCATAAACTCCCATTGTACAGGAGCTTGTTCTGGTTGCCAAGAAAGACTCAGGCAGAGGTGAGAGAATCACTGCTCTTGGGGGGGAGGGGAGGGAGCTCTCTGTATTGGGAGATATCAGAAGCCAGAGGATAGAATTGAAGGGAAATTTAGACGTAATCTAGTTCATTTTAGAGATTGAGGCTCCAAGAGGGGATATGACTTGCCTCTAGTTCCAGAAATGGTAAATTACAAAGTCAGACTTCAAATCCAGGTTTTTTGCTAAACGGTTCTTTCCCCTCAAAGTCATTCACAACACAACATAGTTTAGGTGGAAATATGGAGGGGAAATTCCAAATAACGACATAATTGGTTAAATCAAGAGAATTCTGGAAAGGAGTTGGAAGAAGTAGAATGTAGCAGGGTGAAAAAGGGGAAGAAGGATCACAGATACTGAGGCCTTGTAAAGCTCAAGATAACTGAGCTAGATTGGGAGTCCTGAACCTGCTCTGGGGAGATGGTAAGAAATGAGGGAAATAGCAAGTTGTTGCTAGCAAGGAGGAGCATGAAGGCCTGGCCTGGGTTGTTTTATCATTTTTAGAAAGCATTTGCTGCCTGTTTACAGATAGCCATATGCTTTAGGGCAAATAAAGTATAATAAGGGTAATGGCCCTTGTTTTTGTTTTTAAACCCCTTAGGGTACTGAGTATTAGTTCCATGGCAGAAGAGTGGTAAGGGCTAGGCAGTTGGCCATAAGTGACTTATCCAGAGTCACATAGCTAGTGTCTGAATCCAGATTTGAACCCAAGACCTCCCTATCCACTGAGCCACCTAGCTGCCCCTTGCTACATGTTTTTGGACAGGCATACCAGAACATATGTTACCATTTCTTGCAGAGTAGACTTCCTGAGGAGGCCCTGTGCATACTCTAATCACACTGTTTCTACTTGAGATATTTGAGGTCTGAGCTAGGGAACTTGTCTTCAGAGCAGGGATTCCTCACCTTTCATCATGGACTCCTTTGGCAGTTTATTGGTGCTTCTCAGAACAATGTTTAAATGCTGGATGCCAAGGAAACCTATTATATTGAAGTGTAGTTCTCAAAGGGTGTGTGTGTGTGTGTGTGTGTGTGTGTGTGTGTGTGTGTGTGTGTGTGTGTGTGTGTTTTTAAAGTACAGGGATTCCAGGTTAACAACCCTTGCTTTATAGCTTGTGGCCTGTTCTTTTGGCTCCCACAGTATTGCCATGTAATGTTTTGAGGATGATTTTTTAAAAACAATCAGGAATTATTTGGTACCAACTCCAGCAAATTAAGTAATAAAGCTGAGACTATGGAGTTTTTAATTTTTAGAAAGAGTTGTGGTTATAATGTAGTAAAACTTTTTTTTTTTAAGGAAGGCAATGATCATATAGTATAATATAGTGGAAAGAACCTTGGTTCAAATTCTCACCTTTTCCTTTGTGGAAAAATCATTTAATGTCCCTAGGCAATCATTTCTTCATCTATTACATGAGGGGTTTGGATTAGATAGCTTCCAAGGCCCCTTTCATCTTTAAATTTGTGATCTTATGGTTTTCTTATGAAGCATGTTTGATAGGGGTCAAAGGAGTTGGTGTGGTGGAAAGAATATTGGATTTGAAATCAAAAGCCTAAATTCTAATCCCTTCTTTGTCACAGATTAGCAGTGTGATACTGGATAAGTCATTTCTTGGGGCCTTAGTTCCTTCATCTATAAAATAAGTGTGATGGATTAAGGTCACCAGCACTAAAATCCTATGGTCTTCCCTCTTGAGTACTCTAAAACAAACGTAAATACAGTAAAAACTTAGGCAACCTTACACATTGGTAATGAGTACAGTTTTGGCTAAGAGTGAGTAAATTTTATCATTGAGTTGGTGAAGGAAAGGGAGAATCAACCATTATATTTCCAATTCCACATAGAGTGGAGCTCTCATTTGATTAAGCTAGACAGAGATATCTTAAAGGAGGGGAATCACAGAATTTAGAAATAGTGACAGGAGGAATATAGTTTGTGGAGCTAGAGTGGCTCTTGAGAAAAACACACTGGACAAAGAAGATATGGAAGGGGCATTTCAGCTAAGTAGGGCCATGCTGCATTTGTACATGGAGCAGAGACTTCACCCAGCCTTCTTCCTTGAATTTCAGATCTTGAAGATACTCCTTGGGAAGATTGTAGTGGGCCATGCTATCCACAATGACTTCAAAGCCCTTCATTACTTTCACCCCAAACCCCTTACACGGGACACCTCCCGAATCCCTATCCTTAATTCCCGGGCTGGCTTCCCCGAGAATGAGTCAATCTCTTTGAAGCGCCTGACCAAGCAGCTGCTTCAGCAGGACATTCAGGTAAGTGGGTGGGAGTGGGGAAACACTTTCCAAGCTCCAAAAAGCATCTCTAAACTCCCTAACCTGTAACAATCTGCACTGCCCCCCCCATTCCTCCTCAGCTTCAGTCTCTGATCCTTTTAGTCTTCTCTTTCTGAGCTTAGACCCTTCAGCCTTAACTAACTGTACATATCTAATGTGGAGGTCTAATAGGGATAGCTCTTGGCTTAAAGGCAGGGCACCTGGACTCCAGCCCTAGCCTTGCTTCTAATTTGTTTTATGTAACCTTTCTCAACTCACCTCCCTTCTCTGGTCTCATTTTATTTGTCTGCAAAATGACGATAGTCATAGCTATCCTCATTTCTTCACAGCTTGATTTTCTGAATAAAATGAGGGTAAGGACCTAGAATTGGATTTCAATAAGAAGATTAAGTAAAGGATGGTCTTCTCAAGAATAGTCATAAAAGGGGCAGCTAGTAGCACCATGTAGAGAATACTAGGTCTGGAATTTGGAAGATCTGAGTTCAAATTTGACCCCAAAGACTTCCCAGTTGTGTGGCCTTAAGCAAGTCACTTAATTCCAATTGCCTAAATTAAAAAAAAAAAGTCATAAAACATTATTAGTTATTCACATCCCTGGATATGATCTCATTATACCAGTCTCAGGGAAATACCATTTCTTCCAGAACTCAATTTATTTCTGCAGTTACAAAGAAAAGTGAAAAAGAGCTGAGACCAAGGACCCAGAGAAGAGAAGCTAATGATGTCCGAGGCTTCAGGGTTCTGAAGGGCAGTTCTCTGAAAGTGGAGAATAGATTTTATCAGTATAGAATGCAGACAACAGTAGGGATTTCTCAAAGGAGAAACCCTGAAATGAGATAAAAGGAATTCTCACTGGGGCATTATTTCCAGAGTGGTCTGACTTTGTCAAAGGAGAGAGAGTGAGATGGTTTTTGTTTTTGTTTTTTAAATCAGGATAAGTGATGTCCTGTTAAGGAACTTTTGGGGCTGGAACTCTCCTTTTCTCATCGCAGATCAGTAGCTGTTCTGCTTGAGGTAAAAAGAGATTAAGTTGATCTGCCTAAACTTACATAACCAATATGTGTTAAAAGTGGAATCTGAACCAAATTCTTCCCAATTCTGATGCTAGCCCTCCATCTACAACACCACATAGTCTCCTTACAGCTGAAGGGAACAACTTAGATGAAATACTTATTAAGGACCCACCACATGAAGGGCAGAAATAATTGAGAAAACAGAGGTGGTACATGGGAAATAGGAGAAGCCACACCTTCTAATCTCACCATAGTCTCATTCCTTCTTCCCTTAGGTAGGGAAGAGCGGGCATTCCTCAGTTGAAGATGCCAAGGCAACCATGGACCTCTACAAGTTGGTGGAAGTTGAGTGGGAGCAACAGCTGGCCCGGTCTCCTCCCTCTCAGGAATAGGGGAGGTGGGATCGTGGGGCTTGATAGCCTTTGCAGGAAAAAGGCATCAGATGAGAGTAAACAACTGCCCCAGGTGGAACAGACTAACTAACCAGCCCAAAATTTAGGCTGGAGCTGTTGGGAAGTGAATCTGCCCCAAACTCAGTCTCTCCAACCATAGACCATTGAAACTTTCATCACAGGTGTTGTGTCCTACTTTTCTAGAGTTTTCCCCTCTCAATCCCAGTGAAGGGGTGGGGTAAGGGGAAACTCCCTACATTCAAAGCCAGCCTTGCTGCCCATCCCTTCACATTGATACTTTAGGCTGGTCACAAGTCCCAGTGTGCCTTGCTCCAGCCAAGTGACTTGACCAACAGGACAGTGCTGGGATGTGTAGTTTCCCTAGGTCTCCCCAAGTGGCTATGATGAAGTACTTTTGTCCCAAAGTACTGTCGAATAATGCCATTTGTAACCCAAGACCCTCTTCTCCTCATCCCGGATACTTGGAGGAGACACCTTTGATGACCAGTTGATTCCCTTTTTTTTTCCACTGGGGTAGTAGGAAGCAAGAAATCCAACTTTTTTCTGGTAACTTTTTAAATAGTCCCTTTCCTAAGGAGAAGAGGTATTTATTTGAGTCCCAGGTGCCTGCTGAGAAAGCATTTATGTTTTCAATCTCCCTCCTTCATGTTAAGTGAAGCTTCTAAATGCCCAAGTTACTGCCTTGTAAACTCACAAAGGAATTTTTATAAAGGAAGAAGTATTGTTTTTTGCTACTTATTAAACCAATTTGGGACAATGTATTTTGTAAAAGAATGCATAATAGTGGGTAGCTACAAGAAGTTCAGTAAAGGAGCTTCCTGTTATTTGAGTTTGAAAAGCTCTGATTAGCACTCATGTGGATAAGACCAATCACATGTTCTCATCACGGACATTTACTAAGGATCTTTAGGTTGCTATTTCATGCCCCATTCTTTGTTCACAAATCTGTTCCATGCTGCCGCGCCCCCCGCCCCCAACCAGACATACTGTGGGTAATAGCAATAAATTCGAAGGAAGAGGTATAAGTGTGGCATCTCAAAGCCAGTAGAACATGTGTAAGTCTAGATGGTATGTCTCAGCAAGAGTATGTCTGAATGCCCTGCCATAGTCCCATCAAGTCTGCTATTTGGTGTTCAATTTTGAGCATGCGCCATTTTTCATAGGGAGATTAATAAGCTGGAGCTCACCTGCAAGTGGGGCCTGGGGGGGCCTTGAAACCATGCCATTAGAAGCATGGTTGGTGGAGGTGGTGTGGTTAAGACTGAAAGAGGAGAGACATATTGGTCTTCAGATGTTTGGAAAAAAGATATACTTCCTCACTCCACTGGTTAGAATTGAGAAGAGACAGATTTCAACTTAATATGAAGAGGAATTTGACCTAGAAAGAACCTTAGAGATCACTTCCTGGTTTTCAGATGAGGACAGGGTTAATTGACTTGTTCTAGGTAACAGAGGGTAGGTAAGCTGCAGAGCTGAGATTTGAAAATTTAGGTCTTTTATTCCAAACTAGGGTTCCTTTTGGACACCTCAGTGGGATTCATGTTTTTGCTGGGGTCTCTGAAGACCCTTTGCAGTTCTGAGGTGAAATCTATAAAATGGATCATTTCAGTTAGTGCCAGCCCTGTTTAGCATGGAAGCCCCGAGGGTATTCTTTGTGCCCTTCCTGGGTGTGCAGGCTAGACTCACTTTGGGCAGCGCAGGCATTTTGTCCACATGAGGGCCATGCTTCAGTACACATTGCCTTGGCTCTGGAGACCAAAGCCACCTCTGTGGCTGCCATTAGAAGAGAGGTTTCACTACAGTAACAGGCCCCAAGCATTAGCTCATTGAGCCCTTCCTAACATGACTACATGCATAGGCAGCCAGCAAGGCCTGAGCAAGTTGGGTCCTGTCAGCTCAGTAGGCAGTAATGTCCATGTTGGCATAGAGGGAGTGACACTGCAGAGTCCTTGAAGAGAGAGAAGCAGGCAGTGTGTGAAGTCTGCACAGCCTGAACAAGGGTTATCTACATTGGCCACATCAAGAACCAGTGTTGGACACAAAAAACAAATTAAGTTACAAATATACATTATGGTCAGGGAAGAAGAAAGAAAAACTCATGTCATCGGGGTCGACTCAAGTCCAAATCTCTTGCCTTTATGGGGACTCATCATTAAAAGAGTGACAAACCAGCTTATATATGTGGAATTCAGAGTACATCTATCTAGCCTGGCAGAAGGCAGTCTTGAGAATTGTCTACTAGATGATAAGGCCTCCCAGGGCCAGAGAGAGTGTATTTGCCAAATTGGTCCAATTTGAGTAAAACCCGAGTGTCCAACAAATGTTATTTTTCAATGTGTATATCATTTTTGAGGTTTCATTTTAGTGGTGAATCCTACATTTCATTTAATATAAGCATTTTGTCAGTCCCCTAGGAAAAGGAATTCTTTAGGGCAGGCAGTTGAATGAATGACAGAGAAGAGGTTCAAATTTGTGATTTCATTGGTTTTAAGGTATCCTAATGAGAAAACTAATTACCAGTGAAGATCAGCAACTGCTCTCCAATTTATAGCCTTAGTTTCCTGGGAGCCCTGAAAGCTTAAGTGACTAGTCTAGAGTCAGACATTACTTTTCAGATTATAACCCAGGTCTTCCTGACCGTATGGTAACGTGTCGCATTCAGACAAATGACAACAGTTGACAACAAGTATATAAATGCTACCATAATTTGTTGGTCTCACAGAATTTCATCGCTGCAAGGAATACAAGATTGACCCAATCTGTACAAAAAGGATTGCCGTGCAGCATAATGGACACCAGACATTTGTTTAAAGACCTGAAATGGGAGGGAGCCTACAGTGTACACCTGTTCCACTTTTGAATAACTTATTTTGGTTGTTGGGAAACCTTTATGCAAATCAGGGTCAAATTTACCTTTAGTGCAACTTCCATCTATTGCTTCAAGTTCTGCCCTCTAGGAGCAAGTGGATTAGGTCTCATTGACCTTTTACATAGGCCTTCAGATCCTGGAACATATCTGTAATGTCCCTGTTGTGTCTTATGCAGACTAAATATTTGAGTTCTCCATCCTGCTATGGCTGGAATTTGAATACCTTCACTGCCCTTGTCACCATTCTCTGGACATGCTCCCAACTCAAATGTGTGCGGAGCTGAACATGGTCTTCCCACTGTGATCCGAGCAGTGAAGAAAATAGCAGAACCCCGCGTTCTTGGACATTGCCTCTTAGTGTGGCCCCAGATCACATTAGCTTCCCAGGGCTGCCGCATCTTGCCTAGTGGACTCATTTGGAACCGTGACCCACTAAAACCTCCAGACACCCATTTTGTACTTGTGAGGTTAACTTTTTGAACTCAATTTGACTTTACGTTTATCCCTATGACTACTGTATTTGCTTTGGCTCAATGTCCTAGCCTACCTTAAGACCTTCTTACATCCTGATATATCTGTCAATTGGAAAACATGCCTCCTGTGCCTCTGAGTCATTCAGATGCACAGGGCCCTGCACAAACCCCATGGACTACCTTCCAAGTTGACAATTAGATGATTAATGATTATACTTTGAGTGCAGCCAAACACTTCTGAATCTCCTTAATTGTAATATCATTTAACTCATATTCCTCCATCTTTTCCACAGCAATAACTTGTGAGACCTTATCAGGTGCTTTACAAAAATCTCAGTAAACTAAGCTATTCTGATCTACCAGGACAGTAACCCTGTAAAAAAAATGGAAATAAGTCTTAAAAAAAAAACAAAACCCTTGCTTTCTGTCTTAAAATTAATACTAAGTATTTGTTGCAAGGCAGAAGAGTAGTAAGCGCTAGGCAATTGGGGATTGAATGACTTGCCCAGGGTCACACAGCTAGGAAGGGTCTGAGATCAGATTGGAACCCAGGACCTCCCATCTCTAGGCCTGGCTCTTTATCTACTGAGCCGCCCTACCTGCTCCAATAAGCCTATTTTTATAGTCATTCTTGACACAATTGCTTAATTCCTTCTTAAGATATTCACTAGTCATTTTAATGTTATTTCTGAGTCCCTACAGAAATCAAAGTCCACATATTTGGTCTTAGCTCTTGGTAACTTCCATTTTCTTCCCCTTTTTGAAAATTGAAACATTCTTCTACCTTTTTCTGTACCTGAGTTCTCCCAAGATCTTTCAAACACCAGGGAATGGGAGCTCAGCCAATGGGAGTATCTGCCAATTCTTTCAATACTTGAACATCAGGTGTGTCTGGGACAAATAAGTACCCTGAATTCATCAAGGGCAAGCAAGTATTCGCACAGCAGAAAGAGAATCTAATTTGGAGTTGGAGGACCCATTTTCGAATCCCATTTCTGCTGCTTACTATCTGTGTGGTCTTGAGCAAGTCAATTCATTTCAGAGTCTCAATTGCTTTAGCTATAAAATGAGGGGGTTGGACTAGATTAATCTTCCTTTTAGCTCAAAGTCATCTTATATTTCCATGAAGTGTCTAAGAATAGCTAAAATACAGCTGCCTGATGTAGATCATAATTTTATGAGTCAAATTTAGAGCTTACTTATCTATAAATAGGAAAGTTGGTCTAAGTGAGCTCTGGTCATCTGTGGGCTATAATATCAATGGGATTTGGAATTGGAGTACCTTGTTAAAATCCTCTACTTTTTTATACTTGTATTTGGTCCTTCTCTATAAATTGAAGGGGTTGGATTATTCAATACTGATCCCTGATGGATATTAACTAGAACTTAAACAAAATCAACTCCATTGTTATATGGATGGTTATCATCTAGGTCATAGTATTATAGTATTTAAGAGGTCAACAAAATACTTTCATCACAACAGTCCTGTGAAGCAGGTGGTGTAATCCCCATTTTACTAATGAGAAAACTAAAGCTCAGAGGTTAAGCGACATGGTGTCGGAACTAGGATTCAAATTAATGTCAGAACTGTTTTTGAAAATTAAGGGTTTTTTCCCTTTATTCAAAGTCCTCTCCACCCCCCCCCCCCCAAGAAAGACACATAACAAATATAATCAAGCAAAACAAATTGTTACCTCTCCTGCTGGGTGTGTGTACACATTTGTAGATGGCTCAATCTGCCCTCTGAGTCCATCTCTCTCAGGAGGTGGGCAGCATGTTTCATCATGAGTCCAGGGGAAGCACAGCTGGTCATTGACTTGATCAGAGTTCTTTTAAAGGACTCTTTCAGTCATTTGTCTTTGTAATATTGTTACTATTATTGTACAAGTTATTTTCGGTGATTTGCTCATTTTAGTCTGCCCCAGATCATCAGTATCCCCCAGTTTCTCTGAAATCTTTCATTTCTCACAGCATAAGTGCTGCATCACATTCATGTGACTTGTTTAGGCTTTCCTTAATAAGACATGTCTACAGATTCTAGCTCTCTATCACCAAGAAAATAATAATTGTTCATTTCTGTTTTCTCTTTGATTGGGGTTGGAAGGGGCGGGGTAATAGACCTCCTAGTGATATTTATTCATCAAAGGGTAGGCATAGTTGAATAGCTTTTTGGTTATACTTCCAGATTGCTTTTCAGAATTGCCTGGATCAATTCCCAACTTCTGCATTAATGTACCTGTTTTCCCAGGGGGCCTCTGGTATTATTTTCCCTTTTGGGGGTTAACTTTAACCATCTGAGGGATCAGTTGAACCTTAGAATAGTTTTAATTTGCATTTATCTAATTAACGATTTAGAGCACTTTTATTTTCACATGGCTATTGATAGCTTGGATTTTTTCCCCTGAAAACTTAAGCATATCCTTTGACCATCTAGAAATTGGGGAATGGCTCTTATTCATATGAATTTGAATAATTTTTCTTCATGTCTTAGAAATGAGATTTTTAGCAGAGACATTTGCTACAAGATTTCCTCCATTTTCTTGCTTATCTTCTAATTTTAGCTTAATTGGTTTTGTTTGTGGAAAACTTTTTTAATTTTATGTAATCAAAACTGCCCATTTTGCCTTCTGTGATCCTCTCCCTTGTTTGGTAATGAACTCTTCTCTCCATGGACCTTTCTATTGAACTATGAGATCTAGTTCAACTTCCCCATTTTACAGATGAAGAAATTGAGATGAAGCAATTCCCAAGGTACTGTGTGGCACAGCTGGGACTAGAATGGAGGTCTTTGAGTTCCAGGCAAAGGTAAATATCCTTAATAAAACACCACAGATCATTAGATATGCAAATGAGCTACATACAAATACTATAACTAGTTAAAGCATATTGCCTTCACTGGATTTATGGGTCAGGGTGTTTTCATAGTCTTATGTGTTTGCAGCATACAAACCCTCGGGAGACCCCAAAGCCTGGCTTTAGTTGGCAGGGCAGGCCTTCTGTCTTGTTCTACTCTACTGCCCAGGAGGAAAGTTCTGTGCCCTTGCACCATCTCCTTTCGCTGCTCCATTGCTGTTCTTCCCATGCCCTCTTATTGGAATCTTGCTGAGCCCTTTCTTGAGGACAGAGAATCCATTGCAGCTAATATGACCTTTTACCTCTACCTTTTCCCTTCTTTTCCTCTGAATATCAATCAAAACATGTTCCATTTCTGATGATTCTATCACTAGCTTCCCTCCCACGCCACACCCCAGACTGAAAAAATCTTCTGTCTTTGACTCTTTCCCTCACCTGGCATCTAATCGGTCACCAAGGCCTCTCCATTCTCCTTATTTTGTATTTATGTCCTCTCCACTCCCATGGAGACCCCCTTAGTTCAGGCCCTCGTTAACTCAATTAGAGGATGCAGTCATCTCCCAAATCACCGCCTGGCCTGTATCTCTCCTTTCCAAACCCTCTTTCTTATGGCGGCCAAAAATCCCCCTGAGGCATAGCTCTGACCTTGTTCTCCCTCTTCAGAAACTTGGCATAGGTGCCTTAGCTTCCAGGTTCAAGGAACCCCCCCAGCCCAGAATCGAAGGCTGGCTGTCTCCCTCTGCAGCTTTATTCCTTGGTGTTCCCTCCCATGTGCTCAGTGCTGGCTGTCCTGTTCTCTGCCTTCTCTGTGCCTCCATGGCCTCCCCACAAGGCCTTTCTTGATACCCACTGGCCATGAACAATTCTTCCCTCATTGAATTAAAAAAAAGCAACCCATACCTTCTGTCAGCATGGAATCTAGAAACCCCAAACTTGTGGCCTAGTGGGATCTGGAAACCCCAGGTTTGACCTTGTCACCTGAGAGTGCCTCCTTGAGGAAAAAGTCCCACTTCACTGCCTCTTAGACTAACAATAGACCTTAACATGCCAAATGCCTCTCCTGGTCTCCAGAAGCCTCTCCCAGTATATCACACCAGGGACCTTCAACTTGCAGACTGACGCGGTACCTACTGTGCCAAATCTAGCCTAAGAGGCACTGAAGTAGGACTTTCCCTGGGGAGGAACTCTCATGTGACGAGGTCAAAGTCTGGGGTTTCCAGATCCCACTAGGCCACAAGTTTGGGGTTTCTAGATTCCATGTTTGGTCAAGACTGGACGTCACTGACCAAACAAATAGACAAATGGGGTTGGACTTCATCACTAAGGTGGGAAAGCCTTGGGGCACAGGTACTAACAACTGGCATTTAGGGGCATTCCCCAAAGCAGCCAGCACATTGACATTTGAGTCAGAAAGGTAGGCAGTCTGCCTTTGGCAAAAACTAACAATCAAAACACTACCCCATTTCCCCAAAGTCTTTAAGTCCTTCAAATCTGGTGGGCTCTGAAGTAATGCCTTTGGCCTCCTCTCTCCTGCAGACTTCTCATTCCTCCTGCAGAATTCTCCTTTTGTACAAGACTGCCTCATTGCTGTAAGAGAAAACAAGAGAAATCCATAAACACATTCTTTAACAAGATTTGATCAACTCCCAATATACTTACTCACTATAAAGATTATCCCAGATGTTAACCTTACTTTGCAATCCCATATTATTAATTCTATTAATGTCTATTCTACACCAATTATAAAATTATGTAGGCTACAAGCTTAATCAGAAAGATTGCCTTACTCTACCAAAATAATCATATAAAAAGCAACCCTACAAACTATAGAAGTATAAAAGCAAAAACAAAATCCACATCACAGGTTATTCAGGACTTGTAAATCCGAAAATGACCCTTTCCTCCTGTTTCGTGGCCAAAATTAAAATATTGTCTAGCACCAAGTAAAATTCTAATTGAATATTCTATTACAAAAATCCTCAAATCTTATTTTTAAAAACTGCATGACAATTTCAGCTTCAAAACAATTTTAAAAGTCAAATTTAAGTTTCAATATTGAAATTGACTCCAAAAATTCTCAAGATTGCAAATGCTTCTAATTTTCCTTAATTTAAAAACCTCTCACACACCCCCTTGGGGAGGTTGAAATACTAGAGATTTAAAAACTGTTTTCATTCACCTTTAACTACTTAACAACCATAATCATACTTAAATAGCTTAGATTTTTTACTTCTATTACCTATTTTACTTTATATGAAAAAAAATGTTGCAACTGAGTCAGCCAATGTAGTCTGTAGATAAAAAATATTGTTAAAATAATTCCCATATTCTAGGCCTTGCCTTTCTGAGGTTTTCATCATAGGATTACAGAAAATTTGCTATAATAGGAGAAAAGTGGGAAGTAACTTAAAATGGGGGAGAAAAGCTTCCTAATTTTGAATATTAATGTCATGTGTAAGTTGGTAATGATCAGCAGTCACCTGTAGAACTTGACAGAAACTTTGCCCTTCCATTCGCCCTGTTGACTGTATCAATAACCAGTTTCCTCCATAGCATTTCTTTTCCCAATTTATCTTCCCATAAAATTCACCCTTAGATGGCAACTCTCTCTAACTATGCTCAGGGTTCAAAATAGATTATCTTCTGTTATTAACAATTATTTCTAGGCTCCCTCATTTCTTTCCTAACTTCTTCTGATGCTATTTTGAGACCAACTAACACTCTGGAATCTCTGCTGCAAATTCTCAAATTAACAGATGTTACTTTCAAGCTTCTTAACAAGGTAAAATGCTCCTATTTTAAACTTTTCCTACTTCAACTAAATTTGGGGAATAAAACTCTTCTTTCCAGATTCTCTACCTAAAAGGGACTTTCCTCAAGGTCAATATAATTCTCAGGGAATATAAAATGGCCAGTTTTATGTCTTTTACCAAAATATTTCTAACTTATCCGGATTCAGTATCTTGGGGGCTCCTTCGGATTTCTCATAGATGTCTTCAGGAATCCTTCAGATTCTAGGCTGCAGGAAAATCTTGTCCAGGCTTTTGGCTCCTAAGAAACGTCTTGAGGTAAAACTTAACTTTAATAGGTTTTAATCACTTCACCTACACTCCAGAACTGGGGTGGTAAAATACAGGGCATTCCTAGAAATTTCATAGGAGTTTCCCAGGTGGGGAATTCCTTTCTCTATTAGCGGTCATGTGCCAATGATCATCAGAAATAATGCTCACAAAACAATTAGTTCTCTCCACTTAAAAAGGAAAATTAGTTATCAGCATTTACTGGTCTTTTTAAACAAAAACATATCTATTGTAATGGTTGAAATCTGGAAATTTACCTTAAAAATTCCAAAAATCAGGTTTTAGTTCATTGTCCTTTACTTAAGTAAAACCCACAAAAGTTTTCTCTCCAAACACAAAACTTAGGGTTACAAAGGAAAAGGTTAAAAATTATCTTTAACTCAGAATACCTATACAATTCCCTTCTTGTCCTAAGTCCCTCAGAATTGTTCTGGATCATTGTATTGCTGAGAAGAGCAAAGTCCAATAGGTGTTTTCTGAATAAATATTGAGTTTAGGTGACTCAGTGAACTGAGAGCCAGGTCTACAGATGGGAGGTCCTGGGTTCAAATTTGACCTCAGACACATCCTAGCTCTGTGATTCTGGGCAGATCACTTAACCCCCATTGCCTAGCCCTTCCCACTCACAGAATTGATTACATAATATTAGTTCTAAGAAGGAAGTAAAGGTTTAAAAAATAATGTAAGATTTAAAATTAGGTTTGAATAAATATGAGAGTTATAAAAGTAAGATTGTGGTCGCCATTTATAAAATATTAACCCTTAAGTCAGAAAAACTGTTAGAAGCTCTTATTTACAACAAGGTGGAGATATTAAAGCAGGAAATATAGGAAGGAGGTAGAGAATTGTCTGGTCTACCAGACTAAGTGCTGATCGGTGAAGTCCAGCTCAGCCCCTGGCAAGAACTATCTAATTGTAACAAGTCCCAGTTTCCAAATTGAAGACCCAGTGGTGGTCTTCAGCCCAGGTCACTCACTCAGCAAGCCTCTCCAGAGGCAGAATGCAGAATACATGAATGAATCCCCAGGCTGGCCTTTTTAAACCAGTTTTCTTGATGTCACTTCCTATTGCTCCCCCACTTCACAGAAACCAATCACAGCTTCTCAATTTGCCTAACACTGGGGGAGGGGGTGTGGCCTTTGGAGGTGTGAGATTTCTCTAGTGACTTGTGAAGGCTCTTAATGGTTAGCAAGGTGCTAAGTAGGGGTACTTTAAATTCTTGATTTGACTAAATTAAAGGTTGCTGATTGATTACATTAAAAATAAACTAAGAGAATTCAATTCTCTCTTCTCAATAAATAAATATTGAGTTGAAGTATATTCTTAAGTTCACATTTCCTCCCTCAATGCTTCAGTAATATCTGCGAGACCCTTCCTTCTCTAAAGTCTATGATCCAGTGACCTCTCAGCCTCATTTTTCTCTCCCATAAAAAAACTGAATGGAAGGCATCGAGGTGACAGTTGATAGAGCGCCAGCCCTGGAGTCTGGAGGACTTGGGTTCCAATCTGAATGCAGATACTTCCTAGCTGTGTGACCTTGGGCATGTCACTTAACCCTCTGCCTAGCCCTTACCCTTCTGTCTTAGAGATCTTACTAAGACAGAAAGTAAGAGTTAAAAACAAACAAACCACTAAATGGGAGGTTAAATTAGACAATATCTAGGGCTCTCTGACCAGCTTTAATAGTCTTCCACAAATACAATTGGAGTACTGAGATGCAAAGAAGAGTTCTATATTCAAACAAGTGGTGCTTCTGAGCCCCAGCACTACTCTACTGGCTGTGGTTACTTCTGTGAAGGGGGCTTTGTTTCACCTGCATTCCCTCTCTCACAGGGTTAGTGTGAAGATCAAATGAGATCAAATGCTTTGTAGCTTCCTGTGATGATAAATGTGAGCTGTGTAGTTAACTTATCTGAGGTTCAGTTTCCTCATGTATCAAATGGGAATGATAATTGCATTATCCACCTCATGGAGTTGTTAAACTCAATCCCATTTATTAAGTACTTCTTAGGGGTGAGGCACTGTTCTGTGTAAGGGGATAAAAAGATGAAATAGGCATGGCCCCACCCTCTTCAATTTCACCCTCAGTATCATTGTGAGTTAATATCACTGGGAGGTGACTTGCCCAAGATGTCTACAGGAGGGCTCTGATACTTTCTTAGGGAGTAGGAAGAGTTTTCATCTGCCTATGAATCCCCTCTATGATATCATTCATAAGGCTGGCCCATTGGCCTGGCCTATCCTTCATCTGAAGACTTCCTGTGGTCAGGAGCTCATCCCACACCCCATACTGGATGCCCGGGTCATAGTGGAAGCCCTTCACACCCTGGAATCTTGTTCTGTTGCTTGTTTGGAAGAAGTCCAGGAAAGGTATCCAAATGAAACAAGCCAGATTATCCCAGGGAAGAGAAAGAAGACAGTCCCAGCCCTAGTGGAATGGGGAAGATGGAGTCCACACCCACAATACTGAGAGACAGAATTGAGCTAGATGGGGCCCAGTCAGAAGTAACTAAGTGTGACAGGGGGGATGCAAGAGACTGGAGCAAATGCTGTTCAGGGAGGTCTCCTGAAGGAGTTTATTCACAAAATGGAACAATGTCAGGACTAGAAGCAATGAATTCACTGAGTCTACTCTGAGGTACCCCAGAGACCCAGAGAAAGGAAATATGCCCAAGGTCATGCAGGGGCAAATTGAAGATTTGAATGCAGATTTTCTGATTCTAAATTCAATTCAACAAAGTACTAATAAATTCAGAGCACAGGTTAAGCCTAGGGGATACCCAAACCAGTCTCTACCATCTTCCTGCCCTTTCTGCAGAATATTTTGTCTCCCCTATCACACCAGGGCTCCCCATTGCAAAGAGAGTGCCTCTTCCTTCCAAGGTTTAACTGAGATCCTGCTCCATCTACCAGTGTGCAAAATGTGGGAGATTGAGAGGGATGATGAGTCTTAAGTAAGGAATTCTTAACTATTCTGGGTCATGGACCCTTTTGGCACTAGTGAAGCCTGTGGACCCTGCCTCAGAATCATATTTTTTAAATATATCAAATCAGACTCATAGGAACCAAATGTAAATTGGTTTATAAAAATCAATTACAAATAAAATAGAAAGGAAGCCAATTATATTGAAATGTAATTAATAAAAATGTAATAAGAAATTTTTTATCAAGTTTATTGGGCAGTTGGGTGGCTCAGTAGATGGAAAGCCAGGTCTAGAATCAGGAGGACCTGGGTTCAAATGTGACCTTAGACTCTTTCTAGTGTGATCTAGTTCACTGTATGATCCTGGGCAAGTCACTTAAGCTCCATTGCCTACCCCTTATCATTCTTCTGTCTTGGGATCTGTACTTTGTATGAATTCTAAGACAGAAGGTACTGGTTAAAAACATTTTTTTTTTTGCATAGCCCAGGTTAAGAATCTCAGGTCTAAAGAGAATAAACTTGCTGATGGGGATAGTTTACACCAGGCAGAATATGATGAAATGTCTGAATAAATGATATAGCTGTTAAGTGATATGGGATTTCAGAGGAGAGAGATCATGTCCAGGAAACAACTCTTTGTGTTGGAGGCACTCAGAGGACTAACTTGAAACTCAGATTATCTGGAATCTGAAGGCTTTAAGATTTAGGAGGTGTGAGACCTTGACTGGGAGATTGGCAGCTGTGAAATTCAGGAGCTGCTGGCTCCTTTGATCCCCCAGAGACTTGTCCCTGTGGATCCCAAAGCTCCAGTCAGGATGTTTTCCTTTTCCTTGGTAAAAGGAGATGAAATGATGTGTGTTGGGGGAAGGTTTTGATGGGGGAGAATTTGTATGTCCCCTATATAATGGACCTAGTGATATTCAAGAATCACCCTCCCCCTTCAGAAAATGGGAGAAAGAGTTGAAAGACACTAGAAAAGAAGGGTAAAGGCCTGGGGTGACATTAAGTGGGGCTGAGCCTAGGAACTGGATGACAAAATGGAAGTTGGGGAAGAGGTTGAGAGGATTACAAAGGAGAAGGGGTTGGGGAGCAGTGGGGAAGAAGGGTAGGGTTTGGGAGGGACATATTAGAGAAGGGGCTGGGGGGACAGTGGGGAAGAAGAGAGGGAGCTGGGAACATGGCAGCTGTTAGGCACAGTAGGTGGTGGATGTCTTTTTCAGCTTCCCTGACAGCTGAGTATATCCAGAGCTGCATTCCCCCATTAGGGAGGGAAAATGAGAACCTCTTGCTTCCCACATCTTTTTCCCATTTTCATCTTGCCACCAGTTAGGACCCTAGGGTCAGGTTCGGGCCAATTCCCTACTTTTCTTATCCCTCTCCCCCATCTCCCTGGTCCTGCATGACACATGAAAATACATGGGGAAATAGGTCAGTGGAAGGGCAGAGCCCAATGAAGGCTCAGGTATGGAGATGAGGTCTTATATTCTATTGTGTTACAAGATGGGATAAAAGGGGGGTTAGGCTGGAGATGGCAGAGGGATATGAGCTGGACTTGTGTCTATTCCTATAAACATACTGTATCATTTTCTGAAGCCCAAGTCTTTATTTTGATGTGACACAGGTTGTCATTAGATAGCATAATAGAGTAGACCATTGATGGCGAATCTATGGCACGGGTGCCAAAGATGGCACACAGAGCACTCTCTGTGAGCATGTGGCTGCCTTCCTCCCCACCCACCCCCAATTCATTACTAGAAAGGCAGAGGGACTGGGTTGGAGCTGTTCCCTTCCCCTTCTCCAGGGCACCTGAGGACATTTTTTCACATCCCTTGCCTCTCTGCCTAGCAGCCCAATGGGAGTGCTTCCTTCCTCCCCTGTGTGGGGTAAGGAGAGAGCAGGGAGAACCTGGCACTCAGTGCAGGGGAGGAACAGGGCTCTCTGTCTAAAAGGTTCACCATCACTGGAGTAGAGAGAGGTCCTTAGATTTGCAGTCAGAAGACCTGCTCCTTCCTACTTTTATGACTTCAGGCAAATCACTTTTCCTCTCTTAGACCCCCTTGGCTCATCTCTAAAATGAAAGAGTTGGACTAGACATTAGCCAAGGTTCCTTCCAGCCTGAAATCCTGTGCATCCCAAAATGTTCCTATGCCTAGGGTTAGTCATGAGCGGATGGCTCTTTGTTCCCTTCTTCCTATTCTCAAGTTTTAAGATTATCTGTCCCCTTCCTTGTCCTGCTCTAGAGGGAATCCTGGAAAGGCTCCAAACTAGTTCCAAAATCCAGTTGCCATAGAGAGAAGTAACTATTTCGGAGAGAGATGTTGGGAGAACAAGAAGCAGGGACTTGGAGAACACATCAATGGTTGTTCTGCTTTAGTCTCACTTCTGGGCAGAAGCAGATAAGGTAGCATATTGGATGGAACATTGGACTTGGAGTCAGGAAGACCTGAGTTTGCATCCTGTCTCAGACACTGACAGTAAGACCCTGGACAGGTTACTCCATTCAGTCTCAGTTTCCTCATCTATAAAATGGAGATTAAATAAAACATCCCACAAGGAGCTTGTGAGAATGATCTGAGATCTTGTGTAAAGTGCTTTGCAAACCTTAAAGGACTCTATAACTGCTAGCTATTATTATTATAGATTAGTGGGCCTTCCTTTTCTAGTCTGGCCCTTTCTTTACTTGCCACCTCCCATGGAGAGGGAACTTAAGAGCTTCTTTTTGTGCAGCCCACCCTCCACCCCATCTCCATTCTGAGACCAGCCCTGCATCCCCTTTAGCATCCCTTCCTGCAGGACCCCCAGGCCCTCTCCCCTCCCCTCATTCTCAGTCCTCTTTGATCTTTCCTGGGCCCCTGAGCCGGGGAGGCCTGCTCTTGTTCTCTTGCCCTCCTATGGCCCAGGAAGGAGAGAGCTGACCTCCCTCCTTTCCCTCCTCCTTCTGACTCTGACTTTGATCTCCTCCCTCTCTCTCTGGGCCTCCTGGGTCTTTCAGGGGCAGGGGGTGGGGGGTGGGGGGTGGGGAGGAGACATGGGGAGATGGGGAACTGCAGACGGGGCAGCTCTGCCTTCTTGAGTCCAATAGGAAAAGCTGCAGTTAGTGAGAAGCAGCGGGAGGGATGGAGGTTAGACCGCTGGCTGTTTGTCTTTTCCTAGGGCTCTGGACTTCCCCTTGCTGATGGCCCTCAAAGAGACTTCTTGACCCAGCAGCCATCAGGGCCCCTAGCCTCCCCCTGTCCCCCAACCCCTCCCACCCAGGCAGCCTAGGAACTCTAAGAGTAGGCGCTGGGATGAGGATTGTGAAGGGGTCTGGGGGCCCCTGGGTAATTGAATCATAAAAGCAGAGAGGAGTTTAACTACAGGTCACAGAACTGACTAACTTTACCATCCGGCCCTTGATGCCCTGAGGGAGAGGGGGAGGGCCACTTTGGAGGCTACAGCTGGCCGCAGTCAAGTTGAGACCTGCCCAGCACCAGATGTTGGCAGCTGCCTCCCTAGCTCCCAAACAACTCCCTTCCTAGCTACCCCCAGGTTCTCCCTTTTCCTCTGCCTTAAGGAGTTTTCACTATCTCCAGCAGGAGTGAGTCTAACCTGCACCTCCCTCTTTAGAGTGGCAGAAAAGGGGGCTGGGGTCCTGAAAGGAATGGAGGAAAGGCATTCTTGTCCTCTGGCAGGATGGGACTTGTGAGGGACTAGAGTGCTTGGGAAAGATGCATGGGCAGGGGAAGAAAGACAGACACCAGTGCCAGGAGAAAAGACAAAAATGGAGACAGATGGGCAGGACTCACCTCCTTCCACAAATCTCTGAGGGAGAGTCCTGCTCTCCCTCACTTTACCAGAAAGCAGAGTCAGGATTAGATGCGTCTTCCCAGTTAGAACAAAAACCCAGGCATCCTGACCTCCCAGCCCAGCAGTCCCCACCTCCTCCCTTAAGTTAGCCCAGCCCAGCCCAGCCCTGGGGAGACTTGTTGGCAGCTGGAGCTGGGAACTGGGCAGGCGGGGCCAAGAACAACAAATGCAGGATCCCAACCCAGGAACTGGGCAGGCTCTTCTCCCTCTGTCTACCTTCAAGCCCATCTACTCCAACCCTGTCTCCTGATTCCTCCCACCCCCCTCTCTCAAGGAAAACCAGCTTTCAGATCCTGGGGTTTCCTGGTAAAGCCATCAAGAGGGGCTTTTCCTCCATATTCCCTATAGCTCTACTTCCAAAGAGTCTTGTCCTCTTTTTCCAGCTGCCCACTGGGAAGATCTTGTTGCCTTACTTTCGCCTTCTTACCATAATAACAGTCTTGGACAGTCAGAGATCGGATATCTTAACTTGAAAGAGGTTGAGCCCCTGAACCCAAGGACAATTGGGCCATAACATCATTTGGAGAAAGAAGGGGCCTTCAAGATCACAATTCCACCCCTTAGAAACCGAGAAAGTTGAAAAGATTTGCTCAAGAGGGCAAAATTAGGAAGTAGGAGAGCCATCTTTCAAACCCTCGTCCTAGACCTAGACTCTAGAACAGAACCTTTCCAATGAGTTGGGGACCAGGCAGGAAGTCCAAGTTCATTTCTCTGCACTTGGGAATGGAAGGAGAAGAAGCTCCAGTTGCCTTGCCTTTTATCGGTTCATTACTTCTTTCATCAAGCCCTTGTTCAGTGGGTAAGCTAGGTGGCTCAGTAGATATAGACAAGAGGTCCTGTCTTCAAATCTGGCCTCAGACACTTCCTAGCTGGGTGGCAAGTCCCTTAACCCTGACTGCCTGTCCTTATTGCCTGAGCAACCTTGGCCAAAACTCCCCAATTCTCCAGGTCTCAGCTTTGTTTTCTATAAAATGAGGGGGTTAAACAACATGATCTGCAGGAGAGGGGTTCATGATCTGGCCATGAGTGATGTGCTGTGTAAAGGGGAGTTTGTCTTTTAGTGTGTGGGCATGGTCCACATGGTCCAGATGGACTAGAATGGACAGTGTGTGGAGAGTGCACCAAAAAGACTCTAGAGGTAGACTGTAAAGGGCATTAAATACTAGGGTAGGAGTTAGGTGTTTTTTTTTTTTAATTAAACTCTTACCTTTCTTCTTAGAATCAATACTAAGTATGTTGGTTCCATGGCAGAAGATCCAAGGGTAAGGCAATTGGGGTTGAGTGACTTGCCCAGGGTCACACAGCTAGGAAGTATCTGAGGCTACATTTGAACCCAAGACCTCCCATCTCCAGGCTTGGCTTTCTATCCACTGAGTCAGTCACCTAGCAGCCACAAAGAGTTTGTATCTTAACCACTGTGGGGAGCCACTAGAGGATTCTTTGAGCAAGTGATCAAGTACCTTAAAAAGATTAATTCAAGTAGCTGGGTGAAAGATGAATTCCAGAGGGGAAAGCCTGGAGGTAAGGAAGCTAATTGGGCCACTCTTCCCCTTCTTTCTTCCTGTTTCCATCTTCCCCTGCATTTTTCTCCAGCCCACTCATCCTACCTCCTAGCTTTCTTACATGAACTTTCTGTATTTCTCTGCCCTCTCTCCTTGTCCACTAGAATCCACTCTCCTATTCTTAGCCCTCTGTGGGTGAGAGGCAGAGGGCCCAGGTGGCTAGGCCAGAGCTTGAGCTCCATTTCTCAGTGACGCCCAGTCAAACAAACTCTGACCCAGCAGATGTCATAACACTGCTTAGGGTGAGGCAGTTCTGCAAGATGTTGAATTTGGCTCAGATCCCCCCCCCCCCCCCCCCAGCTCATGATTCTTGATGCACAACCCCACAGAGGTCTTCGGCTCCCTCCCTGATCACTGGACCCGGTGCCTCTCCCCTCCCCAGTCTTACTGCCCTTGCATTTTCCAGCAAAGCAGAAGAGGTGAGGAAGAAGGGAAGTTCTTGTCTTCTCCAAAAAATGCAACCTTCTATTACCTATTACCCTGTCTCCTAGCCTTAATTATCAGGAAGACCTTGCTTTTGTTCAGCCTCCATCCTTCCTGCTGGGGTAGCAACATCTTTTCTCTGGATCCTCAGTGAGAGCAAATCCCCCCAACTTTCTCTTTCCCTAGGCCTCTCCTTTCTTAAGAACTGAGGAGTTTTGCCTGCCCTTCTGGAGAGACCTGGGATGAAAGTTTCCTTCAGAGGAGGGGGCCAGGGCATGGGGCGCCAGGGGCAAATCTGTTGCTGATTTGGTCATAATTAAAAGGCCAGCAACTTTGGGAAATTCCTTCCCCTTATTGATCCCAGTGGGAAATTAAAGCCAGTTGTTTGCAGACTCAGTGCAACTGATGCTGGATAGAGTCCCTCCTTCAGTGTCCTCCCAGCCACTGACTCTTTTCTCTCCTGGTCATTCCCATTACCCAAGTGTGTCACCAATTTCTTACCTCCGAAGTGTCCCCTGGCCATAGCCCTTCTCCCTTGGTACTTCTAGCTCCTGCCTCTCTTCCCCAGCTCTTGCGTCCATTTCCAGGTGTTTTTCTCTCCTCTAGTGATCTTTTCAGTGTCTTTCCCTCTCTTCAGTGTTGTTTCCATCTTTTCCCTTTTCTCAGAATCCTTCAGCCCCTGATGCTCTCCATCAGATCCCCAACCCCACCTCTTTTCTAATTCACCCCAGTCCCTTTCCTTCTCCCCTACCTCTGTGTCTTTCAGCCTCTGCCCCTTTCCTTGAATATTCCCCAGCCTTCCTTGCTTTTCCAAGTTCATTCTAACCCCTTTTTTCTTTCCTTGTGTCCCCTAGCCTTCTTTACTTTTCAGTCTCCTAGCTCATCTCTTTCCTAACTCTTTCCCTTCTCCTCAGTGTCCTCCAGCTCTTGTGCTTCTCCCTCAGTTTCCCCTAATTCCTTTCTCTGTCTCTGTGTCCCTCAGTCCCTGCCCCTATTCTTCAGTATCCTTCATTGGAGTCCTTTCTTCCCTAGTACCCTTTAATCTGTTCTCCCCTACAGTCTCTCAGTCCCTAATCTCTTTCCCTAGGGTACTTTCCCCTCCCCCCCCTCTGAGAAGGGGAGGGGATGGAAAGGGTGAAAGAATATAGGTCCTGGCTTTCCCACCTCCTGACCTTATTCAGTCTGGTCCGATCCCCTCCCAGCAGGCAAAACAGCCCCCTCTGTGCAGAAGATTAGGCCCTGAAGCAGCCAAACCACAAACTCTCACATCTGGAAAGAATTCCCCTCCCAGCCCGACTTCCCTTTGTCTTACTCCTGTCTCTTTTGGAAATCTGGGTCTGGCTAGGCAGAGGCAGGATTTGGAGAGTCTGAGTCTTCTTGTCCCCCCAGCCCCAGGTTGTCCTGCCCCTTTCCTCCTAGCCAGGTAACCCCTCCCCAGGCTGAGGTGTGTGGAGAGGTTGGAGCAGAGAAAAGGGGGGAATGTCTCTGAAAAGATCATCCCCATCTCTTACACTATCAGGCTGTTTTCTCCTATTCTGTCTCAAGTGGATTTTAGGGTGGATTGGCTTTAGAGCATGGTGGGGGCATTATTTTAAACCCTTACCTTCTGTCTTAGAATTCATACTGTGTATTGGTTCCAAGTCAGAAGAGTGGTAAGGGCTAGGCAATGGGGGTCAAGTGACTTGCCCAGGGTCACACAGTTGGGAAGTGTCTAAGACCAGATTTGAACCTAGGACCTCCCATCTCTAGACCTGGCTCTCAATCCACTGAGCCACCCAGCTGCCCTCACCCTTCTGTCTTAGAGTTGTTACTAAGTCTAAAAGTAAGAGTTAAAAAAAAAAGTAATTCAGGGCTCAGTCTGTACTCTTACTTAATGAATCCTGTTGATAATGGCTCCCTTTGGAAATCCCTTCTGTCTAACCACCATCCCTAAAGTTGCAGGATCAGCCCAGCATCATCTTTCTTTAACCATTCTTTAGAGCCACCAACAGAACTTCCACTCAAACTTTGGACCCTCTTCTCCAGCCTCTAGAACCTCTAGAACTAGAAACGTTGGCCCTCTGCACAAGAGCCCTCCTCTTCCCAAAGCCTTCTCTTCCCTGCTATGCCCCTCCCATCTCCCACCCCTCCCCCCTCAGTGAGTCCACCATTTGAAGCCTTTCTTGTAGCCCCTTGATCCCAGAGGCTCATGCCTTATAGCGCTTAGAGATCTGGACAGCTTATGTTTCTTACACTGTACCATCCCCCAGACCAGCTCCCTCCACACTGCAGGCTGGGTTGGGGCGGGAATGGGGGACTGGGGGGGGGGGAGCAGAATTGCTCAGAGGCGGGACTCGGATTGAGTTTTCCATCAGAGCCTTTGGAATGAGTTGAGCTGGCGGGAGCTGGGGACCATTGGGGGGGGGGGTTGGGGCGGGAGCGAGGGGGACACATGCACAAGATTTTCCGAGGCGAGGCCCATTCAGCCCAGCAGCCTCTCCCTCCGCAGAGATCCTGGATGAGCCAGGGAGGGAGAGGGGGAGATGGCAGAGAAGTAGGAAGGGGGAGGGGTGAGCGTCAGTGTTGCCTACCTCTGCTCACCTCCCTCCGAAGCTCGCTGTCTCTTTGTTCTTCCCTCGTGCTATCTCTGGCCCTAGTTCTCTGCTCTCTGTTCTCCAGTTCTTTCCCCAAGCCTCGCTTCCTCTCCTCCTCACTTGCCCTCTCCCTGTCGCTTTCTGTCTGTCTCCTTTTATTTCTCTCCTCTGGCCGGCTATGGAGAGACCAATCTGAATTTCTCCCTCTCTGCTTTGGTTTTCTCTCTCCTCCCTCCTCCAGTCTTTGTCTCTTTGTCTCCCTCTCTGTCTTTTTCCCTTTCCCATCTTTGGCTCTCTCTGCTTCTCCATTTCTCCTCCTCCTCTTCCTCTTTTCTGTCCTCCCCCTCCTCATCTCCTCTGCCTCCTCCCCCCTCGTTCCCGCTCCATCTCTCCTGGCTTCGTGTCTCTATGTCGGGACCTTTCACACATGACAGCGCCCGAGGGACTGAGACTGCTGCCCAGAGACTACTGGGTGTCTCCCCCACTCTCCAACTGCTTTGATCTCCAGACTTCAAAGCTGCTTCCAAAACGATTCCTGCTTCTTCCGCTCTTATAACTGCCCAGAAAAGTGATACCTGAGTCCCTCCCCACAGGACCCTCCTCCTCACCCCCTGCAATCTAACTCCAGCATCCGCCTCTCCCTTCGGGAGGCCGGGTCCATTCTCCCGGGGGACATCAAGTACTGAGGCAGCCCCCATGCCCCAGGAGATCTGGACAGCTTCCCATCCCCAACCTCCCCCCATAGGAGACCCAGGCAGCCTTCCTCCCGTCCCCCCACTCTCCTCCACCGGGACTCCGGAGTCCGGTGCTTCAGCCTTATGCTTCTCCCTAGGTGGTTTTTCAGCAGAGCTTTCCCCTCCCCCTTGCCCCTTCTCCCTGCTTCCTCCTCCGCCTTCTGGCCCCCCTCTCTGCCAAGACCCAGGCGGAAAAAAAAAGTTCTTTATTAAAGGGACTGTGTCAAGTGATTGGCTGTGACCTCTGGCCTTCACAACCCCCTTCTTTTACATTCTTCATTAACCCTTTAATGTCTTTTAAGCATACAGTTACGGAGAGAAAGGAATCTGGGCTCTCCGCCCCTAGCCTCCCAGGGGGGACTCAGGTGCCCGCTCACCCCCCCTGGCCGTCCCGACACTTCCTAATCGCTTCCAGCAGGGGGCGCCAGCACCTTACCCGTTGTCCTGACCTTCCTGACCTAGGGACTGGCCTCTCCCCTTCTATCCGATTCCCCTCTGGTGTGGTGAGGAGCAAAATGCCTGGCTCCATCCCATTTAAGTATGAGGGCGCCTGAGCATCTAGCCTGCTCTTCTCCGTTCTGCTCTCCCTTTCTCTTTCCCAAGTCAGTTCAAAAAGAGTCTGGCCTGCAGAACCCCTTACCACTTCACTTCAAAAGGCGGGGACAACAGCTTTACAGTGCTTGGAGATCTGCCAGAATCAGAGCACCGAGGCTGACCTGGAGGAGAGCAGGCTGAAAAAGGGAAGGAATGGGGGAAGTGCGGAGGTGGGAGTAGAGTCCCAAGGTGGAATCTTACTAGGAAGCGAAGAAAGGGAAACTGAGGCAAGAAGGGTCCAGGAACCCGGTTTTCCTATTCTGCCCCACCGCCCCGCCCCCACCATCTATTTCTCAGTTTTTCTCGTGCCCATCAAGCACATTCTCCGTCTAGCTGACCCAGGGAGAGAGAACCCAAACATCTCTTCCTTCTCTTTCCCAGTACCAGAACTCCCAGAGAGGTCCGGTACCTCCTCCTCTACTCCCTCCACGGCCTGGACCCTGGATATAGGAGGGGAGATGTGTGGTAGGGGGGAGCAGGGAAAGGGTCAGCCTAGATCTCTGGAGGTGGCGATTGGAGTTGGGATCTCCAAGTCCCGGCTGTTAACCAAGGGGAGCCGGCCCCGCCAGGTGGAGAGAGGATGGGGTGGGGCGGAGCCGAAGGCGGGGGCCGAGGCAGGGGCGGGACCAGTGGCCCTTATAAAAAGAGCCCAAGCCCGAGCCCTTTCCCGGCTTTGGGGTTTCGTTGTGATTGTCTCTTTGGCTCGTGGTGCTTAGAGATCCCGCAGTGGGAAGGAGGAGGAGGTGGCTCCGGGTGCTTCCAGTCCTCTAAGTCCCATTTCTAGGGGAAAGTCTTATCACTCCTGCCAAGATGCCCAACTTCTCCGGGAACTGGAAGATCATCGGATCAGAAAACTTTGAGGACTTGCTCAAGGCGTTGGGTGAGAAAGTTTTGGGGATTAGCCAGGGGGTGGTCAGAGAACGCCTGGGGCCTTGGGGAAGGGGGAGGTGCCAGACACCAAGACGCCCGGGGAAAGAGGTAAGTGACTGGGGAGTAGGGTGTTAAATGCCTGGGTCATTTCCCGCCTGTCCCCCCGCCCCCTTCCCCGTCCCGAGTGAGGGTAAGGGTTGGCAATTGTTAGAATCTTGGGAGGTAGGGTGGGAGATGCTGGATGCCTGAGTTCCTTCTCTTCATACTGGTGTGTGGGTCTGATATATGGGTCCCTAGGGAAGGAGAATTATAGACCCTGGGGTTTTCCAAAAGGGAAGAGTTGGGAAGAGCCAGACACCCGATTTCTTCCCAAGTTTCCTGGGAGTCATCCACTCAGCTCTTCCCCCAACCCCCCAAACCCACTGACTCAAACCCCTGGGAAGGGTGAAATTAATTTCTTGGTTTGTATGGCTGGGACAGAGAGATAGGGACAGGTAGGGGGTCTCACCTTGGTAAGGTTGCCAGCTGAGACTTGATTGGCTGTCTATCCCCACCTGGGAAAATTCCTCCTGGAGCCAGATGCCTGGGTCTGCCTGGCATCAATCCCTTTTATTCTTTTATATGGGTCCCAGCCTTTCCCCTCTGATGAATAGTAACCCAATCTCTAGGAGGTTCCTGATGAGGGTGTGGGTGGCTTCCAGTTCTCCCTGGTCTCTTCCTCCATCTAGTTAAGGAGATGCTAGACCCAGAGTGGGGTCTTCTTTCTTCCTAAAACCAAGCCATTCCACCTCCCTAATTCCCAGTTTTCTTCCAGAGCCATCCCAGAATCCCTTCTCCATACCACTATCCTTAGCCATCCTGCCTTTCTTCTCTCCTGCTCTATCCCCACTTCCCTACCCCCATTCTGTGAGATGAATATTTTCCATCAGCAGCTTCTGGATCCTAGGAAAATAGTTCTGGATAATTATCACTTTCTTAGATTTCATCAAATGGCTTTTCGTGAAGCCCAATTCTCTCACCCCCCCATCCCACAAACCCCAGCTCCCTTCTTTCTTCCCAGTCCCCTCCATATACATCCCCCATACAGGGCTCTCCTGCTAAAAAAATATGGGGAGTGTGAGGGACCACCTAGGCATTGTAGTCTTCCTTCATCTCAGACCCTCCCTCCCTTCCACCTCTGATTTCAGTTGTTCTCACTGACTCCAGGAGAATAAATTGGAGGATTTAGGACAGGAATCTAATACACAGAGTTCAGAGATCCAGGGGCTACAGATTGTCAGGAATGCACAGGACCTTAGAAAGATCATCTAATTTGGCTTCTTTTCCCCAACATCCATGTTACAGATGATGAAACTGAGGCTCATAGAGGTGAGGTGAACTGCCCTACATTTCATAGCAAGTTAGTGGTAGAGCTAGGATTCAAACTCCGGGTCTCCTAATTTCTAATCCAGTATTCTTGCTATTACACTGACCACTAACACAATTTAGGGGGAGGGAAAATAGTGTCTTTTAGGCCCAGGACCCTGAAGAGAAATATTGGGGTAGAGAGAGTAATTGATTCTGATATGGAAAGGGGATGGAAATTAAATAACAGGAGGGACTCCCCAATATCAAGTATGGAGACAACAGAATAGGAGAGTAAGGACAGGCAAAGAGTGATGCTGTCAAGTGGCACAGCAGATAGAGTATCAGGCCTGGAGTCTGGAGGACCTGGGTTCAAATCTGACCTCAGACACTCACTAGCTCTGTGACCCCAGGCAGTCCTATTTGCCTAGCCCTTGCCCTTCTGTCTTAGAGCTGTTACTAAGGAAGAAAATAAGGGTTGTTGGTTTTTTTTGTTTGTTTGTTTTTTAAAGAAGAGGCAAATAGTGCTACTAGGGTCATTCTGAAGAGGAGAGGAGAATAGAGAATGAGCAGGGGTTGCTCTACTAGGCAGGCAACAGATAGTATGACTTGGGACTCTATTAGAATGTCATAGAATTACAAAATGGAGACCATAGCAATTGTGCATCTCTGTCCCCCCCTCCCATTTAACTAAGGAGGAAACTGAGGGTCAGATGAATTGGAGACTCATTCATCAAAGTGTCTTATTGCTGACTGTTTGGAAGTTTCTTGAAGCCTAACCTGTATCCTTCCTGTTCTACAGTCCATGGACTGGAACCCAGACAGCTGTCTGCAGAATCCCCCTTCAGAGTCTGGAACCATTTTGTCTCCTACCCCCACCCCAAGCTTTGTTTTCCCTCAGCTCTACCCAGATATGGCTGCTCTAGGGGGAAACGAGGCCAGAGCTCTGGTCCTCCCAGCCCCAGCCAGAAAGCAAGATTGGAGACCTGACCCTGTTGTCTGTCTGTCTCCATTCTGTTTGTCCTCTCTGCAGGGACCCCTGAGAGCCACGCGTCCTTCCCAGAACCCGCTGGGGACAGATTGAAAACAGACCCACTAGACAAACACACCCTGCTAGAGTCAGCTGAAATCATCATAACTCTCTCCCTGATTGGGCTCTGATGGGGGCAGGGGAAGGCCAAGCATAGGGACAGAATCTCTTCTAAATTTCCCTTAGAAGGGGAATGAGCCCTCCCTCCCTTACCATTCCTACCCTGGGGAGTCCATCTGGGATGGTTTAACCGATAGTGTGCCATATAGAAAGCCCCCAGGTTCTTGTCCCAGCTAGGACTTCTATGGCATCTCCCTATAGAGCCTCAGTTTCCTCTAAGAGACTCAATGGAAAGCACACTGGGCTTAGAGTCAAGAAGATTCCAAATTTGGCCTCAGACATGTCCTTGCTGTGGGACTCTTAGCGAGTCATTTAATGGCTCTTTCTGCCTCGGTTTCCTCATCTGTAAAATGTGAATAATAACAGCCCCTATCTACCAGGGTTGTTGTGAAGATAAAGCGAGATAACCCATGGAGGCCACTTTGCAAACCTGGAAGTGTGCTGTATTGCTGCCAGCTATGATGATGATGATGATTCTAACATGAGGATAATGAGTTGCACTCCCTATCTTGGAGAGTGATCACCCGGGTAAAATGAGCTGGCAACTCCAGACAGCGTGGTGCCCAGATGGAGGGCTGAGCTCTTGGGCTTATTACCCTTCACCTCATTCTCCTCTCCCTGGTGCCCATGCTTTACTCCTTTCCCAGAGTTTTCCATAGGTACTTCCCTTCTCCATCGGTGGACAAGAGGTAAGTAAAACAGGAGGAAGTCTAGTTAGCTTGCCCTTTCTGGTCCTGCAGGGGAGCCCGCTTTTCCACCTTCCCCTCAAGGAGCAGAAGGACTTTGAGATCTCAAGGATGAAGAATCCCAGGGCATTCCCTGCATTTAGCTCTGGAGTCAGGCTACCAAGGGGGCACGTGGAGAGGAAAAGCTTCTCCTCTGGGCTTTCAGGAAGGAGAGATCTGCCTCCTCCAAAGAGAAACCCTCAGCTCCTCTCCTCTCCCAGGACCGGGGTCCTGCCCCAGAGCAGAGCAATGTTGGTGTTCCTTGGTAATAGAAATACAGGCCTGGAGGCAGGCCAGGACTTGGTGGAAGAGCCTGGAGGTGGGGAGGGAAGCCTGCTGCCCTGACCTCCCAGCTCACCCCCACCTGCTGCTTTCCTGCAGGGTTCAATTCCAGCCCAGCCCAGGCTGGAGTTGGCAAGGGAGAAAGGGGGTGGGTGTATGGTAGGGCAAGGGGGCTGTGTTTCAAGACTCAGGCTCACACCTTGAGCTTTACCACTTGCCTTATTTCCTTTTTGCTCCTCTCTCTTTGCTTCCCCCCCAACCCCCAATAAAAGGTTGAGGAGAGAACAAAGAGGACTAGGGAAGGAGGCAGAGCCTAGAGGGAGAGGGGTAGCAAGAACGGAGGGGAGGAATGGCCTCTCCCACCCAGAAGATTTTACAGAGGTCCCATAGTAAAGGATTTGGAGATGAGTGGGACCTCAGAGGTCATCTTGTATAATTCCTTCCTTTGACAGACAAGAACCTGAAACCTTAGAGATCACAGAAGTAAGCATTAGGGGGCAGCTGGATGACTCGGTGGATTGAGAGTCAGGCCTACAGACAGGTCCTGGGTTCAAATGTGACCTCAGACACTTCCCAGCTGTGTGACCCTGGGCAAGTCACTTGACCCCCATTGCCTAGCCCTTACCACTCTTCTGCCTTGGAAGCAATAACCAACATTGATTCTAAGGCAGAAGGTAAGGGTTTTTTAAAAAAGAAGTAAGAAGTAGCAGACACAGGATTTGAACCTACGTCTTTTGATTCCAAATTTCCACCTCACCAATCAAACTGGGATGGGAAGGAGAAAGGAGTGGAGAGGCAGAATGAGATGGGTCAATTGTGCAGGTACCTGAGAGAAGTGGGGAATCTCTAGAAGGAAGGCCTAAAGGAAAAGAGTAGGGCTGGGTGACCCTGGGCAAGTCACCTAAGGCCTGAAAGAATGTCACCACCCAGCTCTGGCTGCCTGTCCCTGTCCCTCGATCTCAGTTTCCTTTTTTGTCAAATGGGATTTATGTTTGCACTGGTTTCCCCTGCCAGGGAGATAACAGGGAAAGGGCTTGGACATACATCTGAGCTGTTAGGACCTCTGAGGGTGGATAGGAGGGAAGGAGTCTAGAAATGTGATCTTTCCTGGTCTTCCCAGAAGCAGGGAACAGGTGGGAATGTCTGCTTGCAAAAGTAACATCAGGACCCGGTGCCCTCTTGGTCTCCCCAAATCACAGAGCCCTTTGTGGTTCGTCATGGGGGCTCTAGACTGGAGCAGAACTCTTGCCTTGAACCCCTGGGCCCCCCAGGCTCCTTGGGGCTTGTCTCCCCCTTTGCTGACTGAAGGGGAGGGCTAAGCATACACACAAAGACGAGTCAGTCCCTCCCTGCAAGGAGCTAGCATTCTGATGGCAGGGAAGACTTCAGGTAGGGAAGGACCTTTGGGATCAGCCGGTGTGTGCTTTCCAGAAGCAATGGCAGGATAGATGGTGGTGCTCAGAGAAAGAAGGGAAAGTGGGGGGGGGGGGCTTGTGGGCTATGCATGGGGGCTGAAGGGGCTGCAAGAAAGCCAGGGGACTCGACTGGACAGCATATGAAGAGGAGCTTGTGCTGGGGGCTAGTTAGATGAAGTGGGCTAGGGGAGTTTGCATTCCTTCACTTAGCGAGGCTGCTCAATCTGGTACCTTAGTTTTCTTCATCTGCAAAATGAGGATTAAAAAAAAAAACACCCTTACCCATTTTGAAAAATAAAAAAAAATAAATTTAAAACTTAAAAAGGAGAAGAGGAAAAACCCTTACCTTCTGTCTTAAAATCAATACTGGGTATTGGTTCCAAGGTAGAAGAGCAGTTAAAGGTTAGGCAATGGCACTTAAGTGACTTGCCCACGGTCATACAGCTAGGACATGGCTGAGGTCAGATTTGAACCCAGGACCTCTTGGTCTCCAGACCTGACTCTCAATCTACCACTTATGTTCAAAATGAGACTTTTTGAGAAAAGTACTTTGTAGACCTCAAAGAACTATAGAAATGTGAGTTGTTTCTTCTCCAAAAGTACCCAAACTTTCTCTTTCTTCTCTATTGTCTTTTCTTCTCCTCAACCTTTACCTCTGAATTGTTCCCTTTCCTTATGTGGTCTGAGTTTGTTGTTGTTCAGTTGGAAATTTGGAATCAGAAGATGTAGATTCAAATACTGTGTCTATTACTTCTTACTTCTGTGATCTCTTAGGTTTCAGATTCCTTAGTTGTTCTTAATGACCTCTTTTGGGGTTTTCTCATCAAAGACTCAGGAATGGTTTCTCATTTCCTTCAGAAACTCATTTGACAGATTAGGAAACTGAGGCCAACAGGGTGAAGTGACTTGCCCAGGGTCATACAGCCAGCAAGTGTCTGAAGCCAGATTTGAACTCAGAAAGATGTCTGACTTCCCCCAGGCCCAGCATTCTATTCACTGTGCCACCTACCTGCTTTACTTTAACCTGGCTTTGCTTTTGCCCAATGTCAGCATCTAGAGTTCTAGGTTCTCAAACTTTTTTTGATCATGGACCTCTGTGGTAGTCTTGGTGAAATCCATGGATTCCTTCTCAGAATAAAGTTTTATGCACAAAATAAAATATGTAGGATTATACAGGAAGCCAATTCTACTAAAATACAGTTCTTAATATAAAACAAAAAAGAAACCCATACCTAGATGCTAGACAGCAGGAAGGACTAAATGGGAGGCAGACAGAGAAAGGAGGTCTGATCGTCCTTCGAAGGGAAGAGTTAGAAAAACACAGCCCCTCGAACCCAGGTCTCTTTTCAAGTGTGAATGCAGAGGGGCTGTCTTCAGCAAGGGGAGTATTCAAAAGCAGGATGGGCAAACAGGGCAGGCAAGGGAACAGATGAAACAAAGAGTCCAGAGTCAGGGAGGCAGGAGATAAAGTCCCTTTGGCTGCCTGCGGAGAAAAGTCTGAACACCTTGATTCAGCAGCGCTCTTAGGAGAGGTGTTCTGGGAAAAGGGCTGGAGAGAGGCTCTGGGGAGTTGGAGACCCAATGGATGATGGGTGACACAATGGGATGAGTGACTAGCAAGGGTGGCCCCCAGGAAATGCTGGGGTGTGAAGGGAAGGAAAACCTGCTAGGAGACAGTCTTGATTCACTCCCAGAAAAGCCACAGAGACAGGGAGAGGTTATTAGAGACAGTTCCCATAGAGGCTTGGACCCAGAGGGAGCAGGGGACCCAGGTGCCTTGATTCTTAGTCATAGGGCTAATAAATACCTCAAAACGTAAGGGAGGAGAGGGTAGGAGATGCTCTTTCTCTGCCTATCTATCCTTCCAGACCGATCTCCCATTCTGTCTTTTCAAAAAGCCTTTTGAAACCTCCTTCTCCACACTAGTACAATTTTGGGCAATGTAGCTCCTAAGAAATCACCTAGCCCAATTCTCTCCTTTTTAGGGGGCATAGCATCTCTTTTATTGCTAGTAAATACTAATTTAGTGCCTTTTAGAAAGCCAATGAAATGCTAATCCCATCCTTTTCTAGAAGACAGATTTATGTGTAATTATGGGACAACCATCCTCTCCCTTCAGTCTGCTGAGGCTACTCCATGGAACATGAAAGGGAGGATGGCAACTAGCAAATGAGGGGGCTCCCTTAGCTACCCCCATTATATAAGAAATACATAGGATTACTAGACCAACTAGGCAGCTCACAGTGCATTGACTCCTGAGCCTGGGATCTGGAAAATCTCAGTTCAAATGTGGCCGGGGGTGGGGGGGGGGTGGGGGGGTGGGGGGGGTGGGGGGTGGGGGGGGCTGGAGCCTGGAGCCCTGGGTAGCTCAGTGGATTGAGAGCCAGGCCTAGAGATGGGAGGTCTTGGGTTCAAATCTGGACTCAGCCACTTCCTAGCTGTGTGACCCTGGGCAAGTCACTTGACCCCCATTGCCTAGCCCTTACCACTCTTCTGCCTTGGAACCCATACACAGTATTGATTCCAAGACAGAAGGTAAGGGGTTCAAAAAAAATGTGGCCTCGGATACTTCCTAGCTGGGCAAGTCATTTAACCCCTATTTGCCTCAGTTTCTCATCTGAGAAATGGGGACTCTCTAGAAAAGAAAATGGCAAACCACTTCAGCCTCTTTGCCAAAGAAAACCCCAGGACTAAGCCCGTGGGGTCAGATAGAGTTGGACTTTTACTGAATCAGGTCATCTAAGCCAAATGCCTTAAATACTAATCCTACTAACTTCTGCACTTTCAGAAGAGCAAATTCTGAAATTCTGACACGCAGGAGTGTGCTGGTAAATATTTAACAGCAGGTTCTACAAAGGAGAAGATGTGTACGGAACATACTTTTAAGTTTAATCTTCATTATGAATGTTTTTTTCCATCACTTAAGTATAGATAATCAGCAAAATATTACTCAGTCCCTGACTTGTATCATTCACCAATTCTGAGCTATTAATGTCCACACTGAAAATTTAACAATCAGTTCTCATAGCTAGTTCTACCCCAAGGTGACACAATAGGTAACTGACAGAGTCAGAGTTCTTTTCTCACTACAGTGAAGTATTTATCAGGCATTTAGAAATGTTACATTAAAATAGATATGGGGCATCTGGGTAGCTCAGTGGATAGAGAACCAGTTCTGGAGACAGGAGGTTCTGGGTTCAAATTTGGAATCAGACCCTTAGCTGTATGACCCTGGGCAAGTCACTTAACCCCCATTGCCTAGACCTTACCATTCTCCTGCCTTAGAACCAATACACAGTAGTGATTTTAAGATAGAAGGTAAGTCTTTTAAAAAAATATAATATATAAAATATTATATTAAAATGTAATATATGATATATGAAACATAAAATATAATATATAAAGTGTATATTATATGTGTTATATATTTATATCACATATACATATACATGTTATTTCTCAAAGGATAAACTCCTGAGGATAGGACTTTCTAGTAGATAGAGGACTAGAGTTAGTCAGAAGGTCTGAGTTCAGATCCCATCTCAGACAAATACTAGCTATGGACCCTGAGCAACTCATTTAACAAGTGTGTCTCAGTTTTTCTACTTGTAAAATGGAGATAATAGTAGCACTTAACCTCCCAGGTTTGTTTTGAGGTTCAAAGGAGACAATCTGTAAAGTGCTTTATAAAATTTATAGCACTAGCTATTATTATATTATTACAAATGCTAGATATTATTTTTCATAGGATCTGGCATATTATAGAGGTTTTTTAAAAAAACTATTACCTTCCATCTTAGAATCAATACTTGGTATTAGTTCCAAGGCAGAAGAGTGGCAAAGGTTAGGGTAACACAGCTAGGAAGTGTCTGAGGCCAATGTTATAGATTTCAATAAATTTTATTGAGAGGGAGCAGAAACACTCAAAGTTGGAGAGGGAGGTCCAAGATCATCTTTAACGGTTACTCAAAGCATGAATCCTCTCTAAAAAATCCCTAGTGAGCAGCCACTTGGCCTCTATTTAAAATGAAGAGAATAATTCTATTTGTTAAAATATTTTCCCTAAAATTTCATTAAATCCTATTATCCTATAACCTTTACTCTTAGGTCCTACTTCAGAGGATCTTAGGATTTGCCCCTTAAAGGGAATCTAATCTCTTGGTCAAATTTTAACCCTTTGAGTATTTGAAGATAGCTTTCCTCACCATTGAACAACCATGTAGCATCTCTCCCGTGTTCCAAGCCTTCTGACTCCAAATCCAGTTATTCCATATGAGTTATTCAGAGATGTGTCTTGAGAAAGGAGGAGAAGGGAAGAGGAGCCACAGTAGGGTACCAGCTGTCCATAGCTCCTATTCCAGGTGGTGCTTTGAGTGGGACCCTGAGGAGTAGGGATGCCCTCCCCAGTGGTACCCTGCAATAGTGATGGGGAGAAAGTGACAGCTTCCCATCTCTCATCAGGAGTGAATGTGATGCTAAGGAAGATTGCTGTGGCAGCTGCCTCAAAGCCGGCGGTGGAGATCAAGCAGGATGGAGAGAGTTTCTATATCAAAACTTCGACCACTGTGAGGACCACTGAGATTAACTTCAAAATTGGGGAAGAGTTTGAGGAGCAGACGGTGGACGGGAGGCCCTGTAAGGTCAGTGTTCCCTCTGGTTATGGGATGAGGGAAGGGAGAGAGAGATGGTCAGAATAGGCTAAAACATCCTACCTAGTTGCCTCGTTTTACCCTTTTCCTGATCAGGAAGGCTGATGACCTCCCTCCTCACTCTAATGAAAAGTCTGTCCTATGATCTAGCTTCCATCCCTTCAGTTGAATTGTGCTTTCTGGTTTCAGAGTCTTTTTCTCCATTGTGATAAGGCAACCAACCATCCCATTTAGGGATGGGGCAATTAGGGCTTTGCTCCAAGGTTCCAAAACTTAGTGGACACTAGGACTATTTAAGCTAGTGAAAATGGGTTAAAAATAACTGAACTTTGCAATCAGCTAGCAAGAATACTTAGTTAAAATAGGAAACTTCCTCCTGGAGGGCATGGCACACCCAGCACAGGTGAGTACTTTCTAAATTTCTCCCCCACCAGCCACCTTCCCTTGGTGGTACCCATTAGCTATCTTGCTGTATCCCATGAGAGCTTCTTTCCCTGGGGATGGTCCAGAGTTTTTGCCCTGGGTACCAGTGAGGATGCTGCCTCCTGCTGACCCTGCCTCATTGCATAGGCTTATTCTTCCTCCTTATCCCAGAGCTTGGTGAAGTGGGAAAGCCAGAACAAGATGGTCTGTGAACAGAGACTCCTAAAAGGGGAGGGACCCAAGACCTCCTGGTCCCGAGAGCTGACCAACGATGGAGAATTAATCCTGGTAAGCCCTTTCTCCCTGGACTCCTCTTGTCCAATAGCAAATTGTCTTCTATCCCCTGACCGGGGCTGGATTCTAATGAATGCATAGTTCAGGTGGATGGAATAAAAATTCATTTATTATTTGTTTTTCTCTCCCCATCTCCAACCTAATCCTAACCTTAACTCACACCCTACCATATTGAGAGTGATGTCTAGGAGTGGGAAGAAGAGAGATAGAGCATAAGACACCATGACTAACATTAGATTTCTTTCCCTACTTTTGCTTTGAAGTTCAAATACTCCAATCCTCTGAAAGCTAAGATCTGGGGGAAATTGGGGAATGGAAGGTGGTGGCCTGGCATCATTTTATTTGGGAGGGTTTCATGAAGTTAAGGAGACCTTGGTGAAAAGGAGCCAGAACTAGCAGGATAGGAGGGAAGAAGGGAAGGTCCCTTTGGGGTCTATATTGGGGGGAGGAGTGTCAGCTATGCTGTCCCCCACTTCGAGGGCTGACATTGGGGAGTTGGGGAAAAATCAGACCCCTTTCTAACACTGAGCCCAAGCAGGCCCCTCTGCCAGTCCCCAGAAGGGGAAGAGAGGAAAGAAGAACCAGGCTTTTCCCTACTCCTACCCATCTTGAGGACTGCCTTGGTCCCCTCCCCTAGACCATAGTTTCTGTCCTTCCAGACCATGACAGCGGATGATGTGGTGTGCACCAGGGTCTACGTCAGGGAATGAGTGCTGAAGGGATGTCCTGAGAGGGTCCCCTACATCTTGGTCATCTCTTCTGCTCCATGGAGTCCCAGTAACCACTCAACTCAAGAGTCTTTTGTTTACCTTGTCACTCCTTTCCTTCCAATTCTACCCAGCTAGTTCTCTGCCCAGTTTCTGTGCCCTGCCCTTTGTTATATTTGGAAGCCAACATCCTGGGCACTTTCTGAAGTCCCCATCTGCTTCCTCTCCCCCTCCCTATTCCACCTGACCTATTCCAAATGAATTCCTGATCACCCTGTCCAGGGATTTTTGCTTCCCTCCCTCTGTCTCTGCTCAGGAGACTCAGCCCAGGAGAGATCCTCTCCATTTCTGAGAGATCCTAAGAGAGAGAACTCCCCTCCAACACCAGACAGAAGCCTTATGCTAAGGCTGCCCCCTCTATCCTTCCCCATATCCCTGTAGCCACTTCAGTTTGGAATATTTATTTGTTAATGTTATTAAACCATCAGAAAGTTAAGCTTCTTTCTGGCCATTAGTGTTTGATTTTGGAGGGAGGAGGGAAAGCTGGGAGGATGGGAAATGTGGATATGTGAAAATGGGCTATAGGTGACTGGGCAATAGATAAAAAAGATGTACTGCCTTTTGCTGCCAAACCCCTTGAACATATGGCCTACATTTCCTCTTTACCCACTTCCTCTTTGGTCCCCTGAAATCCGGCTTCTGCCCCTTCCCAACCTCACAGGTTTGTTGGGAATGATTTTTATTATTCTTAACCACTCCCTCCTTCTCAAAACCTGGCTCTGGTGACAGTGCATTGTCCTTATTTCCATTCCTATCTGCTAGGGCCTCCTCAGCCTCTCCGTGGGCATGGCTCAAGGCGCTGACCTCAGCCCTCTGCCAGTCTCCCTCTCTTCTTTCATCCCTTTGGTGATCTCATCTCCTCCCACACCTTCAGCTGTCCCCGCTGTGTGGGTGACTTCCAAAGCTTCACCTCCAACTCTGTCTTCTCTCAAGCTCCTGTCCCAGACTCCACAGCGCCTGCTAGATGTTTCCACCTGGACAGTCCACCGGCCCCTCGCATTCAGTGCATCCAAAAGCCACTCCTCCCCACCCTGATGCCAAGCATCAGCTTCCATCTGTGAGACCATTTTTGTCCGTGGCCCCACCAGGGCCCCATCTAGCCTCAAAGCTTCATACATTATTTTACTTTTCTCTGTGTTCAAATCTGTTCCCAAGTTCTCCAATTTTTCAATGTCTTTATTGATTAATAATATTTTATTTTTCCACATTTACATGTAAAATAATTTTTTACATTCATTTAAAAAATTTTGAGTTTCCAATGCTCTCCTTTCTTCTCTTTCCACCTTCCTCCCTGACATGGTAAGTAATCTGATAGATTCAATGCCTTTTAAATTCCACTCCTCCTTTTCTTTTCTTTTCCACCCCTTTCTTTCTGTCTTTAGTATTTATTCTTTTTTTTTAACCCTTACTTTCTATCTTAGAATCAATACTATACATCGATTCCAAGGCAGATAAGTAGTAAGGGCTAGGCAATGGGGGTTAAGTGACTTATCTAGGGTCACACAGCTTGGAAGTACCAGAAGCTAGAATTGAACCCTGGAACTTCTGTCTCCAGGCCTGACTAGCCACAGAGCCACCTAGCTGCCCACCTAGAATCAATTCCAAGACAGAAGAATGAGCAGCGAGGGCTAGGGGATTAAGTTAAGTGACTTGTCTAGGGTCACACACACACACAGTATCTGAGGCCAGATTTGAACCCAGGACCTTCAGGCCTTGGGTTTTATCCACTGAGCCACCTAGCTGCTCCAATTTTCGTTTCTTTTCACACCTACTTTCAACTATCTTCTCAAACCTGAATTCACACAACATTCTCTAACCCATCTGCCAGCCTACAGCTCTCCTCCTACCTCATTTGGCCAATTCTTCTGCCATAGAAGGATCCATTTCCATTCCCTCTGAGCTTCAAGTGTTCATGGAACATGGAGCTTGTCCATGGATTACTCATATAAGAAAAAAAATGCCTTGGGGACAGCTAAGTAGCTCAGTAGATGGAGAGGGAAGTCTGGAGACGAGAGGTCTGGGGTTCAAATCTGGCTTCAGACACTTCCTAATATCTATATAAATATATTAAATAATAAATAGAAATATATAATCATATATGTATATGTAATAACAGTTATATAATATGTTACATATAAATAATTAAAGCACTTGGCACATAGTAGGTGTTATTTAAATGTTATGGCTATTGTTCAGTCACTTTCAGTCATGTCCAACTGTGCATGACCCCACTTGAGGCTTTCTTGGCAAAGAGCACCTTGCCACTTCCTTTTTCAGCTCATTTTGCAGATGAGGAAACTAAGGCAAACCAGGTTAAGTGACTTGCCCAAGGCCATATAACTAGTAAGTATCTGGAGCCAGATTTGAACTATGGAAGATGAGTCTTCCTGACTTTAGGACTGATGTTCTACCCACTGTGCCATATAGCTGCCCTATACAGATATTAGCTATGATCATTATTAGGTCTCTTAGCCTCAGTTTTTCCATCTATGAAATGGGGATGATGAGGAGAGAGCACCTACCTCCCAGGATTGTTGTGAGAATCAAACGAGTCAATAATTGTAAAGCACCTGGTGCCTGGCACATAGTAGGTGCCCTGTAAATGTTAGCTAATATTCTTTTTATTAAGGTTCTTAGCCTCAATTTTCCCATCTTTTAAATGGGGAGGATAATGATAGTGCACCTACCTCCCAGGGTTGTGGTGAGGCTCAAATGAGATAATCTCCATAAAGTACTTTGTAATTCTTAAAGCATTTTATGAACAACTCACATTTGTGTGTAGGAATGTTCTTTTATTTGATCCCCACAACAATCTTGTGAGGTCAATACCACAAATATTATTAGCTCTGTTTTATAGCCCAGGAGAGGTTCTCAGAGAAGTTTTAACTTGCCCATGGTCTCAGCTGGTAAGTGTAAGAGGGAAACCCAGGGTGCTGCCCTCTGTGCCAAACTACTTCCCACAGTTGTGCCCACTGACGTCCACAACCAAGACATACAACCAAACGGCAATCATTACCTGTGGTGGGGATCAGGGAAGGCTTCCTGGAGGAGGAGGCATTTGGTTGGGGATTTAAGGAATGGGTATGAATTCCACAGGCACATGTGGGGAGGGAAGGCCTTCCAGGCAAAAGGAGCAGCCCTGCAGAGGAGGGAAAGTGTCTGGGAGGCTGGGAAGGGAGCGCACAAGACAGAGGGTGATCCAGTTTGGCAGGAGCATAGACTTCATGGAAAGGAGTAAAACGGGATAAGTCTGGAAAAGCAGGGAGGTGCCAAGATGAAGCAAGCCGTTGCCTCGAGGGACTGTGATGCAGTGAAAAGCGTGTTTGGAGCACGAGGTTCCAGCTCTGCCGCTTGGGACCTCCGTGGAGCGCCTTCGAATTCCCATTTGTCTCCATGACGCTAAGGAGTCTCCGCAGCCTTTTCCTGACGACATCCTCTGAAGCAGACATCGGGAATATTTATTTGGGTTCTGATCTGTGATCCCGCTAACACGAAGAGCCCCCAGGGTGGGACTTCCTCTGCCAGGGAACTTGGACTGCTCGTCTTCGGCTTCCGTCTTATTCGGCTGCCATTGGCTTGGGTGACTTGACCACTCACACCTAAATCCAATTCGTGCACAAGTCCCGGATGCCTTTGGTCCTCTTCAAAAATGAAGGAGGAGCGGCTATGGAGCACTCTGTCTAGCTGTGTGACCCTGGGCAAGTCACTTAAGCCCAGTCGCCTAGCGCTTGATGCTCTTTGATACTGAGGTAGAAGGTAAGGGTTTAAAAACAGCCAATTCACACCCAAGGCGGAGACCTCATCACTCTGTCATATCACGGGTCTTCTTCAAAAAGGAGAGACCAGGAACATCATAGCTAGCGGAGGCAGGACTTGAATGCAGGTCTTCCTGATTCCCAGGTCAACCCTCTGATTAAATTATTGTAAATGTAAAATGTAAATGTAAAAAATTGTAAAAAAGATTTAAATGTAAAACTTAAATTATGTCTCTACTAATAAAAATATTATATTTTGTGAGGTTTATTAAGGATTATTAGAAATCAAGGATACAAAATAAAAAAACCACGTGCCCATGGCTGATTAGCCCATTCAAAATCCCCTGCTTAGTTTACCACTAACTTCCTACATCTTTGCAATGGCAGAGAAGCCTTGTTGCCAGTTATTGTGATCTCTGGGGACTCAGGTGAGATTATAGGGAATTCTGGGAAATACCAAGGACTTCTGGGGATTGAAGTCTGGGGTTCAAAATCTCCATTTTACACTGTCCACTGCCAGCCGCTCCTCAGGACAAGAGGTATTATCCTCGTTTTATAGAGGGGAATCTTAAGCTCAGAGTGGTCAAATGACTGGTCTGCTATCATACCGTGAATAATATTATAGGTCTCCTGGTCTATATACCTATAGGTCCCAGGTCTCCTGACTCCAAGTCCCCTATTTCTTTCTAGGACAGTGTTTTGATTCATATTTCTGCAGTAAACTTTTAATTTGCAAAACAATTCCCTAAAAACGCCCTGTAGTTGGTTGTGTCTGACTCTTCATGCCACCATTTGGGGCTTTCTTGGCAAAGATACTGGAAGGGTTTACCGGTTCCTGTTCCAACTCATTTGACAGATGAGGAAACTAAGGCAGACAGGGTTAAATGACTTGCTCAGGATCACACCTCTAGTAAGATTTGAACGTGGGAAGATGAGTCTAAGCCTGGCACTCTATCCACTGCACCACCTAGTTGCCCTGCTACCCCTGTAGTCAGTAAATGGTGCGAGCACTATCATCTCCATTTTAGAGACAAGGCTCGGTCAGGTTGAATGACTTTCAGGATGAGACAATTGAGGAATGTTGGATCTGGGCTTCGGACCCAGGTCTCTTGACTCCAAATCTAGTGTTCTTCCCTTAGTAATAATAATAATGCTAAGTATTATTATGGAGGCAGCTGGTAGTAGAATGGGTTAACTTGAGTTCAGATCTGACTTCAGACCCATACTAAGCTTTGTTACCCTGGGCAAGTTTCTTAGCTTCTGCCTGCCTCAGTTTCCTCATCTGTAAAATGGAGATAATAGCCTCTACACTGGGGTTGTTGTGAGGGTCAGGCAAAATAATAACTGTAAAGCCTTTAGCACAGTGCTCAGACATAATAAGCACCCTACATATTAGATATTAGTAATTATTAGTAATATTATTGCCTCCTTAAGGGAGTGGAATTTAAACCTAAATTCAAATTCTGGTTCTGCCATCTTGGGCAAGTGACTTATCTTCTCCAAATGTCAGTTCCTCATTTTTTAAGCGAATGGATGGGATTCTAAATCAAATCTAAATCTATGATTTATGATCCTTTTATGTCTTTGTCCAAGCTATTGATAAAAATGTTGAATGGGATAGATCAAAAAGCACAATTCTGTAGTATTCCACTAGAGATCTCCAACGTCAACCAGTGTTCTTTGGTTACGGACATTCAGTCAGTTCAAGGGATGAAAAAAAGACAGCTACTAGTGCAGGGTGTAGAGCACGGGGCTCATTAGACTCGTCTTTCTGAGTTCAAATCTGGCCTCAGACACTTATTAGACACTTATGAGTCACTTAACTCTATTGCGTCATTTCTCTCATCTTTCAAATGAGCCAGAAAAGGAAATGGCCCAACACTCTAGTATCTTTGTCAAGAAAACCCCAAATGGGGTCACGGAGAGTTGGACAGGACTGAAAAAATGACTAAACAACAAAGGATAGGGATTGGATCTGTGATTTCTTTGGTGTAGGTGGGGGTCTCTTTTTCATCTGCATCTGAAATGACTTGATGGTACCCACACCTAAATCCAATTAACGCACAAGTGATTTGAACCCATGTTCTATTCACTTGTGCTTCCTAGCTACTCCTCATCCTTCTTTTTTTTTTAACCCTTCCCTTCCATTTTAGAATCAATACTGTGTATTGGCTTCAAGGCAGAAGAGTGGTAAGGGCTAGGCAATGGGGGTCAAGTGACTTGCCCAGGGTCACACAGCTAGGAAGTGTCTGAGATCAGATTTGAACCCAGGACCTCCCATCTCTAGGCCTGGCTTTCAATCCACTGAGCCACCCAGCTGCCTCCTTCAGCCTTTATTTTTGAAGAGGACCAGTAACATCACCGTGAGGTCTTGACTTATGTGTGAATTGGGTTTAGATGTGGCATGGTCAAGTCATTGCAGATGCAGATGAGAAAGAGACCCCCACCTACATCAGTGAATCTCTGGGCAGGTCAGTTTCTTCCTTGCAACTTAAAAGTCTTTTAAACACAGCAGAAACCTTGAAAGTCAGCATATATTCATATTTGGTATGTAGAGTTTTTCAAGAACTGTTGGACTCTGTATCTCGTGGTACTTGGCTATTTGCTCGAACAAAATAGACATTAACATTTTGTGCCATCCTATCCAGTACCATGCTTAAACTTGCCATCGATTTCTTAGTTGATGCTATTCCTGAAATAGAAATTTACTTTCTTTTCCTAAAAAATAAATTCTTCACACACACACACACACACACACACACACACAAGTTGCCTAGAGCAGAGGTGTCAGAGACCTGAGCCAGATAAAATTTAACATTTAAACATTTAACAAAATAAATAAAACAGTAGAACATGGATGATGTTAATATGTGGTTTTCTAAGTCAATATGTGCCCTGCAGGGATCCTTGTGTATAACTGTGGCCCCCTTTTTAATTTGAGTTTGACCCCATTGACTGAGAGCAATGAGACTTAAATGAAATGACTGGTCCAGAGCCATAGAGCAAGGATATGGTGGAGGCAGGTCCTGAGCCCAAGTCTCCTTGGCTTAGAGACTGGCTGTATCTCATCCTGCTCCATTGCCTTTCCAACCAGTTATAAATCTTAACCACACTGTCATCAAATCCACATGTCTTCATTCTAGCCATGGCAACAACAGGAAGAAATTCTTTCAAACGTTCTTATACAATCCAGTTATCCCATGTCTTTGGCCTGCCCTCATTATTCTTTTAAAAACTCTATTTTTTATTATGAACATCATGATTAACTGACACAAATGTTTCAACATGTGAATATGGGGAAAAAAATGATTTTCCCTAATGAACCCAAGTCAAGGTCTAGTGATCTCCTCTTTCTTCTCTAAGTGCCCACAAACCATTTTGTTAATAATCTGCTCTATAGGGGGCTGCTGGGTGGCTCGGTGGATTGAGAGTTGGGACTAGAGATGGGAGGTCCTGGGTTCAAATCTGGACTCAGGTGCTTCCCAGCTGGGTGACCCTGGGCAAGTCACTTAACCCCCATTGCCTAGCCTTTACCACTGTTTTGTCTTAGAACACAGTACTGAGTCTAAGTTAGAAGGTGAGGATTAAAAAAAAAAAAAAGAATAATCTGTTCTACAATGTTTTTGGGGATCCTCATCAGTCTATAGTTTATGAAATTTACCTTTTCCTCACCTTTTTTTATTCCAATTGGGATAATATTTGCCCATCTCTAGACTTTGAGCACATTGCTCCCCTTAATGATCATGACTGATGATCCTGAAGTCCCACTTGCAAATTCTCTCAGTCCCCTGGAAGTGGAAGTTTGTCCCAGTTTAGAAACCTGAATTCAGGGCCTGTCTTATACATTCTTTCTTAACAAGGGGCTTCAATTTCCCCTTCAGTTTAAAGGCTGTTCTGATTTTTTAAATTATATTTTTCTTTTCCAGATTACATGCAGATACAGTTTTATTAATCATATTCTGGAAGACCATTCTTTTTGACAGAGAAAATGGATGCAAAAGGTTTGAAGAGTTCCACTTTCCTTTGTCATTGCTCAGGAACATCCCACCCACCTACCCTAAGAGCAGGACATATCCCTACCTTGTTCTTGCACCAAATACAGCTTTGAAAAGTGTAGGATGTTGCTTAATAGATGGATTGCCAAAAGATATGAACAAACAGTTTTCAAAAGAAGAAATGAAACCATTAACAGCCACATTAAAAAAATGAAAAATGCTCCAGATCATTAATACAAAAAGAAATACAAATTTTAAAAACTCCCTCACATCCATCAAATTGGCAAAGATTATTCAAGCTAGAATTCCTGTTAAGAGAGTCTGTGGGAAGAAAGGCACATTAATGCACTGTTGCTGGAGTCAGGATTGAAACAATTTGAACCAAGTGAAAAAATATTACTAAATTGTTGAAACCCTTTGACCCAATGATCTCACTCTTGGATACCAAATTTGTCAGACAGAAAAATCCTGTATGTACCCAAATAATCAGTGATGCTTTTTGTCACAGCATAAAATCTAGAAAGAATGGTTTTCCATTCATTGAGAAATCATGAATATGATGCAATATTATTACACCATAAGAAATTATGAAGATGGAGAATTTAAAGAAACATGACAAGACTTCTGCAAACTGATGCAGAGTAAAGTCATCAGAAAAATATAAAAATGATTTCAATAATGCAAAGGAAAACAACTCTCAAAAAGGCAGTTGAATTTGAATTAAAGACAATGACTAATGTTCGTTCCACAGGTTTCATATGATGAAACATACTTTTCACAGCAGGAAGTTGGTGGCTTATGGGTGCTGAATATGCTGAATATGACTGTCGTCAGACAGTCCTTTTGTGGGTCAGTTTTGCTTATTAATCATTTATCTTTGGGATAAGGGAAGAATTCTATGTGGTGGGAAGAAGTTTTTTTTTACGCTTCATGCCTTTAATTTTTTTTTTGGACCACAGTAAACACTTTTGTACTTTAATATTTAGTACAGGAGGCAACTCAGTAGGTCAGTGGATAGAAAGCCAGGCCTACAGATGGGAGGGCCTGGGTTCAAGTCTGGCCTCAGATACTTCCTAGCTGTGTGACTCTGGGCAAGTCACTTGACCCCCATTGCCTAGCCCTTACCACTCTTCTGCCTTGGAACTAATACATAGTATTAATACGAAGGCAGAAGGTGAGGGTTTAAAAAAAATTCAGCACACTGAAATTTCAAATCAACAGTGAAGTGAGATTCAATTCTATAGGGGGTACTATGAGTTAATTTCTACTTATATCTTCATCTATATGGTAATGTCAGAGACAACCCTTAGGAATTAAGTAAGCCTAGTTACACTTGATCTAGACTTGACTTTTGAGCATTTATAATCTTTATTACAAATGAAATGTCATAGCTGATGAATTGAACACAGCATCCACTCTTAGAATCAGTAAAAGGGGTCTCTAAAATGTCCATGGGGAACCGGGTGGCCCAGTGGATAGAGTGCTAAGTCTGCAGTCAGAGAGACTCATCTTCCCGAGTTCAAATTTGGCCTTGGATACTTCCTAACTTTGTGACTCTTGGTAAGTTGCTTCACCTGTTTGCCTCAGTTTCCTCCTCCATCAAATGAACTGTAGAAGAAATAGCAAACCACTGTATTATCTCTGCCAAGAAAACCCCAAATGGGGTCATAAACAGCCAGACACAACTGAAAAAAAAAACTGGACAACAAATGTCCTTGGTGTGTTTCTTCTATGATGTTATAGAGACAAGACTCAGAATGCTTTGGTATTTAAACAATTGAAGATCTCCAAAGAGGTCAGGGATAGGGTCGTGGCAGGCATGCCAGGTAGGATTCAGCATATTGTCAACAAAGAATAACAAAGGAGATGGGGCATAAAAGAGATAATCAAAGATACATGTTGTTGAGTGACAGACCAATTTCATGGTAAGAGTGACAGATAAGGGTGACTCAGTGAATTGACAGCCAGGACTAGAGATGGGAGGTCCTGGGTTCAGATATGGCCTCCTATATGTCCTAGCTGTGTGACTTTGGGCAAGTCACTTTACCCCTATTGTGAATTTCAAAACTATTCTACCCTATTCAGACCATTCTTTAGAAGATCTGATTTAGCTATTTCCTGATCAATTAACAATAGAGATACTTGGAATAACAGAATCAGATCTTGGAAACTACAATCTCCATCCTACTCAGTGTAACAAGATTAGGAAGGGCTGCAGCAAACTCAAGATTTAATTACCTGAGAATATGGCCTTCAACAGACATGTGCAAAAAAAAGGACAGACCTCTGGGCTGCCCTGAGTCAAGCTAGAGCCACCATTGGCACATGTGAGACACAGGAAGTGAGGTAGAGAACAGCCTCTGGAGTTCTCAGGACTTCCTGTGAGGAGGGCTAGAGGCAGTTGGAGGCTGGTGCTTGGAGTTGGAGGAGCCCCATGGACTGCTTTCCTTCAGATTGGTCACATGAGTGATAAGGACTGATCCCTTTCCTTGCCTTAGCTATCCAGAACCTTAAAGCTCACTTTGGCTCAGCCTGAGTCAGAGTGGGTATTTAAACTTCTTTCTTTCTCTCCCTTATCTTTCTCTCTCCCACCCCACCCCCCTAAAAATTCTTCCTCCTGTTTGTAATTAAAACACCATAAAAAATTTTGGCAGCTGACTTGAGTGTTTCATTTAGGAATTACATAAGTGAATTCCTTGGTGACTTTAAATTAATATATATAAGTCTTTTTAAAGTGATTTCAATATCACACTATTGTCCTGCTCTTACAGCTCTTCTGCCCTGAAACCAATGCACCATATTGATTCTAAGATGGAAGGTATTAAAAAAAAAAAGTGACTGATGAACCATGGACAACCTGAATGTTCCACTGGTATCCTCTTGAGATTAAAAGAACTTGAGGAATTGCCCAAATCCATTGGGTGTACCTCCTGTAATGATAATAATGAGAGGCTCACAGAATGGATAAACATGGATGGGTTGAGATCTGCAACCCTGAAGAAAATACCTGACCTAATGAGTTAGCTCCATTGGAGTCTATCAAGAGTGAATTTTAAAACTATTCCACCCTAATCAGACCATTCTTTAGAAGATCTGATTTAGCTGTTTCCTGATCAATAACAATGGAGATACTTGGAATAACAAAATCAGGTCTTGGAAACTCCACATTTCTCCTCCCTTCTTAGTTTAAAAAGATTTGGAAGGTCTGCATCAAACTCAAGATTTAATTATTTAAGGAAATGGCCTTCAACAGACATGTGCAGAAAAAAGGACAGACCTCTGGGCTGTCCTAAATCAAGCTAAGTCATCATTGGTACAGATGAGACACAGGAAAGTGATGTAAAATGGTCTATATAAAGCACGTCACTTCCTCTCTCCTCTTTCTCTGGAGAGTCGACTCTGGCTAAGAGTGTGCTAGGCATTTAGACATCTTGGAGTGTTGGTGGTGAGTTTTGCCCTTGAGCTGATTCAGGTTTGGGCATCTTAGCTGAGCTCTTTGGAGGTCAGGCTGATTCTTCCCTCCTTCACACTCAAAACCTTACAATCTTTCCACCCGGTACTAGCCCCTTCTTTCTTCCTTCTTCTTAAATCTCCTCCACTATATCAATTAAATCACCATAAAATTTCCAGCTGAGTTTGGGTGTTTCATTAGGATTTTAGAAATAAAATCCTTGGCAACCAAATATAATTATTAAATTCAGTCTCAACCATAATTTTAACCCTTACACAAGAAAAAGTAAAAATACACCTAGAAAATACATGTTGATGCACAAATATAAACAAGCAGGCTCTGATGGTCTTATCTTCTTTGGGGTTGTTTGATCTTCCTTTCATATCTTTTACCAAGATGAAGAGCTAAAATGACTTTACTGGATCCTTTCCAGCCCTGCAACTGATTTTCTTCCCAGGACTTTGTCCTGGGTTATCAGGTCCCTTTCCCTATTTCTCCTTTATTTCAGTTCTCTGATCTTCACCCCCTTGAATTGGATTCACTACTCCATTTACTCCCATACCCAATTCACACTTCATCCTCTTGCAACTTACCTTTCCACCAAAGTATGTAGGATGTTTCCTCCGTTCTTCCTCCTTTGCTCCTAGCCTCCTCTCTGTCCTTCTTAACCTTATTCTTCTCTCTCTTCCTCTAGGAATTCTTCACAGACTTGATCCCCCCACATTTTTTATCCTAGCTAGCATTCTATGCCTTTTGTCTGTATTTTTGTCTCCGTTCTGGGCATGTGGGCTGATTTCCACCCTCATCACACTGGGACCTCCTCAATCAAAGGGATTTGTCTCTGGATACCTGTCAGGGATATTGTAGAGGGAATTTAAAAAAAAATCAAAGAATAAATGAACACATGGAGAAAAACACTTACTATGTGCTAGGTATTATGCTAAATACTGGAAATATAAACAAGTGAAACAGTCCCTGCCTTCAACGAACATATTTTAATAGGGAAAGACAACACGTATAAAAGAGTCATGGCTAGCAAGGAGTGTTTGGAAAGGAAAATCAGCTGCAATCACAGAGCAGTTAATTGACATGCCTTTCTAGGAATGGTCTTGTTGATTAGATTACTCTTCTTAGAAAGGAGTGAGAAGCACCACTGGCATGAAGCAGACCTGGAAGAACTGAGAAGGGCCTGAGACTGAGCAAGACAAGGTGAATGTGCTAAGTTCAAATCTGGCCTTAATCTGTGACTCTTGGCAAGGTTCTTAACTTTAACACCAGGGCAGCTAGGTGGTACAGTGGATAGAGCACTGAGCCTAGAGTCAGGAAGATGTGAGTTCAAATCTGACCTCAGATACTTGCTAAATTGTGTGTGACTCTGGGCAAGTCACTTAAACCTGTCCACCTCAGTTTCCTCATCTGTAAAATGAGTTGGAGAAGGAAATGGCAAGCCACTCCAGTTTCTTTGCCAAAAAATCCCCAAAGTAGGTCACAAAGAGTTGGGCATTATTGAAATAACTGAATAACGCTGTACTCTCTAATTTGAACCCACAGTCACAGGGGTGAGAACTTCCAGAAGGAAGTGGAGGTTGGAGTATAGAAAGCATGGCATGTAGAGGACCTGGAAGAAACTTGACATGAAGATACTCTAGTAAACAAGAAAGGTATTTGGTATCAGAGGACTGGGGGAGGGAGAAGTGGGGCATGCACCCCTGATTTTGAGAAAGCAAATTTCAGAGACTACAGAGGAAAACAGTAGGTAGGCTCCAGTGATTACAATTCTATAGAGAATGATATCTCAGGAGTAATGAGAAATCTTCCAGAAAGCACAAAGGGAAATGTTTCCCATGAAGAAGAAAAATGGGAGCTGTCTGAAGAGAGGCTGAAATGAGCAAGCAACTTAGATTCAATAAAGATATGTACAGAAGATGGAAGCAAGAAGACGTAACAATAAAAGAATGTGACCTGATCCTGTAAAAATGGGGTCAAGAATGCTAAAGTTCAGAATGAGCCGAAGCTGTTGTGGGAAGTTAACGACAATAAAAAGCCTTTTTTTAAAGCTATATTAGGACAGAAAGGAAGGACCTTTGAAGCTGAGAATTTCCAAAAGGGCAATGGAAAGGGTCATCGAAGACAGGAGCAGTCTACAACAATTATATACAAAGAATTACAAATGAGATGGGGCAGAATGGATTCCATCAAAGAAACATGTTGTTGAAAGATGGGCTAGTCACATGGTGAGAGAAGGATGACCAATGGACAGCTTTCCAGTGCTCAAGAGGTTGTACCTTGTGGTGGTTGGGATAATGACAAGAGACAAGAAAGAGGAGTCTGAGTTGCTCAATTCTTGTGCTTCTATTGGTTTTTTTTTGGGGGGGGGGAATTTTTTTTGCCAAGGAGAATATCCTTTTCCAAGGACACAACAGAACAAAAATGACCCAAAGGGTCACGGAAAAAGGGAAAGATACTGTAAGTTTGGAGAAACAGCTAATTTTTGATTTGTAAAAGGAAAGTTTTATTTTGTTTCCTGTTTTTGTTTTGTTTTATTTTTGGTTTTGTTTTGTAAAGGGAAGAAAACAAGTCTGTGCAAACTATATTCATGCTAAGAAGTGTGAATTTAGTTTCTGGGAAAAACAGATCATTTATGATTTGTGAAGAATTGAGAAAAAAGTAAGGGATGACTCGTTACTAAGAGCCATCATAGCTTCCTTAAAAACAGTTCATTCCTTGCAGATGAAAGTAGATGATTTTTCACATGTATATTTGGGCTTATGCTTTGGGGTTTTGTTTTTATAAGATTACTCACTTACTTACAAAAATGAACAATATGGAAATATACTGTGCGTGATAATACATGTAAACTCAGATCAAATCTCCTGCCAACACTGGGAGGGGGAAGGGAAGGGAGGGAGATAAGTTTGATCAAATAACTTAGGAAAATTTATGTGGAAATTTGTATCACATGTAATTGGTAAGAAATAATATAAATGAATGAATGAGTAAGAACAAACTTTAAAAAAAACAAAAACAAAAACCCAGGCCATTCCTGTGTAGCCTTAATTCCACTTTCCCCCTCAGGACACCTAGAATCAGCTTGGCATAGTGGAGAGAAAGCCTGCTTTCAAACCCAAAAGCCTAGGATTCATGTCCATCATCCCACTGATAACATAGAGGTGACTCTTAAGTCACTTAATTTCTCCATGCCTTAGGCAACTCTTTATGACTAGAGGATAAAGAACAGTTTTAGATATTCCATCTTAGAAGGAATCTCTTCACTTGAGAATTTCCTGTGACAAGTTTGGACCAAAACTTTATAACACCAGTCCCAAAACTCTTTGGTATAGGACTCTTTGCCAACTAGGTGGGTCAGTGGATAGAGCTCTAGATCTGGTCAGGAAGACCTGAGTTCAAATTTGACCTCAGACACTTAAAAGCTATGTGATCCTGGACAAGTCACTCAACCTCTGGTTGCCTCAATCCACTGGACAAGGAAATGGCAAACCAATCTAGTTTCTCTGTCAAGAAAAGCCTGTGGAATAATAAACTGGAGGAATTCCATGTGAACTAGAATGACCTCCAGGAATTGAAGCAGAGTGAGAGAAGCAGAACCAGGAGAACGTTATACACAGAGACTGATACACTGTTGTACAATCCAATGTAACGGACTTCTCTACTAACAGCAATGCAATGATCCAGGAGAATTCTGAGGGACTTTTGAGAAAAACCACTATCCACACCTAGAGAAAGAACTGTGGGAGCAGAAACACCGAAGAAAAACAACTGCTTGATCGCATGTCCAGGGGAATATGGTTGGGGATGTAGACTCTAAATGAATATTCTAGGGCAAACATCAACAACATGGAAATAGGTTCTGATCAAGGACACATGTAATACCCAGTGAAATTACTCATGGGCTGTGGGAAGGGTGGGTGGGAGGGGAAGGAGGGAAAAAATATGATTCTTATAACCAAGGAATAATGTTCTAAATTGACTAAATACATTTAAAAAAAAAAGAGAAAGAAAAACCTGTGGATAGTATGTGGACAGAGTCACAAAGAGGCAGAAAAGAAGAATCAGCTGAATGACTAACCGGAACTCTAGTAGATCAGGGGAACAGTGGATATGCCATATACTTAGATCTTATCCATGCATTCCTAACAAAGTATCATACTATTCTTGTGGGGAAAAACCAAGAGATTTGAACTGCTTAAGTTGATAATGCAATTAGAAGAATTCAGAATTAGTTGACTTCTACAACATGACAAATATGGAAATCTGTATTGCATGATAGCACATGGGTAACCAAATTAAATTACTTGCCATCTCAGGAAGTGGGGAGAAGATGGAGAGAGGAAGAGAATTTGGAACTAAAAATGTGAGAAAATAAATGTTAAGAATTGCTTCAACATGTAATTGGAGGGGGAAAAAGTATTACTGGGAAGAAATGATTGAATGTTTGAACTAAAAATAAGCAGTCACTCTTTTTTTTTAAAACCCTTATTATCTGTCTTAATAACAACTCTAAGACAGAAGGGTAAGGGCTGTACAGTTGGAATTAAATGACTGAGGTAAAATTTGAACTCCTCAGGTCTTCCAGACTCCAGGCCTGACTCTCTATCTACTGAGATACCTAACTGTCCCCATTAATTCTTTTTTATTTTTTTTAAACCCTTCTTTTCTGTTCAAAGGGCTAGGGCTAGGCAATTGGGTTTAAGTGACTTGCTCAAGGTCACACAGCTAGGAAGTGTCTGAGGCTAGATTTGAACCCAGGACCTCACATTGATGGACCTGGCTTTCTAATCACTGTGCAACCTAATTGCCTCTCCCCCATTCATTCTCCTCCCCCCTTTTTTCTTTTTTAAACCCTTACTTCCATTTTAGAATCAATACTGTTTATTGGTTCCAAGGCAGAAGAATGGAAAGGGCTAGGCAATGGGGGCTAAATGACTTGACCAGGGTCACACAGCTAGGAAATATCTAAAGCCAGATTTTAGCCCAGGACCTCCCATCTCTGGATGGGACTCTCAATCCACTGAGCCACCCAGCTTCCCCCTCATTCTTTATAAATATTTCAATTGGTAAGCATTTTATCTCTCTCCCACTAATTGAGAATAAAAACAAAATCCCTGTAACACATCCATAATGAAGCAAAACAAATTTCCATATTGGCCACGTCCAAAAATGTAGATCTTATTCTGTATATTGAGTCTCTCACCTGCCAATCCTCTTTTTTAATTAAAAAAAATGTGGGGAAGGCTCACTTTAAGTTTTATTGATGTGATAACATTTGTACAACCCAGTGGAATTGCTTGTCAGTTCTAGGAGGGGGGAGGGAAGAAGGGAGGGAATGAAAACAAATCATGTAAACTTGGAAAATTATTTTTAAGATAAAAAAATTTAAGTTTTACTGATAAATTTTGTTTTTATATTACAAACATTTACTGATTACTTCACTTTGTGAGAAATCTCTTGCAAAGAAGTAAAGCAATGAAGTAAAACTAATAATACAGAGACTGTATTTGAAAATGCATGCAGAATTTTTACATCTATAGCACTCCTCCCACTTCTTTATTTTACAAAACTAACAGAAATTCATTTTTTTATCTCCCAATTCCAGTTTAAAAAAAGGAAAGGAAAAACAGATTTCTTGCAATAATTAAGCATAGTCAAATAAAACAAATTCCCTTAATGTCCGTGTGCAACAATCTATTTATATGCCTCATTCCACACCTTGAATCCATCACCTCTCTATAGGGGATGGCGCATTTCACCATTGGGCCTCTGGGCTTATGAATGGTCATTATATTGATCAGAGTTCTTATGGCTTTCAAAGTTTGTTTTTATAGTTCTCTCTGCATAAATTGTTCTGGCTCTATTAATTCGAATCTTCACTAATTGATGCCCAAAATTATTCAGTATTTATTATTCATTCATTCATTCTTCAGTGTCAGCTAGGCTAATGCCCTCCTCTTGTCTCCACTGGCGTGTCTCAGGGATCTCTGCTAAGGGCCGTTCTGATGAGCATTCTCACCCAATTTGCAGGCAACACAAAACTGAGGGTCAAGGTAAAACATCAGAGGACTGAAGTCAGGAGCTGAAATCTTGAGAGGGTACAGTTGCTGTTCAATCATTTTTCAGTCATGTCCCACTCTTGGTGACCCCCGTTGGGGTTTTCTAGGCAAAAAAGTGGTTTGCCATTTCCATTTTATAGATGAGAAAATTGAGGCAGATTGGGTTAAGGGACTTCCCCAGGGCCACCCAGCTAATAAGTGTTCTGAGCCTGGATTTGAACTCAGGAAAATGAGTCTTTCTGACTCCAGGCTCAGAACTCTTTCCACTGCATCTCACAGCTGCCCAAAGTACAGTACTGGGATGAGATTCAATGTAAAGTCTCACCCTTCGGTTCAAAAATTTAATTCTCTAAGTACAGTATGAAGGAAGAAGCCCAGCTTGATAATATACCGACTTAGTGTCAGTGGACTGCAGGCTGCTTATGAGTCAGCAGTGGGAGTGGTAGCCAAAAAAATGGCTCTCAGTCTATATTGAGAGACGTGATACCCAGGAATAAGGAGGGGAGAATTTCTGTCTCTTCTGTCCTAAGCGGACCTCGTCGGGAGAGCTTCGTCCTGGGGACTGTAACTAAAGAAGGAGGACCATAAGCCCAGGTCCCTCTAAAGTGGGGCAACAAGAATGGGGAATGGAGGTTCCTGTCCTAGAAGAATAAGTTCAAAAGAGGCAGGGCAGGCTGGAGAGGAGAAAGAACAAAGAAGAGAGGCTCCATAACTGTATTGGAAGGGCTGTCATGTGGAAGAAGGATTAGCCTTGTTATGTCTGGCCCGGAGGGCAGAGCTAGGAGCCAGAGTGCACGCTACAAAGAGACCAACATAGATGTGATAGGAAGAAAATGTTCCTCCATCATGCAAGAGATCCAGAGAGGGAATGGGCTGCCTCAGGAAGTAGAGGATTCTCCCCTCACTGGAGACCTTCAAGGGGAGCCTGGATGGCCATCATGGTGGGTATTTCTGTGGGATATAGGATTGGATCGAGTCTCTTTGGACAGGGGTCCCTTTGAACTCTCAAGACCTGTGCTTCCATGATTTTAGTTCTTTCTTACTTATTTCTTATTTTTGTATTCTTTGATGATTTATTTTTCTATTATATATTATGCAATATAAAACATAATGTTTAATATGCTATATACTATATGATATTTAAACATATTAAACATTTAAAAATATATTTATAGGGGGCAGCTGGGTGGCTCAGTGGATGGAGAGCCAGGCCTACAGATGGGAGGTCCTGGGTTCAAATCTGACCTCAGACACTTCCTAGCTGTATGACCTCCGGCAAGTCACTTAACCCCCATTGCCTAGTCCTTTCTTTTGCCTTGGAACCAATACACAGTAGTGTCTAAGATAGAAGATATGTTTAAAAAAAAAATGCTATACAAATAAGAGTTTGCTGTTATCCCCCTAGTCAGGATCAGTCCTAGGCAAACTCAAGGAATCATTAAAGTGGCTCTTTGGTGCCTTCAACTCTTCTTTCTATGCCTTTAAAATTTCTTTTTGTAGGGGCAACTGGGTGGCTCAGTGGATGGAGAGCCAGGCCTACAGATGAGAGGTCCTGGGTTCAAATTTGACCTCAGATACTTCCTAGCTGTTTGACCCTGGGCAAGTCACTTGACCCCCATTGTCTAGCCCTCACCACTCTTCTGCCTTGGAACCAATATACAGTATTGATTCTAAGACAGAAGTAAAGGGTGTGGGGGCAGTTGGGTGGCTCAGTGGATTGAGAGCCAGGCCTACAGATGAGAGGTCCTAGGTTCAAATTTGACCTCAGACACTTCCCAGCTGTGTGACTCTGGGCAAGTCACTTGACCCCCATTGACTAGCCCTTACCACTCTTCTGCCTTGGAACCGATACACAGTATTGACTCCAAGATGGAAGGTAAGGGTTTAAAAAAAAAAAAGAAGTTAAGTGTGTGTGTGTATTGTGTGTATATATATATATATATATTTATATTTATTTATTTATTAAACATAAACATGTTTATTAAAATTTAAACTTTTAAACATTAGAATTTTTAATATCATATTTTATTTGTCCAATTACACAGAATAACAATTTTTAACATTCACTTTCTAAAAATTTTAGTTCCAAATTCTCTCCCTCTCTTCCCTTCCCCCTCCCCTAAGGAGGCAAGCAATTTGATCCAGGATATACATCAGCCATCATCACACTAGACTCGTATGAAACAGACAGACCAAAAAAAAGACCACAAAGAAAATAAAGTGAGAAACAGTTATACTTCAATGTGCATTGAGATTCCATCGCTTCTCCCTCTGGAGGGGGATAGCAGTTTTTGTTAGGAGTCCTTTGGAATCGTCTTGCATCACTATATTGCTGAAAAGAGCATAGTCTTTCATAGTTAATTGTGTGATGTTACTTCTGCTATTTACTACTTATGTGACTTTAAATAAATCAATTGTTTCAAGTAATCGAACACCACTCTTTTAAAAATTTAATTAATTAAATTAATTAAAATTTTAAACCCTTACCTTCCATTTTAGAATCAATACTATGTATTCCAAGGCAGAAGGGCAGTAAGGGCTAGGCAATGGGGGTTAAGTGACTTGTCCAGGGTCACACAGCTAGGAAGTATCTGAGACCAGATTTGAGCTTGGGACCTCCCATCTCTAGGCCTGGCTCTCAATCCACTGAGCCATCAAGCTGTGCTCCCTCTCCCCCTTTTTAAACCCATATCTTCTGTCTTAGAATCAATACTAAGTATCAATTCCAAGGCAGAAGATTGGTAACTTCAAGGCAATCGGGGGCAAATGACTTGCCCAGGATCAAAGAGCTAGGATGTCTTTGAGGTCAAATTTGAATTCATTACCTCCCATCTGTATCCACTGAGCCACCTAGCTGTCCCTAAGCATTGCTTTTTCTAAAAGTTTATTTTTTTATTATAAATTTAACAAAAAAACCACCAACACACATGAACATTTTGCTATACAAAGAATAGAAGAGTAGAGAATCTATTACATACAGCTTGACTTTTTTTTAATTTTAGAAATAACATTTAATTTAATGGGATTATCTTTAAAAAATAAAAATAGTTGCCTGACTATTACAGTTGTTTTTTTCCCCAGTTGTGTCCAATTCTTTGTGACCCCATTTGGGGTTTTCTTGGCAAAGATACTGGAGTGGTTGATTATTTCCTTCTCCACTTCATGTGACAGATGAGTAAACTGAATGTAGAGGATGAAGTGACTTGCTGATGTTCCCCAGCTTCTTAAGTGTTTGAGTTCAAATTTGAATTCAGGTCTTCTCGACTCCCGGCTTAGTGCTATATCTATTGTGCCACCTAGCTGCCCTGACCATTAAAGGCAACTTAATAAAAATACTTTTTGTGAGAATCCCAACTAATAGTGCTATAGTGATTTATAGAGACATACGCAGGTCATTACTAGATTTTTAAGACAATTCTTCATTGGGTCAAGAATAAGTTTTTTTTAATCATACTTTATTCAAATTTGGAGTGTCCAACATTATTTGTAACCATCAAAGCACACTGAGTATCTTTGTAACCAGCATTGAAATATTCTGTAATTGTATTGCTAAGAATGAATTGAGGGGCAGCTGGGTGGCTCAGCGGATAGGGAGCCAGGTCTGGAGAAGGGAAGTCCTACGTTCAAATATGGCTTCAAAAGCTTCCTAGCTGTGTGACCCTGGGCAAGTCACTTAACCCCAGTTGTCTAGCCCTTATCAATCTGCTTTGGAACCAAGATTTAGTATGAATTCTAAGACAGAAGTGGTTTGTTTTTTTTAATGAATTATTGACTTAATAGTGTTCTGCAAAAAAAAATTACTGTATTAAATTTAATGTGGTAAAACCAATATTTTCCTGTTTGAAGCAACTAGGTGGTCCAGTGGACAGAGTACTGGGTCTGGAGTCAGGAAGACCTGAGTTCAAATTTGACTTTGGACACTTAACTAGGGATGTGATCCTGGAAAAGTCAATTTAGATAACATTTGTATAATCCAGTGGAATTGCTTGTCAGTTTTAGGAGTGGGGAGGGAAAAGGGGAGGGAAAGAAAATGAATTATGGAAACATGGAAAAATATTTTAAAACAAAAATAGAAAAATATATAAAGTATAGAATGAAATAATAAAAAAAAGAGAGAAATCAACTTAAACTTTCTACTTCAGTTTCCTCAGTTGTAAAATAGGGATAATAATAGCACTCACTTCCCAGAGACACTGTGAGGATCAAATGAGATAAAATAAATGCATATTCCCTTCCTTTCCCCTCCTTTCCTTCTTCAAACTTTTATATTCACTATGGTGCTGTGGTAGGTGATGGGGTTGCAAAGATAAAAATTAGATAGCCCTTGGCCTTGCGGGCCTCCTATTAGATTTAGAATAGGAAAAGGTTTCAGAGGGAATCTAAGACAGCTCTCTCATTTTATGATGAGAAAAGTGAGATTCAGCAAAATATTGCTTTGTAGCAATGGAAAGAATGCTAGATTGAAGGCAAGAAGGTAAACCACTGCATGATGGTGAAACTTTCAGAAACCAAGTGCCCAAACTGCAACCCTCATTCCATTGGTAAGCCTCTGCCTTACTCCAGATAGGGGAGAGAGGAAGCATTTCCATTGGGCTGCTAGACAGAAGGGCAGGTGATGGGAGAAATGTCTTCAGGTGCGCAGGGGGCATGCCAGCCCCCTCTGGCACACGTGCAATAGGTTTACCAACATAGAGGGGGCAGCTAGTTGGCTCAGTGGATTGAGAGCCAGGCCTAGAAATGGAAGGTCCTAACTTAAAATCTGGCCTCAGTCACTTCCCAGCTGTGTGACCCTGGGCAAGTCACTTAACCCCCATTGCCAAGCCCTTACCAGTCTTCTGCCTTGGAGCCAATACACAGTATTGGCTCTAAGACAGAAGGTAAGGTTTAAAAAAACAAAACAAAAACCTAAACCACACAGACCTAATGCCTCTAAACTGCACCTTCCTTAAGTGACTTGCCTGATATTGCATGGGTAGTAATATATCTGAGCTGAGATTTGAACTCAACTCTTTTGATTCCAGATCTAGAGTTCTTTTCCATCCAAGAAAGGACTTTCCTTAGCTGTATGATCCTGGGCAAGTTACTTAACCCCCACTGCCTAGCCCATACCACCCTTCTGCCTTGGAACCAAAACAGTATTTTTTCTAAGCTGGAAGGTAAGGGTTATTTTTTAAAAAAAGGACTTTCTGTGCCTCAGTTTCCTCATCTATGAAATGAAGGGTTCAGACAAGATGATTTCTAAGGGCTGACTATTCCAAATCCTCTGATTCCATTCTTCTTTTCTTTAAATTTTCCCCTGGTATCCAGGACTGGGAAGGCTATTATACGGGCTGCTCAGGATGGGGGAGACATCTATCTATCTGCCAGAGATAGCAAAGGAGATAAAGTCATAGTTTGTCTACAGCTTCCCGATTAGATCAGGGAGATGGCAGCCTCACCCTGACTGCTCCACCCAGCTGGTGAGAAATCCCTTCCAGGCTTCCCCTTCACTTGCCTTCGCCCACCCTAGCTTGCCTTCCGCTAACCCTGGCAGCTGGGAGAACAGGATACAGGTACCATCCCCAGCCCGTAGGGCCTCAAATGGAAGAGACGCTTATTTCCGTGGTGATTTACATCTCATTTGCATGTGATTCACCTAATAATGAAACCCACAGAAGGCTTCTCAGACCCTCTTCTAAACCCTGAACTGCCTAAGGGTCTTCCCTTTCCTTCTTCCCCTAGGTCTCCTTAGCCCTTTTCTTCCTACATCCTCAGTGTTCCCCAGTTCAGCTGAGGGACAGGTAGGGAGCACAGTTTGTGGGAAACCAGAGAAATCTTGTTCGTGGCATTGATAATGACTCCTCCATGGTCTGGAACATCATCAGATGGAACTGGGACAGGAGATTCATTGGGAAAGGGCAAGGGCATTTAAAGCCCTCAATTACCCAAAGACAACAAAACAGAAATCATGGAAAGGAGGAGAGGCTAGAGGCCAGAGTATTAGGATCCAATCCTCAACTCTCCCCCAAGATCATTCCTAATTTCTATGTGAACACATTCACCCACACACAGGCAGATAGAGACTGAGTGGGTTTACTGTGTGTGTGCTTTGTAGACTTTCAAGAAACACTGGTTAATTCAGAGAATGAGAACAGAGCCATAGAGAGATTAGGAGAAAAGAGAAATAGAAAAAGAGAGACACAGAAAAATAAAGAGACTTAAGGAAACACAGAAAAAGGACTAGATATAAACAAAGAAATAGATGAGGGTGAAGGAGCCCGAGAGAGAAGTGAAATTAAATCATTGTGTAGAGAAGGGAAAGGGCCAGGTGAAGAAAGAGATAAAAGTTAGAGAAGAAAGGGGGAGACTAGAAAACAGAAGCCAACAGCTGGAGATTGGGGGTGGGAATAGTGGTGAGAGAGAGGGTCTGGGGGCTATGCCCTCTGCCCTGGGGCTGCTGGTGACAAAGGGGCTGCCATCAACTAGAGATGCAAGATGGATGAAGTGATGGGGCCTCCAGGGGGCCTTTGTTATGGAAGATGAAAAGGAACTAGAGAAAGGGAAGCCCTGATGTGCCCCCTCCCAGGGCATAACCCCTTATCCTCACCCTAGACTCAAATCTCAGGGCCTCAGACCATGGGGGTCCTCAGCATACCCACCCACACTGACCCCAAGATTAAGCTCACAATTTCTACAGAGGGAGAGAGGAGAAAGGAGGGGAAGAGGGAGACAGACAGACAGACAGAGGCAGAGAGACAGAGGGAGAGAGAAGAGAGAGGGAGAGAGAGGAGAGAAGAGAGAATCCTACCCAGTATTTTTTTTTTTTGACTGAGGAGGGACCCTCATCAGAGAAAGCTGAAAGGATTCTTAGTGGTCATTTAGTCTGACTTCCTTTGAGACTTGAGGCCCAGAGAGATGAATTCAATTGCCCAAGATGGTATTCAAAGCTAGATATTCTAAGTCCCATGATTTTTCCAGCAGATGTACTATGCTAAGACTGAGAAGCCTGTGGGGAAGGGAGGAAAGGGGAGAAGGGGAAAAGGTGGAGAGGCATGGGGAAAAGGACAGGGCATGAAGGGGACACTGGAGGAGAAAAGTAGGTGCTGACAATGTCTAAGAGAGATAGGGCCACTGCAACTGAGTTCTGCCTGTGATGAAAACAAAGGAATCTTTTACAGATCACATTTGAAAAAAAAAAAAAACAGCTGGGCATTTTTAGGGACTCAGATGGTTGTGAATCATTCTCCCCTCATCCTAAAGGGTACTGCCAAGGGTGGGCAGGCACCAACCTCCTGACCTCTTGTCCTCAGCCCCCCCCCCCCCCCCTTTGGCTCTGCCAGCAGACAAACCAGTTCTACTTCCGAGGAGCCAGGATAAGAATCTTTGGGCTGGGCTCCTCCCTGCAGGAGTAGAAACTTGGCGGGAAGACAGCAGCCATCGCCCTGAGAGAGGACCTTAGTCCCTTAACTGCTCCCCCCCCCCATCCTCCTAAATCTCAATCTTCTGAGCTGTCCCTCTTTTTCTCCAAGGGGTAGATTTTCCCCCTTTGCTCTAAATCCTGATGCTTCTCTGGTCTCAATCCCTGTACCATCAGGAAGGACTTCTGTCTACCTGTCTATTATTCCCTAGGATAACCAGCTCATTTTTTTGGTCAGGTAGATGGTACCTAGAGAGGCCTCTCATTTCCTATAAGAAATAGATAAGAAAATGGAGGAAAATAAGGTTATCTATCCTTAAACTTTCCCACTAAAGGATTTGCTGTTCTCCATATATATATACACACATACATACATACATACATACATACATATACACACACACACACACACACACATATATATATATATATATATATTTATATATATATATATATATATATCACAGGAGTTTTCCTGTTCTGTCCTCCATCCCACACTACTTCTGTAGTCTCAGATCTCTCTACTACTAATTCAATGTTCTGTGACTCTTTGGAAGTCACTCTCCATCTCTGGACTTCCATTTTTTCATCCATAAAAAGGTAACTGTATCTTTAAGATTCTTTCTATCTTTGACATTCTATGTCACAACAGCTCCCCACCCTCCTCAGCTTTCTCTTAAAAATTTACATTTTGATTGGTCTTAAAGTTGATGTATAAAGAGCATTTCTCCCCTCTTCACCTACCCTCACCCCACCCCCAGTTCTCTCTCCTCTTTGGCTTCCATTTTCCAACCTGCCTGTCTCCATCCCAGCAGCTGCCCTGATCAATGGCTTCCCTGCAGTGAGGTGGGTCCAGGAGTCCTCTGTCACTGTCACCATCACAGGGGGGCTGAGATATGGATGACCCCATTTGACCCTGCTTTCCCCAATGTTCTACCACCCTTTCCACCCTCAGGAATCTAGGTCATACTACTCCAGCAAGAAGGGACATTATTAAGAAGAGATCATGTTGTCTTCCCATCTCTATCTCTTCCCTGGCACCCCCTACCACCCAGACTGGGATCTCTTCTGAGCCTAGCTGATTAGATTCTCTGTAGCCTTAACGAGAGCTTAGAGGCTGTTGGGAATGAGACCAATATGAGAAGTTTAAGGCAGGGAAGGGGAGAGGTTGTTCCGCTATAAAGAGACTTAATTACTTCAGCCTCTTATAACTGCATGACCTTTGGCAAGGCATAGCCTCTCTCTGGGTCTCATTTCCTCATCTGGAAAATGAAGGAGCTGTATTTAACAATTTCTTAAAAAAAATCCAGCTCTGGGATTTAGTCAGATGTCTATATTTGTACCCTGCTAGACTCGAAGATCCATAGAGAGAAGGAAACTGCCTTATTTATCATTTTCTCCCCCCTCCCCCAGGGACAAGGCACAAAATAGGGGCTTAATAAATGGTCAATGAATAAACATTTGTTCTGTTCTGAGGCTAAACTAAGGAATTCCCCAAGACATCTCACCCTCCCACCTGCACCCTTTCCCCTCTAACTCCATTTGGAACACCCAGGCTAGGGTCAAATTCTCCTACGATGAGCTTGGGATTCTGGACCCAGAGATAATTGGCTTCCTTTACTCAGTTCTATCCTAGGCTGGGAGAACCCAAGATCTGACCTCATCTTTCCCTCTCTCTGCCAGGCAGGGTTTTCTGGGAATGGAGACTCAGCAAATCTGAGTCAGCCTGAGGCAGCAACAGTAGAGGGACAGACTTCCCAGCTCTGACTGGCCTTTCTCTCCTCATGGGAAGGGAGGGAAGGAGGCTGGGAGGGGGAGAAGGAGGGTTAGAATCACCAAGTTACTGAGGCAGTCTCTCAGACCTATAGAATGTCTGGGCTGAATGGAACTTTGGGACCCAAAACGTTAGACCATTAGAGCTAAAAGAGCCTTAGGAAATAGAACATTAAAAGGCAGAGTAAATAGTAAGAGCAAGAAAGTAACCAAGAACATAGAATGTTAGACTTATACATAAACTTTGTATCCTCAAATGCGACACCTCCTTTTCACAGATGGAAAAACCAAGGGAGTGCTGCCAAAGCCCAGCGAGAAGCTGAGATTACATTGGAAGTTTTGAAAGTGGATACAGAAAAGTCTTCAGCTCTGCTGACTGTTAAGTGTGTTGTTTTGGGCATTGGTGCTGTTGGTAAGAGAAGTCCTTGGATTTCACATCAACAATAGATTTTCATCTAATCTATATGGCATTCTTTGGAAAGAAAAGGAAATCTTTCCTGCTGTCTAACTCTCTCCTTCATGCTGTAGTGGCCCATGCCTGGTACCCCTCTGGAGGAGGTTTAGTTCAACTGTTTCCCCTCCTCCTAGGCTAAAAGATTATGCTCCCAGGACTTCTAAGTGGGTCCCCAAGCTCTCTCTCTCTCTCTCTCTCTCTCTCTCTCTCTCTCTCTCTCTCTCTCTCTCTCTCTGTGTGTGTGTGTGTGTGTGTGTGTGTGTAAAACTCCCTATTCAGGTGGAGGATTAAGTCCTAAAGTTACCATAGCTGAGTCAGTGATCCAGCTGGGGAGGATGGGGGTGGGGGGGCTGACCCTTGGTTGGTTCCCAGGGCCCCTGCCCTATGTCTACCTCTGGAAGGGCAAGAGGAATCCAACACCCCCCCTACCCCTGACCCAGGCCCTCAGAAGAGAAGAGAAAGTAGGGGAGGGGTTATGGATGGGGAGAAAACTGAGAGATTTTTATCAGGAGCCCACATACCCTGGCTCTAGTCCCATCCCCCACATCAGCCTACTTAGGGACATAGTAGAAGGGATCTACCCTGAGCCCCCATGAAGAGCATCAGATTCCTCTGAGATTCTATTGAAATTGAATTCAAGCCTAAGGCTTCCTTAATGCTGCTCATTTCTGAATCCCACTGACTGCTGAACTCTAACTGGAAAACTCCTGAATCTGAAGTCAAGGGGCTGGTGTCCAAATCCAGATGACAACCCATTAGCTGGTGATATTAGAAAAATCAGTTTGCTTGTCTGAATGAATTTTCCTCTTATGAAAAATAAGGGGGTCGGGGGTAAAGCTAGGTAGTTCAGTGTTGAGGGCCAAGCTCATAGATGGGAGGTCCTGGGTTCAAATTTGACCTCAGATACTTCCTAGCTGTGTGACCCTGGACAAGTCACTTAACCCCCATTGCTGAGCCCTTACCACTCTTCTGCCTTGGAACCAATGCATAATATTGATTCTAAGATGGAATATAAGGTTTTTTTTTTTTTTAAAGAAAGAAAAAAGAAGGAAGGGATAGGAAAAGAGGATCTCCAAGAACCTTTCTTGCTCTCAGTTCTGTGATAGATTCTCTCCATCCCTGTTTTCCCAAGAGTGGGAGAGCAGTCACCCCCAGAGGGGTGTACTGGAGCCAGCCAATTGTTAAATCTTCCATGTGAGTATTAACAATCATCTCTCAAACCAGCAAAGACTACAAATCTGGGCTTGATTTATGATTTTGTTGATTTCTAGACTTAAGAAAGTGATGGTGAAAGTGTTAATAATGCAGAATAAACTAAAAAGTGTGCCCTACATTCTTTTTGTTTTGGAGAGCTGGCACACACCCCATTCCTAATTACCTTTCCCCTTTCTTCTGTCAAAGGTAGCTTAACTGGATCCCCAATTCTGGGAAAGACTCCCTTTCCTCCTTTTATCCCTTTGCCATACCACACATTCTAAAACAGAAGAATATATCCTCTAGGCTCTATTCATAAGGGAAATGAATCTGTGTATATAGAAAGATTATACCAGGGTAAAGGACTAAGAAAGAGTATACAAAAGAAAATGACCCAAGCCCAGACCAGGGAAAACTGTCTAATCTATTCTTTCTAAATGTAGGTCCTCAGACCTAGTTCACCCATGGTTCATTCTCTCATGGCTTGAAGTAGTCCCAGTTTTTGTGTCACCTTCTCCACTCTCTGCCCAAGAATATGGGCAATTATCCTCCCAGCATCCTTCTCTGATTTGGGATTCTTCCACCTGGTCTGTATGAACCGAACTCATTCCCCTTTCTCTCATCCCAGTCCCAGAGGGACAAGAACCAAGATCCAAAACATGCCAGAATATTCATAGCACCACATTGTTTTGTTTTTGTGGTAGCAAAGAAATGATAACAATGTCAGTGTCCATCAAACAGGGAACAGCTGAACAAACTGCAGCATATGAGCATAATGAAACATTATTGTGTCGTAAGAAATGGAAAAGAAAAAGAGCAGTTCGGTGGCATAGGGGGTAGTGCCAAGCTTGGAGTCAGGAAGACTTTCTTTGAAAGTTCAAGTCTCACCTCAGGAGCTAGCTGTGTGACACTGGGTAAGTCACTTAACCCTGTTTGCCTCAGTTTCCTCATCTGCAAAATGATCTGGAGAAGGAAATGGCAAACCACTCCAGTATCTTTGCCAAGAAAGCCCCAAATGGGATCACCAAGAATTGGACGTGACTGAACAACAAGAATGGGAATAAGCATCCATGTAATACTACTAAATGCTTTTTACAAATATTGTGACATTTGATACTTACAACGACCCTGGGAGGTAGGTGCTATTACTATCCTCATTTTGTGGATGAGGCAACTGAAGAATACAGTGTGACTTGCCCAGGGTCACACAGCTAGGAAGTATTGGGCCAGATTTGGATTTACTTGTCTATGTTCACCTATTGCAGAGGCTCTCTCACAATGGAGAGAGCAGCAGTCCAGGAGTTGAGAAGAAATGGGGTGGAGTCTGACCTCAGATACTTCTTAGCTGTGTGACCCTGGGCAAGTCACTTAACCCCAATTGCCTAGCCCTTGTCATTCTTTTTACAACTGATACTAAGATGGAAGGTAAAGGTTAAAAAAAAAAAAGTTGCACAGATGAAGCTCAAATTCAGGTTCTTCCAGGTCTAAGATCAACCCATTTTCCATTATACTATTTACTCCTCTGAAAGTGCCCAAAGCCTGCCAGCTTGTCACACCTGAGATACAGGAGTCCATTAGCAGGAACAGTCACTGTAGACCAGGACCACGACGATCACCCAGATGAAGAGAAGACTGGAGTTGGCGGGGAGGGTTGGGGTTTGCTTCTACCTGGAGATCTGTCTTTAAGCACTGAAAAGGTTGCCTGTAGAAGAAGGATTAGTTTTGTTCTGTTTGGCCCCGGGGGACAGAACTAGCTGCAAAGGGTGTAAATTGCAAAGAGGAAGATTTGGGCTTCCTGTCAGGAAGCGCTTACTGACAATTAGAGCTTTCCAAAGATGGAATGGGCTGCCTCCGGGGATGGACAGCAGAACCCCATCGTGGAAGGTCTCCTAGCAAAGAAAGGTATGTTGGAGAGAGGGCTTCTTTTTTCTCATATGGATTGTCCTAGAACTAAAACAGTCAGTTAGGCAGCACTGTGGATAGATCATGGGCTCTGGCAACCAGAAGACCTCAGTTCAAATCCAGCTAGTTGTGTGATCCTGGGCTAGCCACTTACCCTCTCAGTTTCTGTGTTTTATAGGTGTTTGTAAAAAGGAGGGAATAAAAACAACATCTTTCTCCCAGGGTGCTTTGAGACTCAAATAAGATAATATTTGTAAATATTTTACAAACCTCCAGGGGTAATATAAATGCTAATTATTATTATTGAGGACTGTTCCAACTCTTCAATTCTGATTTTGTAAATAGATTGCCCACTGGGCACAATCTAAGTGGTCTTTGCAGCACCCAGACCTGGGGCAGGAACAGACCCCAAACTGTCCTCATCGAGATAAGAAATGCCTAGTGTACCTCCTGTGTGCTCCAAATACAGAGGTCCAAGACTCTGCCCAACAGTCACCCTGTCCCCCAGCTTTCTGACACATCATGGATAAATATCAGATTTACTAAAGGACTCAGACTCATTGCTTTTTTTTAATCCCTTACCTTCTGTCTTAGTGTCATTTTTAAGAAAGAAGAGTGTTAAGAGCTAGACCATTGTGATTAAATGACTTGCCCAAGGTCATACAACTAGGAAGGGTCTGAAGTCTGATTTGAACCCTGGTTCTCTCAACTCCAGGACTGGCTCTATCCACTGTGTTATTTGGGGCCCCCTGATTCATTGTTTTTTAAGGAAAAGTCCATTACTACACTCCTCTGGTGGAGTTACAATAATAGTAAAGTCCCATTCCTTACATTTTTAGGGTTATAATTGTAGACAATTATATAGCATTTGAACTTCACAAGGAGGGGGAAAGATGATAAATGTTATTCTTAGGAAATTGAGGCATAGAGAGATTAAGGAACTTAGTCCATGTCACATAGTGGTAAACCTATATCACTGAGGCTAGATTTTAATTCAATTCTTTCTGACAGTAGTTGTGCCTTGGTGGTTAGGAGCTCTACACCTGGATTCAGGAAGACCTGAGTTAACATCCATCCTTAGACACTTCCTAGCTATGTGACTCTGGGCAAGTCACTTAACTTCTGTGTATTAGGAGGTAGTGTGCTCTATCAGTGGATAGAGTGCTGGACCTAGAATCTGGAAGAATTGAGTTCTAATCCATCCTCAGATACTTCCTAGCTAGTGTGACCCCCAGTCAAGTCACTTAACCTTTGATTGCCTGACAAAAGGATCCACTGAAGAAAGAAATGGCAAACTATTCCAATATCCTTGCCAAGAAAATCCCATGAATAGCTATGGTCCATGGGGTCAGGAAGAGTAAGAAATGACTGAATTTCTCTCCACTGTACCTTATAGCAGGAATGAGATTCAGATTTGCCAAAAGTACCAGATAAGTAATCAGGAGACCTAGGTTCAAATCTCATCTCTACTACTCACCACTTAAAGCCAATCCTGCTTCCTGGGCCTTGGTTTCCTAATTTGTCAAAGGACTGTTAAGGTCCTTTCTTATTCTGAACATTGTAGGAACTATGAACTTCACCAAGTAGGCAAGCCACTCCCTTCCCATGAGGCTGAGTCAAACCACCATCCCTGCCCAGTGTGCCAGCCACAGTGCCCGGGGCTAGGGAGCTCCATAGCAGAAAGGTGGGGACATCCGGCTTTCTTCTTACTATTCTCCCCCATCTACCAGAACCAGGTGGCCTAGCCCACAGTACCCCTTATCCCCACCTTCCCTTCCTTTCCCCTCTGTGACTGGGAGTTGGAAGTTAAATCTTTCAGCAAAACTTTCCTGTTATTGTCCCTCCATCATCACGTCCCCAGACTAGGAAACCAAAGGAAAAATAGTATGCCTGAATGAACTGCCAAAGGTCATCTTGTCCAGCCCCCTGCCTTGGGGGAGAGCCATCCCACCTTCTGTCAACCCAGTGAGGTTCCATCTTGCATTATATGCCCCCCAAAAGAATGAGACTCCGCATTCTCTTTCATTCATTTCTTTTAGTTGGGATTCTCACCTACACTGGGGAAAATATTCCAAAATCTAATCTCAGTCCCTCCCATTGCCTCTTGTGATTTATGAGTAAGGGGCAGCACTGACAAACAAAGCACCTGATTGCCTGGGAGGGCAGTATTGAGAGCTTCCCTGGGAAATAGAAATATCCTCTTCTTTTATTCTTATTGGTAAGGACTTTCCTTTGCTCCAAGTGTTCTTTGTTCTTCCCTGTCTCTCCTCTATTTTAGCTCCATTCTGCCTATCTTCAGCCATCTCAGTCTATCTCTATCTCTGTTCCTCTGCTCCTCTCAATATCTCTTCCTTTATCTTAATTCTGTCCCTCTCTGCCTCTGACCCCTTCCTTTTTTTTTCTTCCCTATCTCTCCCTTCTCTTTTGTCCTCTTCTGTGCTTCTCTGGGTACCTATCCATCTGCCTTTACCTGTCTTTCCCTCTCTCTGGGCGTTTCTCTTTGCCTTTTCTTCCTTGTCTCTTTCTCTCTTTGGCCCCTTCCCTTCCCTCCTCTCTCCCCTCTCATTGACTACTCCCTCCCCTTCTTCTTCCCCCTCCTCTCCTTTCTCTTGCTTCTCCCCCCTCCTCAACTGCTGGCTGGGGGCCAGCATTGTTCCTGACTGGCTCCCCCTCCCCCTTCTCCCTCCTTCCCTTCTTTTTCCTCCTCCCCACTTTGCTGGCTCCAGCCAGCCCATGGGGTGCCAGCCAGGCCCCTTCCCTGGCACAAGGCCCAGCCCTGAGGCTGGGGTATTGTGGGGGAGGGGGGATCACCTCCCTCTACACTCCTACTCTCCCTCTGCTTTTCCCTGCTTATGGGTGGTGGGGTGGGGGAAAGAAGCTTGGGTTACCGAGGGCCCCTGGTTATTTTTAATGCCAACAGCTCAGCAGATAAATATACCTCCTCTATCCCCACCCTTCCTAGCTGCCTAAGCCTCGGGAACATCTCCTTCCCTGCCTTCCCGGCTCCCTCTCCCTTCTGATCTTATCTCCCCCCCTCCCCCTCCATGGCCCCAGCTCTCTTTTCCCCCAAATGGCCTTTTCCCTCTCAACTTTCCCTAACCTCTTCTGTCGCCTCCGTTCCACCTCGCCCCTGTCCTCTCTCCTTTGGGACCCCCACAAAGTTCTCCCAAGCAGAGTTGGTGAAATGAGAGCGAGTCCCGGCTCCCCCTGGTGGTCACTGCTGACACCACACGCAGCCGAAGTCCCGAGTCCCTGGAGGGAGACGAGCTGCTTCAGTCCGTTCCTGCCCGCCCTCTAGCCCCTCCCCACAATGACTCTTTCTTGCCTCTTCCCTCTCATACATTCTAATCCAGCAGACTTTGAAGTTTCACCTCTCTACAAGACATTAGATTCTGGAGATATAAACACGAGTCTCCCCGGACCCTGCTGATGGACCCAGACAATTCAGACATGACAGGAATGAAGGAGAAAATCAGTGAAAGAAAAATGAACTTTTTCCGGATGGGAAGGAAGGAGATGATCTACTTAAAAAGTCAGAGAAGCCCAGATTTAAAGGTAGAAGGGACCACAGAAGTCATTTAGTCCCACCCCATTCCCATTTTACAGATGAGGAACTGAGGCATAGAAAGGTTAAGTGATGGTGTGAGGTCACAGACGTACTAAGTAGTGAGAGGGGGTTGAACTCCCCTCCTGCCACCCCAGCCTCCTTGTGACCACCCAGCAAGATGTCTGCTGAGCTAGACCTTAAGGGAAGGGAAGGATTTCAATAGATGGAGATTTGGGTAGAGTCCATTTCAGGTACTGCGAACCACCTACATTAATACATGGAGGTAAGAAATGGAGAGGCAATATCAGGGGGCAGAGAATATTAAATTTGGGTGAAAGAAGTTGGAAAGTTGGGCTAGGCTCTTAAATGCCAAGTTATGGGGGCTTGGGTTTTCTCTTATACCTACCTAATAGGGAGGCAGCTAGTGCTGATGGAGCCTGGAGTAAGGTAGACCTTAGTTCGAATCCAGCCTCAGACATTTACTAGGTGTATGACCCTGAGCAAGTCTCTTCACCCTATTTGTCTCATATGTAAAAATGAGCTGAAGAAGGAAATGGCAAACCATTCCAGTGTCTTTACCAAGAAAACCCCAAATGGGATGATGAGGAAGAGTCAGACACAATTGAAATGACTGTGACAAGTATGAAAGATGAATTGGGGAGTAGAGAACCTAGATTCAAGGAGAACATTTGGAAAGCTATTAAATAATCCAGATTTGAAGGATGTGGTTCCTGAATTCAATCGACAGTAGTTTGAGTGAAGAAGTGAGACCCCATTTCAGAGATTTAAAAATGATAATAGCATTTAGAGAATACTTAGAGAAAATTTGCAAAGTGTTATTTATGTATATGATCTCATTTCATCCTCATGACAACCCAGTAGGTACCATTATTATACTTACTTTTCAGATAGGAAACTGAGGCTGAAAAAGAGGTTAAGTGACTTGTTTGGTTGTTTCAGTTGGGTCAGACTCTTCCTCATCTCATTTGGGGTTTTCTTGGCAAAGATAATAGAATGGTTTGCCATTTCTTTTGCCAACTCATTTTACAAATGAGTTAAGTAGCTTGCCCAGGGTCACCCAACTAATAAATATCTGAGGCCAGATTTGAATTCAGGAAAATGAATCTTCCTGACTCCAAGTTCAGAGCTCTACCCACTGTGCCACCTAGCTACACCCAACTTACATGCCCAGTGTCAAATAAACTAGTATCTGAAGTAATATTGGCACTTGGGTCTTCCTGCTTTTAAATCCAGGTCCATCTAACTAAAAATGACAGGAACAAACCACTGTTTGTATGTGGAAGTTTGGGAAGTCAAACTTGAGTTTCTTGGAAGAGTATATGAGCCATTGGCAAAAATGAGGAAGCTAGGATTGAATTGAGGGGAGGGGAGAAGTGATGATTTCAGTAAGGGACATGTCTAGTTTGAGATTCCAAAGAGACATTAATATGGAGGCATTTAGCAAGAAGGTGGAGATTATGATACTAAAGTTTAGGGGAGAGATCTGAGAGAAATATTTGGGAATAACTGGGGTCGAAGTAATTCTTAGAACCATGGGAGTAGATGAAATCACACAGGGAGAATAAAGAAAATGAACAAAAGAGGGCCAAGATAGAACTATGGAGAAGATCCACATATAAAGAATGAGAGGAGGATTAGAAACTATTGAAGATTCAGAAGAGAGTCAAAGAGAGAGAAATATCACACAAGTTAAGGAAGGTCAGAATATAAAGAAGAGGGTAGTCCAATCAACTAGGTGGTAAAACAATACAATAGAGTTCTGAGAAAGATCTAAGTTCAAATGTCACTTCAGATATATACTAGCTGTGTGACACTGGGGCAAGTCCCTTATCCTATCTATTTCAGTTTCCTAATCTATAAAATGAATATAATAAGAGAATCTATCTCTTAGGGTGGTTATGAGGATAAAATGAGATAATATTTTTAAAGCACTACATCAACACTAGCTAACTTCATTTTTATTGATTGTAAATTCCCTGAGGGCAGGGACTGCCTCCCCCCCCCCCCTTTTTGTATGCCAAGTGCTTATTAAAGTGCCTGGCACATAGTGGGAGCTTAATAAATGTTCATTGATTGATTATATTTATTGTTGGTCCTTAGTGGCAAATACTATAAATAGATAGAAGAATGCAAATTGAGACAAATCCATTGAATTTAGCTATTGGTTCTCTTGAAGAAGGCAGTGTTAGGAGTGGTAGAGGCTGAAACCAGTCTGTAGAGGGTTAATAAGTAAGAAAGTGGAAACAGCAAATATGTACTACTCTTTCTAGAACTTTGTCAGTGAAAGGAAAGGGTGGGGAAGAGCTTATAGGACAATAGCTTGAGGGGATAACAAGAGGAGGGAAGGTTTTTTAGGGTAAGCTAAAGAGTAACCTAAACTAATGAAAATACTTAGAAGGCTTGTGGGAGGTGAAGGTATTTGTTTATCTTCTTCAAAATCTTCCCTTCTGTCTTCATATGGCATCTCCAGCTAGTCAGAAAGACCACCTGGAGTCCAATATTCAGTCCTTTTCACTATATTTCTTCTCATTCAATCCAGAATGGAACCTTTGTCCCATAGACACCTTTTATCTCTACCTCCTCTAGCTCAGATGAAATAACTCTATGTGTGCATTTGTAAGTATGTGAAAGGAAATCACATTAACTAACTCAGCATGTATAATGAGTAAAATAGGATAGATATTGTCATGAAAATACATTATAGACCACCCAGACAGAAGGAAATAGATTAGTTCTGTTTAACAAATGTCAAGCCTGATATGGAAGCACGGGAAAAGATAATACGTGCCTTGGATTATCTGGACATCTGATGGATGGTGTACTCTCTCTCTCTCTCTTTTTTGGTTGATTTTCATTAATCAATTAATTAATTTAGAATTTTTTTCCCATGGTTACGTGATTCATATTCTTTCCCTCTCCCCCTCCCATAGCCAACAAGCAATTCCACTGGGTTTTACATGTATCATTGATCAAAATCTATTTTCATATTATTAATATTTGAAATAGACTGATCATTTAGAGTCTATATCCCCATTGAACCATGTGATCAATCATTTGTTTTTCTTCTGGGTTTCTACTCCCACAGTTCTTTCTCCAGATATAGATAGCATTCTTCTCATCAGCCCCTCAGAATTGTCCTGGATCATCACATTGCTGCTACTAAAGAATTCCATTATGTTCTATTGTGCCACTGTATGTGAGTCTCTGTGTATGATGTTCTCTGTTTCTTCCCCTTTCACTCTTCATCACTTCCTGGAGGTTGTTCCAGTTCACATGGAATTACTCCAATTCATTATTCCTTTTAGCATAATAGTATTCCATCACCAACAGATAACACAATTTGTACAACCATTCCCCAATTGATGGGCATCCCCTCATTTTCCTATTTTTTTTTGCCACTACAAAAAGTGCAGCTATAAATATTTTTGTGGTGTGCTCTCTTGTGCCCCAAACAGATCAACTATCACATTCTTGGTTTGGCAATGATCATTTTATCCTTTAAAAAGTAGAGGAAGTAGCAAGACTCTTTTGTTATTCAGTGAACTCCCTATTGCAACCAGGATCAAATATAAAATCCTGTTTGGATTTGGAAACCATTTATAACATAGTCCCTTCCTACCTTACCAGTCTTCTTAAATCTTATTCCTCTCCATATACCCTGTGACTCAGTGGCACTATAGATGTCCTTGCTGTCCCTCAAAAAAGACACTCTGATCCACTCTGGGCATTTTCACTGGCAGTCCCACATGCCTAGAACTCCTTCTCTTTTCATCATTGTCTCCAGGCTTCTCTGACTTTATTCAAACATCAGCTAACGTCCCATCTTCTGTAAAAAATCTTTCTTAGTCCTCCTTAACCTTAGTGTCCAGGCTCTAAGATTATCTCCAATTTATCCTGAATATATCTTATTTGCACAGAGTTGTTTGCATGCTATTATCTCATTATACCATGAACTCTCTTTTGGCCTTAATTTGTAACTTCAGAGCCCATGAAGTATAGTGCCTGGCACATAAATGCTTGTTGATTTAATTTAACTGTTCTACAAGAAGGAACAGGTTGTAATTTTGAATTTGTGATAGAGAAAGAAAACTGAATGGAGGCTGAAGTGAACCTTAGGTTCTGAAGGAAGAAATTTAAAAAAGGTTTGAGAAAGGATAGCTGGAATACAGTGGTCTAAATTTTTCCAGGGAAAATTAGTCCAGGAAGGATGGAAAGGTTTTGTTGTTGTTGTTGTTTTTTGTTTTAATTCAAACCCTTGTCATGTCAGAATCAATACTAAAGAGCAGTGGGGTAGATCAGTGGAAATGAGAGCCAGGCCTAGAAACAAGAGATTCTGGGTTCAAATGTGACCTCAGATACTTTGTAACTGTGTGACCCTGAGCAAGTCACTTAACCTCCATTGTTTAGCCCTTATCACTCTTCTGCTTTGGAACCAATCCTTAGTATTGATTTTAAAACAGAAGGTAAGGGGGAAAAATTCTGAGGGACTTATGTGTCTCAGAGGGGGTAGAAAGGGGAGGGAGAGATTTGGATCTTAGAATTTTGGAAAATGTCTTGGAAATTGTTATTACATGTAACTGGGAAAATAAAATATCTTTGAATACATTTTTTATCCTTCTTTATTCTCTGCTATGCCTCAAAGAAACTTTTTGTTGTTGCCATTGTATTGCTGAGAGTAGTTAACTCTATCACAGTTGATCATTCTATAATATTTCAGTTACTGTGTACAATGTTCTCTTGGTTCTGCTTATTTCACTCTGTATCAGTTCATGCAGACGTTTCCAGCTTTTTCTGAAATCATTTTGCTCATTATTTCTTATAGCACAATAGTATTCCATCACCAACATATACCACAATTTATTCAGCCATTCCCCATTGGATGGACATCCCCTCAATTTCCAATGCTTTGCCACCACAGAAAGAGCAGCTAGAAATATTTAACAAAGGATGATAAGGGATGCTGGAAAGAGGAGACACACACATGTTCTTAGTTTTTCTTTCTCTGATAAGAATAATCTCTGAACTATAAAGGAGAGAGGAATTAGGAATAAAAGGGAAGTTAATGTCCAACATAAGGAGATTTTAAGAGAGCACTTATCTTCTCTTGATAAATCGAAGTCACCAGACCCAGACAAATGGCATCTCAGAAACTAGAACTGGAGTGTGATTGCTATGCTGCTGTCAGTGATTGTAGAGAAAGGGAGAGAGGCTGTTTTAATGGATAAAGATAAATGTTGACTCAGGTTTTTTTTTTTAATGAGGGAAAAGAGGGATCAGTTGGGTGATTCAGTGGATAGAGAACTAGATCTGGAGGCAGGAGGTTCTGGATTCAAATCTAGCCTCAGATACTTCCTGGGTAACCCTGGGCAAGTCACTTAAACCCCATTGCCTTGCCCTTAACATTCTTCTACCTTGGAGTCAATCCTTAGTATTGATTATAAAACAGAAGGTAAGAGTTTTTGTTTTTGTTGTTGTTGTTTTAAATGAGGTGAAGAAGAAAATGGCAATCCACTCCAGTATCTTTGCCAAGAAAACCTCCAATGGAGTTGTGAATTGATCCAACCATTCTGGAGGTCAATTTGGAACTATGCCCAAAGGGCACTAAAAGACTGTCTACCCTTTGATCTAGCCATTGCCCTGCTGGGTTTGTACCCCAAAGAGATAATAAGGAAAAAGACTTGTACAAGAATATTCATAGCTGCACTCTTTGTGGTGGCCAAAAATTGGAAAATGAGGGGATGCCCTTCAATTGGGGAATGGCTGAACAAATTGTGGTATTTGTTGGTGATGGAATACTATTGTGCTGAAAGGAAAGATGAACTGGAGGAATTCCATGGAGACTGGAATGACCTCCAGGAAGTGATGCAGAGCGAAAGGAGCAGAACTGGAGAACATTGTACAATCGAAGGTAATGGACTTCATTAATGGCCATGTAGTGATCCTGAACAACCCAGAGAGATCTACCAGAAATAACACTATCCACATTTGGAGGAAAAACTGTGGGAGTAGAAACACTGAAGAAAAACAACTGTTTGATTACATGGGTCGAGGGGGATATGATTGGGGATGTAGACTAAATGAATATCCTACTGCAAACATCAACAGCATGGAAATAGGTTCTGATCAAGGACACATGTAATACCTTGTGGAATTGTTCATCGGCTATGGGATGGGTATGGGGAGGGGAGGGAGGAATAGAAAATGATTTTTGTAACCAAGGAGTAATGTTTGAAATCGACCAAATAAAAAAGCCGTGTTTAAAAAAAAAAGAAAACCCCAAATGGGATCATGAAGAGTCAGACACAATTGAAAACAACTGAATGACTACAAAGGAATAGAGTAAAACTTGGCACGTCTGGAAGAGAGAGAAGGGTTAAAATCTGCTTGTGAATTTAAAGCCTGTATGACTGGAAGGACAGTGGTGCCATTAAAAGTAATTGGGGGGAAAAATGAACAATATGGAAATATGTTGTGCGTGATAATACATGTATAACCCAGATCGAATCACCTGCCAGCACTGGAAGGGGGAAGGGAAGAGAGGGAGGGAGATACGTTTGATCATATAACTTAGGAAAACCTGTGTGGCAATTTGTTATTTCATGTAATTTGCAAAAAATAAATAAATAAAATAAAAGTAATTGGAAAGAGGGGCAGCTAGGTGGCTCAGGACTGGAGTCAGGAGAACCTGGGTTCAAATGTGCCCTCATATATTTTCTAGCTGTGTGACCTTGTGGGCAAATCACCTAATCCCAATTGACTAGCCCTTCCTGCTCCTCTGTTTTAGAATAGATACTAAGATAGAAGGTAAGGGTTAAAAAAATAAAAAGGTAATTGGAGGATCTGCAGCAGGGGCAAGTATAGATAGAAAGAGGATGAGCTCATTGCCACCTATTCTTGAGTATGAAGTGATAATGGGATATCTAGATAAAAGAGTCCAACAGTCAGTCAGAAATCCAATCAGCCTTTCTTTTTCTTTTCTTAATTGCCTCTAAAGAAAGATGAAAAGGCAACAAAGACAAATTTGTCTTCCTTGACAATCTCTTTCTTTGTCATGGCCTCTGCCACTTTCTTAGGTTGGCACTGGGAAGTGCAGAAGTATCTGAGGAAACAGCACTTCCTTGTGGCCAGTGTCCACACTTACTACATCTGTGCATTTCAGAGATGTGGAGACAACCAAGATTAGTTCAAAGAAGAGTGAGTGTTTCAAGTGCGTTCTCCTTACTAATTACTTCCAGAAGGGGACCCGAGAAGATAATATCTCCTTCCACATGGTTCTGACTTTCACAGCCCGAATGGGAGAAAGGTCGCCCTGTGAATGGCGACAGCAACTCTGAGAGACCCCAGGGCCAACACTCTGTATCAGCTTCATTTTTTTTATTTTTCTTTCTTACTTAGCTGGATTTGTGGTATGGGGAAATAAGAACGGGATAAGACTCAGGCATAGAATCCAAACTTCTCAATTCCCAATCCAAATAGTGAAAAACCTCATGATTCATGATCATGATCAAGTTAATATTTTTTTTACAAGTTGAACTTATATATCTTTTTAAAATTTTTTTCCATGTTTGCATAATTCATTTTCTTTCCCTTCCCCCTTCCAGATACAATAAGCACTTCCACTGGGTTGTATACATGTTATCACTTGATACCTATTTCCATAATATTCATTTATACAATATAGCAATCTTTTAAAACCAAAACCCCCAATCATATATTCATATAAACAAATGATAAGTCATTTGTTTTTCTTCGATCAGGTTAACATCTTAAAGAAATATCAAACAATGAGCTCAGTTTGTAAAGTAATAAAATAGTTGAAAATTGATACATATCACTAATTGTAGGGAATGTGACTGATAATGGCTGACCATCAGATAGAGACTATGACATGGCTAAGATTCAAGAATGGAAACCAAAAGGCTTCCATTGGGGATATAGTGATCCCTCCCCTATTATGGGAGTTATGTTCCAGAGACCCCTCTGATAGATGAAAATCCCCAAAGTAGCAGTGTTATATTTATTTGATTATTCTTTGATGGTAAGCATCTTCCTCTGGCACTTAGGTTCACTTCCAGAAGCCTTAGAAGGTATAAGTGTTAAAAATTAAAGGTTGGGGGGAAGCTGGATGACTCGGTGGATTGAGATTCAGGCCTAGAGATGGGAGGTCCTAGGTTCAAATGTGGCCTCAGCCACTTCCCAGTTCTGTGACCCTGGGCAAGTCACTTAACCCTCATTGCCTAGCCCTTACCATTCTTCTCCCTTGGAGCCAATACACACTTGATTCCAAGACAGAAGGTAAGGGTTTAAAAAACATTTTTTTAATTAAAGGTTGTAGTAAATGTATAAAAATGTGGTTGCTGAAAATATATTACTCAAGTCAGGATAACTTTTTATGGTAGTTTATTTACTAAGGAGAAAGAGTGAAAGTAAGGAAATGAGAGAGAGAGTAGATAATTACTCTGGCCAGGTCCAAAGGCAGGCAGGGCTTCAGAGGCCCTAGCAAAGAGGGGCCCAGAGGTAAATTAAACAAGGGTTCTAGTGAGGCCTCCTCCAAGATGAGGGGCCTCTCCAGAGCTAATACCTCCAGAAAAGCCAGGAAAAGGAGTCAGCTTTTTCACTCATCCATGTGGTAGTTCAAAGGGAGAGATTCAAGAATAGTCTCACCAAATTTCAGAGTCTTAGGTCCATGAAGCAGATCCCTCACCAGCCTCCAACTTACACTCCAACTCCAACTCCGAAGAACTGACTTTACAGGAAGTTGCCACTGCTTTTAAAGACGCTTTTTTGCATCACTTCCTGTGCATTCATTCCACTTTATGTGAACCAATTGTAGCTTTAAATTTGCTTTGGACCGCCCAGCAGGCAGTCAGGTATTTCTGATTGTCACCCACTATAGCACACATGGGTCACAGACCTCCCCATACTTAAGGATAAGTGGGGTGTATATGCTTCTGATGATTAAATCTAAAAGTGGGTGAGGGGAGAGTTAATTCCATCTTCACAAAGGTACAGAACATTTGGGTGGAATAGGGCTTGAAATAAATTCAAACTTTTACAAAAACTTCATAAAAATACATCACAAGGCAATACTACATGCAACAATCAGACTTTGATGTGAAGTGGACAAGGAGAGATGCTGAACTTATGGGCAAAGTGCAGGAGAGCAAACAGACCAGTGCTACAGTTACTGAACCAATTAGTGCCCAGGATACAGAACACAGTGCTATGGTTGGTTGCCTTTCATTTCCTCAGCCATAGTGTGTATTTAAAATTTCCAGTTGACAAACTTGTGCAAGCAGTAGTGGTGTACTTCATTTCCATTGTGATGGTATTCATCCACAAAATCCCACAATATAGCAAAAACTTCATGATACAGAATTATATATATGTGCATATATATATATATACATATACATATATATGTTTGTGTGTGTGTGATTGTATTTAAGGGTTAAAATTATGGTTGAGACTGAATTTAATAATTATATTTGTATATTTGGTCACCAAGGTCCTAATGAAACATCCAAACTCAGCTAGAAATCTTATAGTGATTTAATTGATATAGTGGAGGAGATTTAAGAAGAAGGAGAAAGGAAGGGGCTAGTACCGGGCAGGAAGATTAGGAGATCTAGAAAGTAAGGTTTTGAGTGTGAAGGAGGAAAGAATCATCCTGACCTCCAAAGAGGCTCAGCTAAGATGCCAGAATGTGAATCAGCTCAAGGGCAAAACTCACCACCCAACACTCCAAGATGTCAAAACAGCTAGCACACTCTCAGCCAGAGTTGCCTCTCTAGGGAAAGAGGAGGAGAGAGGAAGTGATGTGCCTTATATAGACAGTTTTACATCATTTCCCTGCATCTCATCTGTACCAAAGACGGCTCAACTTGACTTAGGACAGCCCAGAGGTCTGTCCTTTTTCCTGCACATGTCTGTTGAAGGCCATTTCCTCAGATAATTAAATCTTGAGTTTGATGCAGACCTTCCAAATCTTGTTAAACTAAGAAGGGAGGAAAAATGCAGAATTCCCAAGACCTGATTCTGTTATTCCAAGTATCTCCATTGTTACTGATCAGGAAATAGCTAAATCAGATCTTCTAAATAATGGTCTGATTAGGGTGGAATAGTTTTTAAATTCACAGTATTTAAAACCCTTGATATGGTGAAGCTGCGATAAGTAAACCATGATATAGTGAGGGATGACTGTATCTACACAAATTTGTCTGATAGTATGATTGACAAACAAGCCTAGAGATGTCCCTCCATTGGGGAATGACTGAACAAATTGTGGTATATAATGGTGATGGAATACTGTTGGGCTGTAAACAATGATGAAGATTTCAGAAAGAGTTGGAAAGATCTACATGAACTGATGCAGAGTAAAATAAGCAGAACCAGGAGAACATTGTACACAGTAACTGAAATATTGTGGGATGATCCAATGTGATAGACTTTGTTACTAACTAATAATACTATGATCCAAGACAAGTTTGAGGGACTTATGAAAAAGTGCTATCCACCTCTAGAGAAAAACTGTTGGAATATACATGCAGATGAAAATATATGATTTATCACTTGTTTATTTGTGTATATGATTTGGGGGTTTGGTTTTATAAGATTATTCATTTACAAAAATGAATAATATGGAAAAATGTTTTACATGATAATACATATATATCCCAGATTGAATTGCTTGTCAACTCTGGGAGGAGGGAAGGGAGAACCACTTAGCTACCCTAATTCCAAAGTATTTTTCAGAATTCAACAAATAAACCATAGTGGAATTAGAGCCATTATCACAGACAAAATGATTACCCACAATTGCCTGAAAATTACATTCATCCACAAAAAATTAGGAACAACATTTTAAAATATGTATTACCATACTAAACACTCAGAAACTCTAATCAGAGTTTCTTCTGGTCAAAGAAATCAAAACTATGTGCTAACAAGAAGTGTGTATCATCACCACCATCTTGTCTGTTATGGAAGTTGTCCTGAAAATGCTTTTACTTAAAATAAGCCTGCATCTCAACACTTTCATCTCGATTACAAAAATGAATAATTTTGTTAATTTCCACAATCGTTCCTTGAACATTAAACATAAAAAACCAATAGAATAGTAACTTAGCTGATGACCATTTTTTAAAAAATCCTTACCTTCTGTCTTGGAGTCAATATTATATATTGGTTCCAAGGCAGAAGAGTTGTAAAGGCCAGGCAGTGAGGGTTAAGTGACTTGCCTAGGGTCACACAGCTAGGAAGTGTCTGAGGCCAGTTTTGAACCCAGGGCCTCTTGTTTCTGGGCTTAGCTCTCCATCTACTGAATCACCCAGCTGCCCCTATGATGATTATTTTATATAAGCTATACGATGAGAAGAATGAAACTACAATAACAACCCCCAAAATAATTAGCCTCCAAGCTCTAGCTCAGTGGTTCTCAACCTTTCTAATGCCGTGACCCCGCAATACAGTTCCTCATGTTGCAGTGACCCCAAACCAAAAAATTATTTTGGTGGCTACTTCAAAACTGTAATTTTGCTACAGTTATGATTCGGAATGTAAATACCTGATATGCATTATGTATTCTCATTGCTACAAATTGGGAGGTTGAGAACTGCTGCTCTAGCTGGTGGAATGGTCTCACCTGCATCAAGAAGTACAAGATATGCTTCTGTGTATGTGTATAATATAGATATATGTATATAATATAGATGTGTGTATGTATATATACACACACAAATAATAGCAGATCTACATTATACAAATATGCATTCTGAAGAGGGATATATGTAGATATCTGTCTATTCTTTTGGTATGTGTATATATAATCATACATACTTACATTCATATAATACATATATATTTATATTTATTATATATTCCCCAAACTTTCAGGATATAGAAATCTATACAAAACCCTCCTTGGAATGTTCTATAGCTCACTGCCCAATTCAGGACCAAAGCCATCTAGTCTGAATTAGATCTTGGTTGGCTTTAAGGCTTACTTGGCTGCACCATCATTCAAGTTAGAGTTGTGAAGGAACTTTATATTCCAATGTAGGCAGGTCTAAAGCCAACCAGGTGATTCTGGTTTGGGGAAAGAATGCAATAAGATGTTTATAGACCATAAAATGCAATTTAAAAAATTTTTTACTGATAGTAAAGGATAATTCCCTTTAGGATATTCCCCTCTAACTCCATTTTTTACTACAACAAATGGCTGGGCTGGGTCAGTGGGAATTTCTTTTACATTTTATTTTATTTAAAAATTTTTTCCATGGTTACATGATTCTTGTTGTCTCCCTCCCCTCTTCCCTCCCCTGTCCTGGAGTTCACAAGCAATTCCACTGGGTTATACATGCATTGTCCCAATGGGAATTTCTTGCAAGGCACTAGGAATTCTGCTATAAACTCTGACAACTCCCCATAGGTTCAGATGGCAAGGAAGGCAAACCAATGGTGATCTTGAGGATGGCCTTCTTGCTCCTTTAAAGGAAAGCCATTCTAACCTACATAAAAGAGGTGCTGCTCCTATCATATATTATAAATCAGAGTATAACCCCATTTTACAGATGAGGAAGGTAAGGTTCGGGAAGGAGAAAATGATTTGTCCAAAGTCAATAAGTCTTCTGAACTCCAAGTCCTGAGTTCTTTCTATTTTACCAGAGTACAGACAGCAGTGGTGGGCAGATTCTGGTTCTTTAGGTTTAGACTTTGGGTTTACACAGGAAAGTACCCATCTCTAAGACTACACTGTCATGTAATTAAAGGCTTGACTATGTGGACCATAGAGTTTCCAATCAGCAACTATGGGCAACTGAGGGACTAACAACAATCAATTTATTTAGGAAGACACTAAATTTAGGAGGTCCCTAAGAAATCAAGATCTAGGACCTTCCTCACAGCCAAGGATGCCTGTTGCTTGAGGGTCCTCAGTATTTACACAGACTGAGAGCACACTAAAAATAGAACAAGGCAGTACAATTTAGTTAACATCAGAAGAGGGGAGGCCTCTATGATTGGTTGAGGGGTGTATCCATTAATCATAACCACTTTGTCAGGAGATAAGTCATCAATTCCAGGTCATTAACCACCGGCTTTTCTAAGGAAAGGTATTCCATCTGCCACCTTCGAAGAGGTTTTCAACTGGAATCAAATAGCTGGTGTTTGGTCAGCAGAATCCTAGGAGATAGGGAAGCTATAGGTGAAAGAAAATGTCACAAGGGAGCAGTGACAATGATTTGTGAGAATGTAGGATTTCTATCATTGCTGCAATAACAAGCTCTAGCATGAATGTAATGTAATTCTCTCTAACAGACAGACATGATTTTGTCTTATAATCTACAGTGATTTTATTGCAAATATGAATACTATGGAAATAGGTTTTGAACAGTGACAAATGTATAGACCAGTGAAATTGATTGTTGACTCTGGGAAGGGGGAGGGAAGAGGAGTGGGAAAGATTATGAATCAGGTAACAATGGAAAAATATTCTAAATAAATAATTTTATAAAAAGTCAATTTAAAAAAGAAAAATATAATCTACAATGATATCCCTAGTACATAGGAGGTCATTTAGTTCCAGTGTAATGCCAAAAATTCTCTAGTCTGCAAATAAAACCACTGAGACAGAGCTCCAAACCAATGGCTCTTTATTTAAGGGATCTAGCTCCCTATAATAAAAAGGATCTCAGAACTTCCTCAAGGTCTGAGACTCCAACTTGCTCAAGAATACAGATTTCATACGCTTCAGGGTCCAAATCATCTTTTTTTTTTAAGTCCCAATGGTTCAGATGACATAGTACAACATATGTATTCTCACTGGTAGATGGCAAGCCATCAGGAAGCCCTTTAGGCTGCTCTAAAGTACCTACCAACTCCTCCTGGCCAGAAAGCTGCCAGAAATCAGCAGGGAAATCATGCAGCAATCCTTCCCCAGCCATACAACTATCTATAGGGAAATACATAACAACAAGGTCCTCGAAAATGCTTTAGGGTGGTCTAGTTCTGATCGTACATCAGCTATAGCATCCTAGGTTGGGTCACAGAAAGGAAATGACAAAGTACAAATGACTCTTTAACTCAGTGAGTTTCCACTGAAGCTTATACCACCATCATGCAGAACTTAAAAGATCTGGGGTGATCATGCAAAGGCTTGTTTGACAAATTACAGTTTAGCAAAAGAGGAAAGAATTCATTCAACTATGAACCTAATCTAACTATTTGTAATTATAGTCAGTGTTAAGATTAGTTAATTATTCTCAACTATCTCTCTCTCTCTCTCTCTCTCTCTCTCGCTCTCTCTCTCTCTCTCTCTCTCTCTCTCAATGTCTGTTAATAGAAAAGAAATAATCAAGAATGAATCATTATCCTTTTGGAATCACATTAAACTGGATAATACTGATTGAAAATTAACAGAGGGGTAAAAATAATTGATTCAGTATTAAGAAAAGAGTTAACTCAAGTAGGGTAGGGATGGAATAATTTCTCACACCAATATACCTATTAATTTTAACTTTATTTAGTCTGACATCAGTCACTGATCTCCATGAAATCACTACAAACAATAAATACTGATTATGCTGAATTAGCACAGCAATATTTTCTTCACAATTGTCCTATGGAAGAAAGATAAGGCTGCTGCTGCTTGGCCCCAGAGAGCAGAAAAAGGAGCAACAAAGGTAAATTACAGCTCAAAGTAAGCAAGACCTTCCTGATAGAATAGTCTCATCATGGAATGGGCTGCATAAATAATGAGCTTCTTATCACTAGAGGGGTTTTAGCAGAGGTAGAATGTCACTCATGTGTACCATAGAAGGGCTCTCTTCCTGGAGCATGAGATTGAACTAGATAACCTTTAGGGTCCCTCTTCCCTTATTGGTGGAGATGAATGCGTTGCCTTGTTTGAGGGCAGAGTGAAGTTGGAGGTGAAAGAGCTCTAGCTTTTGCTATCCTTGGGGACTCTTCAGGGCCAGTGTCCATTTGAAACCCTCCGGTCACTTTTTGGGACTTCTCAAGTCTATGAGAGAGGTGGAAAACCTCCAACCTTTTCCAGTTTCTCTGAGATTCTTCAAGGGACAATTTCCCTTTGGGAGTCTTCAGGACCTTTGTTAGATCTCCTTTGGGATTCATTAGGCTTCAAGTCTAGTTGATTTGGGCACTTTGGGCTTTCAGCTTTGAGAGAGAACTTCATTTGAGGTTGCTGATGAAAAAGATTCTGGGAAGACATGAGAGGGGCAGGCAGTCTCCATCATGTCCTTATTCCCAGCTTGCTCCTAGAGACTTTGGGGTTTCCCTTCAGATGAGATCAGGGACTCGCTCTTGATTGAGCTGAATTGTTTCTAATGGAAAAACTCTTTCATTATGCATCATCTGGAATCTATTCTCCTATGTATACTTCTAAAAAGTTATTTAGAATATTTTTCCATGGTTATATGATTCATGTTCTTTCCCTTCTGAAGGATTTCAGTAATGACATCATGAAGGTATTAAAGATGTATTCAAAAGCTGATACCAATGAGCAAAGTGTTCACGGATCAGACTTATATGGATATATTTCTAATATTTCAAATGATTGATTTCTGAATCTTTCAACTGGATTGGGGTAAAAATTTGTTGGGTTTGAAAACTGTACTTTCAAAGAAATGAAGCTGCAGTTGACAGACAGGCTGAAAATAGATCTTTTTGAATCTGAGGCTTACCCTTAACATCTGATTAAGTTTGGACAAGGATTCTGGGAAGAAGAAATTTTGACAAGTCAGGAAGGACTTTCAAATGAGCTTCTTTCCTGGGCACCCAGCTGAACAATTGTGTTACCACCTGTTCATTATCTTTGTAATTGGTCTTGTTTGCTGCTTCCTTTGTTCCATGGATACCCTGAAAACCCCCAATGCTAAAAAAAGTTATAATAAAATGGGCAGACAAGACAAATTCTCTCTCTGGCTTGTCTCCCTGACAGACATCATGCTGCAACTCTCTGTGTCCCTTGTCTGTTATTTTCCATATGTGTCTACTTGCCTAGTGCTTAAATCCCTTCCCCATCATTTCCCAGTCTTTGGCTTCCCCCTAAGTGACCAGGACCCACACACAGAATTTTGCAGAGGCTGGACCTCTTCACCCTCCCTTCTTTCTGAGCTGACCAGCGATTCCACTGGGTTATGCATGTATCATTGTTCAAAACCTATTTTCATATTATTAATATTTACAATAGAGTGGTCATTTAAAGTCAAAATCCCCAATTCCTATGTATACCTTCTGATTTCTGTCTTGCTACTGATTCCGATAAGTGGGTGTTTTTGCCATGTGTGTGTCTGTGTTTGAGAAACCAATATTAGGTAGAAAAGAAGTCAAGCCTTGGATAAAACTTAGGTTCTTCATTCCCCCCAAATATTGAGTGATCAGAAGTTAAATGAGACCCAGTCATATCCTCTAAACTAAAAATATTTAAGGGAACAGATATACTTCTTGCCTGAAGCTGCCCCTGAGAGCAGTTCAATCTCTGATACCTCTTCCTCTTCTGTCTGGCAGGAATGAAAGCCTCCCCTTGGAGAATGGTTGAGGAGAGAAGAGGATAGAGATGTCTATTCTGCCTCCCATTGAAGCATACAAAGACAGCTCTCACTTCACATGAACCTATGTGGAGAATCAAACGTGTTTTGTTCGTTCAATTCAACATTTACTAAATATACAGCATGTCTGTTAGATAATAAGAACCTCCAGGGCAGTAGCTGAATATTACCTATGTCCATATCTGTTAGGTTAGTGGGAAAGGTCAATTAGGAAGCTTTTTTTTTTAGTCTTTAAGTTCATTTATTTAATTAATTAATTTTGAATACTTTTCCATGGTTACATGAATCATGTTCTTTCCCTCCCCTCTTCTCACCCCCCTCCCATGGCCAACTGGCAGTTTCATTGGATTTTACATGTATCATTGATCAACACCTATTTCCACATTATTGATATTTGCACTAGGGTGATCATTTAGAGTCTACATCCCCAATCATATCCCATCGAACCATGTGATCAAGCAGTTGTTTTTCTTCTGTGTTTCTGCTCCCACGGTTCTTTCTCTGGATGTGGATAGCGTTCTTTGTCATAAATCTGATTAAAGTGCTTCTTACCCACATTTTATTGGGAATCAGGAAAGTCTACAGGCTTCCCCTCCTTTGTCTAAAAATGTAACATGGCATTTTCAGAGCCATATATTGTCAGGAAAGAGAAGTCACAGTGTATGTCTATTAGTATTTCTCTATTCCTGGTTCCTTGGCCCTATCATGTACGCTACTCAGACTTATAAAGGGGAATAATAGGGATGTCTGATAAATTTATATTGCAATATTAGAAAGACTGAATCTCCTTATCCCATCCAGATCATGGGTAAGAAGGTCTAGAAACTTGGTAAGTAATCATGCTTAAGGAATTGGCAGTCTCCCATTGCCCTTCATCCTTGTCTTTTGCAAAGCAAACATTCAGTTAAATATTTGCTAAATGGATGGATGGATGGGAGGAAACTATGCCTTTCATGTGAAAGAGAGATTATTCTCTTTCTCCTTGGCTCCAGAGAGGACGATTTGTTTGACTTAGTATGGGGTAAGTTCAGAGATGTGCTGGAGCCAACATGAATCTTCTCCCTCCCTCCCTCCCAAACACACACATTCAATTTTTAGTGTGAGCATTTACTCCTTGGAAACAGGCAAAACTACAAAGCAAGTTTTGCTTTATTGTTTTGTTAATTGTCTAGATTTAAGAAAGTAATAGAATAATGTTAACAATAGATTAAAATTTAAAAGTGTGTCATATTTATAATTTTTTTTGAGAGCTAGTCATTAGACATTTATCAGCACAAAGCCTGGAAAACAAAAGGAAATATATAAATACTTATTCTTCCCTTTTTTCTTCCCCTTGGCAAGTTCCTCATCAGTGCTTTCAAGTGACTAAACCTTAGTATTACAAACAATGCAAAAGATGATCTAAAGCCAAAAGATCATGAGGACTACAACCAGAAGAGCTTTTGAGACCCTTGAGTATGTTGCAACCTTCCTTAAGGGAAATTATTTTGAAGGTTACAAAATCATTAGGCTTAATTTTTTTCATTTAAGAATTTCCCACAATTACTTGTAAAAACAACTTTAAACATCTTCTAAAAAATTTTGAGTCCTGAATTTTATCCTTTAATCCCTTCACCCTTCACTGAGACTGAGAAACAATCTGATATAGACTACATAAATTCAATCACATCAGGCTTAATCTTAAACATCACCTTCCCTGCCCACAAATTGACAAAGCCAATGGGGGCAGTCCCCTTTGGCAGAGTTTTGCATATCACATCCACTCATCATATAATCTTGAATCCTAGATGTCTCAGATAGTTGCCTGATCATAGCACGGGTCTCATTCTTAAGGCATCTCAGAAGAGGACTTCTCCTAGAAATTCTGTTTCTCTAGTTCCAGGTCAGCTGCAGAGGTTCTTTAGTTGCTTTCTGCTATAATTCTTTTTTGCAACAAAGAGTACAATTCAAGTTAGTACAGCTTTCTACATAAAACCCAATTCAACAATTTAGAATGTCTCACTTTTCTAAAAATTAAACTCTTATTCCTTATGATTCTTGAGCCATCAAATCACTACCTGGTATTTCTATATTTATATCTAATGTAAACACTGCCATTAAAAAAATTCACGTGAATCTGACGTGTGAAAAGGAACTCTTGTGTCTTAAAAATAGAATGACAATTTTTTATTTAATTTAGGACTTTATAGGAAAAATTCTTTTTTTAATGTTTTGTGTTTTTTTCTCAACTACATAGAATTTTAAACCATTTTTAAAAGTTTGAATCAAATTCTACCTCTCTCTTCTTTCTTAGTCCCTTCCCAGATATAGATTTTACATATGGAATAGTGTAAAACATCTTTCCATATCAGTCATTTTGTGAAAGAGAACTCAAACAGATAAAAGTGAAGAAATAAAGTAAAATATAGCATGTCTCAGTATCAGTAGTACTTTTTTCTGGAGATAAGATGGTATCTTTCATCATGAATGCTTGAAGATTTTCTTGGATCATTGTAGTGCTATAAATAGGTAGGTCATTCATAAATATTTATCATATAATATTGATGTTACTGTGTATAATGTTGTCCTGGTCTTCCCAGGTTTTTCTGAAATCATTCCTCTCATCATTTCTTATAGCACAGTAGTATTCCACAATAGTCATATAACACAACTTGTTCAGCCATTCCCCAATTGATGGAATCCTCTGATTCCAGTTCTTTGCCACCACAAAAGAGCTATTATATATAGTGGGTGCCCTTGTCAGAGTTCACATGGACTGAAGAAGGGAAATCTCCTTCAGGAGCATTTCAGCAACCAATATGGCTATGACATGAGAGCCAAGAAAGGGTTCTACCCATTGGGTGAATTGGACAAGAATAATAAGACAGGTCTTAGGTGTTGTAAGGGTTAAATTAGGAATTTGACAAAATAAGAGAGCAGCTTTTAACAATTTTAGTTTTAATGAGAATATAGGAAAAGGAGGGAAATATAGGAAAGAGATAGAGAGAGAAATTGCCTAACTAGTTACCCTATAACTACCTATAACTGCCTATAACCACCTATAGCTGCCATTAGAAAAAGTCCATCTTATCACCCTTCAGCTCAGCTCACCAGGCAGAATCAATATAAAAATAAATATATATCTCCCAACCACCAACTAATCACCAACTCATACCACCAGCAACCAACTTCCAAGGACCAACTACTAACGACCAAGGACCAACCACCTCCCAACCCAAAAAAGGTAAAAAAGTCCCTTTCAGGGGGCAGCTGGGTAGCTCAGTGGATTGAGAGTCAGGCCTAGAGAGGGGAGGTCCTAGGTTCAAATATGACCTCAGACACTTCCCAGGTGTGTGACCCTGGGCAAGTCACTTGACCCCCATTGTCTAGCCCTTACCACTCTTCTGCCTTGGAGCCAATACACAGTATACACAGTATTGACTCCAAGATGGAAGGTAAGGGTTTAAAAAAAAAAGTCCCTTTCAGTCCTCTTGATGACTTTTTATATCTCCTTCTCCCCTCACTTCCTGTCTCTCTGGTTTCTACTTCCTTTCACTATGGGCTGGTATATCTTTACACATCTCTATGGTAAAAGAACCCCATTAAATTAGAAGAAAGGGATTAAGAATTCCCTTTTACAGTGTACAGATAAAAGTCATTGTGCAAGTGCTCAAAAGGTGTATAAGCTAGAGGGAGCCTACCATAATGGGCTTTGGTGGGGAAAGCATGTTGGTTATAAGCCTGACAAGCAGGGCAAGAGGCACATAAATAGGAAGCTTCTTTGTTGATGGCAGGGCAACCCAAACCTACAATTTCTTGAGTGCCAAAGTGGTTCCCCCTTGTGAAGAGATGATATATCCAATAATTAAATTCTAGGAGTAGTTTGCCCTCTGCAGTTCCCCAGATCCCAGCAACCCATTTTGCCTTATACTGTTATTTCTATTTCTCTGTTTCAGTCATCATAGGAAAGAGGGGCATTGTCACCAAAAAGAGAGATTTAAAAATATGTGTGGAGCCTTTTTGAGTGGCAAGATCAGCAGAGGCATAGGCACAATCATTCCCTCTTGAAACAGAATCAGTCCTTCTCATGTGGGCAGAGCAGTAAACAATGATTGGCCTGGGCAACACGAAGTTTTGGGGAAGACAAGAGAATTATGGTGAATTCCACATTTGCAGTAATCTAACTGGCAGATGACAGAAAGTCTCTGTAGCCAGGGCACCAGCACCAAATGCATACAGCCATTCGATATGAAATGGGAAAGCTTCTCTCTTTGGCTAAGTGGCATACCTGAGTAAGGACCACAAGCTCAGCAACCTGAGTGTTGAGATTAGCAGTGAAGCCACTCAGACAGTGTCACAACCAGAAGCCACCAGGTATAGTGAACACTGAATCTCATAAAAGAGGAAGGACCTGTCAGTATGCAAAATATAATTGAATTCTGCAAAGGAGAGTCAGTAATAGAATTTTCTAATTTTCTAGCCATGCTCCCTACTGAGGGACAGTTGGGAAGCGACACCTGGATTTAGCACAGCATAACATTTGACAATAATGTTCTCTTTACCGAGAGCAAAGTCACCTTGTATTTGGCAAGTCTCTGATCAATAAAAACCTAGGTTCAGTGGTAAAGAAAGAGGTCTCAAGCTCAGGGTACACTGCTCTTTTGAAGGTGAACCCCAAACCAAATCACATACCTTTCCCTCTAAAAGAGCAGTAGCAGCCACAGCCTGTAGGCAGTATGGCACTCCCATGGCCACAGTATCAAGCTGAGCAGAATAATAAGCTACTGAGAAGCAGGTTCAAACATCTGAGCTAGGACACTGAAGGCTACCTTCCTTTGTTCCTTTGTATACAAAGAGATTTCACTATAATCTGGGAAACCTAATGCAGTTACTGATAACAGGGCCTCTTTGAGCTTCACAAGAGGGGAAAGCTGTTGATTGTCAAGCTGTAAACATTCTGAAACGGTCTTTAGTCAGTGAAACAAAGGGGTCCATAATCTTACCAAAGGAAGGTATCTGCTGTCGCTGTCCACAGTATCGAGCCACTCCTAAAATGGTAGGAAGCTCCACTTAGTGGTAAGTGAGGAGAATTGCTAAAAGAGTCTGAATGAGTTTAGGAGAAATAGAACGAGTTCCAGCAACTAGAATAAATTTCAGACTTGGTACCACTGGACTTAGACTACTCTCTGGGCAAATCTCAGCATCTGAAGCATCTAGAAGCAGATCATTCACATACTGGACCAAGGTGGCACCTTTAAAAGTGATTGATGGAAGCCAAATCTTGCTGTAAGACTTGAGAGAATAAAATGGGACTCCTTTTATACCATTGAGATAGACAATTTTATGTCCAGTGTGAATTTTTCTAGGTAAAAGCCAATAAGTGCTAGGAATCTGGGTTTATGAGGATTGGAAAAAAAAAAGCTGTGCAAAGATCTATCACTGAGGTAAGCTGACTCACAAGGAATTGAGAAAATGATGGGAGCAGGAGTGGATACCAGAGGATGCCTGGTGTAACAGTTAAAATCAAGGCACAAAGTTCTTAGCATAATCAATTTATTAATAAAGTACAAATTTACTCATAAGTAGAAATTCAACTTCCCCAGCAAAACTGAGACTAAATGCAGGGGACAGCTCTTCTTTTACAGTTTTAAAGAGTACAGAAAATAAGAAGGCTAGCATCTGAGATGGAAGAAAATATGATTAGAAATTGAGAATGAAGGTTAGCAACAATCCTCTCCTTCCCTCCTGGACTAAGAAATGCTCTTTGCTTGAATCCAACTGCATCTGCAAAGACAGAGAGCAGACCAGAATTCTTTGGATAACAAACCAGACATCCTTGAAGAATAGCTTGGTGGTGAAAAGATACTAAGCCAGACTCCATGGCATTCACCTGCTTCCTTCAAGGGTAATCGATTTCCTTAGAAATGAATAGAGCAGTGATTAACAAGAGAGCTGGATTTCTACACTTAACTCAGCTAAATTTCTGAATTTAGGTTAGTGACAAAGACAGGATCAATTAAAGAAAAAAAGAAAAATATTATATTGTTAGCAGTAAAAATTATGGTTGGACTGAATATTTAAGAATATGGTCACCAGGAATTTAATTTCTAAATTCCAATGAATTACTCAAGTCAGAATGGCTTTATGGTAGTTTTATTTATGATTAGAGGGAAAGAAAGTAAGGAAAGTGAAAAAGAGAGGGGGGGGGCTGGTCTGAACCAAGTAGGGCTTCAGAGGCCCCAGCAAGGGGGACCCAGAGAATTAATTAAACAAGGCTTGCAGCCACAAGGCCTCCTCCAAGATGAGGGGCTTTTCCGGAGGCTAATGCCTCCAGAAAAGCCAAGGAAAGGAGTTAGCCCCTTTCACTCACCATGTGTTAATCCAAAAGGAAGCAGTCTGAGGTCTCAAGCCCAAGCTCCTCCAAGGCCAAGTTCAAAGACAAGGACCCCTAACAGGTAGTGACCACCTAATTTAAAGACAGTTATTTGCATCACTTCCAGTGCCTTTGGTCTACCTTTTATGTACACCAATGGTGGCTTAAACTTGCCTTAAGACTGCCCAGGGGGAAGTCAATTGTTTCTAATTTGTCACTCACTAGTATGCATGGGTCATAGACCTTTCCCCCTCATACTTACTCCTTCAAGGTATACATTCCTGGTGGCTAAAAATCTAAAGAATAAGTAGAGTGGAGTTAATTCCATATTCACAATATGTAATTATATACACATATATGTAGTAATTATGTATAGTGATTATTTCACTAGGTATAACACGAGCATTAATAGCATGAAAATCTTGAACAAGATGATAAACAGGCTTGCCATTTGGACCTTTTTTTAACTGGGAGGATCATCATTTTGTAAGGTAATTTGCAAGGAATTATAATACCCTGGTCACTTAAGAAGTCAATGATGAGTGAAATACCTTCAGTGATTTTCTTAGACAAAAGATGCTGGGAGATAAGAGAGTGGAGTATGGTTTTAGTTTATTTAGGGAAAATTTCTTTCCTGAGTGTCTTCTCTGGAAACTGGACAGTAATCAGGGAACCAGGAGCTCAGCCCATCCCATCCCATCCCATCCAGCCCCATTCCTATGGTGCTCATTCCTGTGCTAAATGAGGACAAAGTATAGGCAGAATTTTAGAGGTATCTGCTGGCAGAGGAAAGGGAGGGGAGGGGTACAGCCATGAACAAAAAAAAGCAAGCATCCCACCCTGACCCCAGATTCCTTGTATCACTAATGGCTCTACATGTCCATCCCCCACTGTGCCATGCAATGTCTTTGCCTGTGAATCCTGTGGCTTCCCATCCCAAATACATAAAGCCCCCAAATGAGATTTTCCTCTAAGTATCTTTTATATGTCTGGAATCCAGTGACATGAAAATCTTCATCATTAGAATTATGTCCAACTCTCTAAGCAAACAAAAGAGAGATCAGACACAGGTTTGAGGCTGGGGTGGACTTTATTGTCAGAACAGCTTGGTGGGAGAAGAGTTGGATCATGTAGCCAAGGCACCACCAAGCCAGGAGGTCCCTTCCCCTTCTATGGATCTCCAATAAACTAATCTGTAAACCCATTCTCCAGGTCCTGGTTGCCACCTGCCTTTCTTTGGGTGATCACTTCTCAAAGGGGCCCTAGTCTGGGGGCAAGGACAGCTAGGTCTGTATAGATGACCCTACACTCCTCCCAGCCCAGAAACCCCCCCCTCTAGGAGAGAGAAGAGGACAATGGGAATAAAGCCTGAGTCCATGGGCACCTAAATGGCTCAGTGGATAGAGAGCCAGGCCTAGAGATGGAAAGTTCTGGGTTTAAATCTGGTCTCAAACACTTCCTAACTGTGTGACCTTGGGCAAGTCACTTAACTCCAACTGCCTAGCCCTTAGCATTCTTCTGCCTTGGAGCCAATACTTAGTATTGATTCTAAGATGGAAGGTTAGAGTTAAAAAAAAAAAACAACTGAGTTGTTGGGAGCCAACATACATTTCTTGCTTGGGCCAGCCCCTGAATCCATAAACCTTCCCATATTAGGAGTACCACACTGGCTTAAGCAGTAGTGATAATTTCTAGCATTTTTGAGCTGGAACCATCTTTCTCACTTGGGGGAAGTGGTACTAGCCTCCCAGGGAATCAATCCCCCAAGTCCATGGGGAGACCAGCAGTCTGGGAGCAGGGGGAAGCTGGGAATTTTTCCTGCAACAGACTGCTCAAAGCTGGGAGGTCAGGCCATCACCACTCATGGCTTGCTTATTTCCTTGTGTTTTTAATCATTTTCACCCCCTCCTTGCATCTTTTTTTAACCCTTACCTTCTGCCTTAGAATACTAAGTTTCATTTCCAAGGCAGAAGAGTAATAAAGACCAATTAGATATTAGATGACTTGCCCAAGGTCACACATCAAGGAAATGTCTGAGGCAAGGTTTGAACCCGACTTCTCATCTCTAGGTCTGGCTCTCTATCCACCTAGCTGCCCCAGCCTCCTTTAGTTTTAATAGTGATAACAGATTTTAAAAGTCTCACACCAGAGGATAAAGAGATCCAAAAGGAGTCTGGAAGATGAAATGGGGTACTAAAAGTATCCCCAATATAGACTCTAAACTATTACCCTAGTGCAAATATCAATAATATGGAAATAGGTCTTGATCAATGACACAAGTAAAACCCAGTAGAATTGCTCATAGGCTATAGGAGGGGTGTGGGAGGAGGGGAGGAAAAGAACATGAATCATGTAACAATGGAAAAATATTCTAAATTAATTAATTAAATATAATTTTCATAATTTTGGGGGGAAAGTATCCCCAACTGCCTCCTGATCACTAAAAATGAGAATGGGGAAAAGAAAGTGGGGAATCCTCTGGTGGATGCAGCAGGAACACAGGAATTAGTAATCAGAAGTTTACAAAGGAGATCCAGCCCCTACAGGGAACTTAGGTGTGAGGAAGGATCCCATGGACACTATGTGACAGGACAATTTTGGAACATTCTGGGCTCCTTGAGACTCCAACAATATTTAAAGATTCACATACAAGTGCAGTTGAAATGAGACTTACCCACTAAAACCAAACTAGAGGATACAGTGTCCTATAAGTAATGATAGAGTGTGGCTCCAACCTTAAGGGTGACATGGGGTTCATTATTTCTGGGAGAGGAATACGCTGGAATAACTGAGTCCACGATATCAGGTTCAGGGAAAACAAAAGAATCCTCTCCAAATTCATCAGCCCTGTTGTGGGAAAGCTTTGGGGTGAAAAACTAAAAGGGGACAAGTACCCTTTTCAAGAATGCAAGGCTCTAAAACTTAGCTTAAAAAGAAAAAGAGAAGTTTATTCATTTAAAAGTCATGTTGAATTGGCTGGGAGACAATGTGCAGGGGTTGACACTGCCTCCTTGAGGAGATGGGATAAGGAGATTTTGTGCCCCTTTCACAGCAGGGATCACAGGATAAGAAGAAGGGGATGGGGTGAGTTAGGAAAAGAGGTATTTTCTTTGAGGTTGGGGTGTAGGGGATGGTCTATAGAAGTCAAAGGATGATTAGAGTTAGGTCTAGAGATAGGAAGTCTTGGGCTCAAATTTAACCTCAGGCTTCCTAGCTGTGTGACCTTGGGCAAATCACTTACCCCCCCCCCCCATTGCCTATCCTTTGTCATTCTTCTCCCTTGGAACCAATAACACAGTATTGATTCTAAGGTAAAAGGTTTTAATAAAAAAAAAAAAAACAACTAAATAGGGTCTGAGAGTCAGACCCGCCTGAAACAACTTAACAACTAGCCTATTTAGCCACAAGAGGGCAATCGTTTCCTAAGAATCTCAACCTTCCTGGGGCTAGTTGTTGAAGGCTAGAATGTCTTCTAGAAGAGAAAAAGGGACACTTTAAAAAGTGTTATCCTCAGGTTAGAGGACGCATCAGGAGAAGTGAGTGGCAAAGAGCACCAAGAACTTCTGCAGGCCCTTGGCACCCCAGACCCTAACCCTCCAACAGTCCCTGGTTTAGGACTCTAGGTTAATGGGAAGTTGAGATGACTGGCTGACTGAGAGAGGGAGTCTCCTTGCAAATCTCCCTGGCCCTGTTTCCTAGGCTCCAGTTACAGACTGCCCCAGTCCCATAGCTTGTCTTCTGTCCCCTCATAGATTATTTTCTGACTCTACAGTCTTATATTCCCAGAGTTTAGCACAGTGCCTGAAACAGTGCTTAATAAATGCTTGATGACTTGACAACTTTCTGCCCAGTCCATTCTTCACTCTGTCTTAACCCCTTTCTACTCCAAGACCCCTCCCTAAACTGGTGCTTTTTGCTCTGCTTTCCCATTGTCCCCACCCATGTGCCTAGAACTCTGTGAGGCCAGACCCTCTGTCTTTGTCTGTCTTTGTGCCTGTATCTTTGTCCCCTGTGAAGCAAAGAATCCCAGAATCCTGAAGCTTGGAAGAGTTCTTGGAAGAGCAAAGAGTTCGTTCTGTTCAGTCAACCCCTAACCAAACCTGGGTCCTTTATTAAATATAATAATTATTATATATTATATTAAAATATTTAATATTGTCAGCCTGTGCTGGGAGACCTACGATGTTGCCCAGTTCACTACCTTAAGTGGTAATCGGTTCCTCTTTTGGACAGGCGTTTTTTTCCTGACCTTGAGAACAAATCTGCCCATCTGCAATTTCCACTCATATCTGGATTGGTTCTGTCCTCTGGAACCAAGCAGAATATGCCCTCTTCCAGATTCCCGACCTCCAAAGACTTGAAGAGAACTATCAGGCCCTCCTAAATCCTTTCCCCCTATCAAGCTGGGGGCTCAGACTATACCTTCTTGGAATATCCCCACCCAGTACAGAACAGCCCGAAGCAAATATTGGACTTAGCTTTTGGTTGTCAAGGGGTTAAGTCCTCCTGGTCTCCGCCCCCTTTTCCCAGCCGGCGGGAGTATGAATAGCGGGACTAGCTCTCCTCTCCGCTCTAAGTCACTCCGGAAACTCCCCGGGTTCCCTCTCAACCTGGTCCTCCTCCGGGCTCTCCGAGGTGCTTGGGGATCCGCCCCTTTTCTCCTCTCACTCTGTGCACTTCTCCCTCCGGGGCGGCATTAAGGAGGATGATGGAGAGCTGCCTGGGAGAGGAGTCTGTCCAGATGTGGGAGCTCAATCGGAGGCTGGAGGCCTATTTGTCCCGGGTCAAGTCTCTGGAGGAGCAGAACGAGAGGCTTCGCCTGGAGATTGGGAATCTCCGGGAGCAGCCTGGAGAGCCATCCTGGAGGAGCCAGGCTGAGGAGGAGCTGGGGGCTCTGCGGGCCCTGCTGGACCAGCGCTGGAGCGAGAAGCATGCTGCCGAAGTGGCCAGGGACAATCTTCTGGAGGAGGTGGAAGGGGTGGCAAGCCGATGCCAGCAGCAGCTGCTGGCCCGGGAGCGGGCTAAGGAGCAGGTGGCGGAGAGCCGCCGAGTGCTGGAGGCCGAAAAGTGGGCTGGGGTGTGTCTGGGGAACCAGGCTGCTGAGCTAGAGAAGGAGCTCGAGGCCCTGGTGGCTGCACATGAGCAGGAGCGGGCGGGAATGAGTGCCCAGGTAGCCCGCTCTGCTCTGGGCCTGGAGACCTTTCGCAGGGCTCCGGACAATGCCCCTGCCCCTGACGTGCAGGACCTAGCCCGCACGTTCGGAGATGCCTGGAGGGGCGCGGTGGAAGGCTATCAGGCCCGTGTGGCGTGCATGGAGGCCTCCCTGGGCCAGGCTCGGGAGAGGCTGGGCCAGGCAATGCAAGGGACCCGTGAGGGACAACGAGAAGCGCAGCGGCTGGGTGTAGAGAGGGCAGCGCTCCAGGGTCGTCGAGAGATGCTGGAGCAGAGGCTGGAGGGACAGTGGCAGGAACAACAGGAGGCAGGCGAGAAGTTCCAGGTGAGCAACGTGCCCCGCCCCTCTGCTCCTCTCTCCTAGCCCTGGTCCCTCTTTTCTAACTCCTGCCCAGCGATTTCTCCCTGCCTCTCCTGTTCCGTGTCCTTCCAGCCTTGACTCCCTAGCTAGTATGATTGAAGAAATTTCCCTAGAATCTGCTTTGGTTGTAAGAGATCTTCTTAGTCTCTCTGAAGCTAAAAGGAATGGGGAGTTCTCCAGCCTAGGGGGACCTTGCCAGAGAAGGGGGACCTTAGCAAAGTCCCCGACCCCTCTGTCACTGGAGACATTCCCAATCCAGAAAAGGGTCCCATTCTACATATAGGACACCTAGAGTCCCCAACTCTAACTCCCAAAGATGTTCTTTTGAGTGACCCAAAATTTTTCTCAAGGATTCCCGGGTGGCATGATGAGGTTTGGCTGGCAATTTTTAGAGAGGGCAAACCCCCTTCCTTATTCCTCAAAGCATTTTTGTAGGAAATCAACACTTTATCTCCCAGCCTCCATATCCCTGCCTCTTTGTGATCCACAGCAACTTTCAACTCTTCATTCTTCTGGCAGCTGCAGATTGAGCCAACAAAAGATTCCCAGTCATTTCACAGGGTCCAGGGAAGGGATCAGGGGACCCAGGCACCCAGATTTCCAGCCTTTCTCTGCCTCATTCCTTGATGCTCCCTGGGGGGAGCTCCACATTCCAGAGGAGCGGGGACAGCTGTCCCTGCTCTCACACACAGCTGTGACCAGCAGCTGTGAAAACAAGCTCCCGGTTTTGATCTGAATGGGAGCAGGGGGCCAGGGTCCTAGAAGGAAAGGGCTGGCTGTCCCCTCTCCTCACCCCTTCTCATCTGATGAAGGAGGATTTCAGGAAAGATTTTGGAGGTAGAGGGAACTAAAGTTTGTCATGAAAGGGAGGGGTACACAAGGTTGAGTGGCTGTGGAGAAGGTAAAAAAATGGAGGGGTTTAGGGTTTGCTCAGGCACTTAGATACTAGTTTTCCCATTCTTTTGTTTCTCCTGTTTTCTATTTCTTTTCTAACTTTCTCTTTCTCCTCTTTTCTCCCTTATCTATTTGCTTTGGAGTCAAATATTAGAAGGCTGAACATCCTCAAAGGGCTGAGCCATGTGATCCAAAACCTTTGAGAATATTGTTGAAGACTCTTCCCCAAGAGAAAGAGAGAGAGAGAGAGAGAGAGAGAGAGAGAGAGAGAGAGAGAGAGAGAGAGAGAGAGAGAGAGAGAGAGAGAGAGAGAGAGAGAGAGAGAGAGAGAAAGGATGTAGCTTTGGCCTCTGGGTCTCCAAGGGGAAATGTTCCTGGGAAGGCATATGTGAAGATAATTTCCACAGAGCATTGAACAAGAGGGAATAAGTTGCTATTGCAGAAGAGGGATGGGAAGACCTTCCTAAGAATAGGAAGCATGCTGATTTTTCTGTTCCCTTATTTTGTAGCTGGCTGTTGAGGCCCTGGAGCAGGAGAAACAGGATCTCCACAACCAGATTGCCCAGGTCTTGGAAGACCGACAGCAGCTGACGCACCTGAAAATGTCCCTTAGCCTAGAGGTGGCTACATATAGGTGAGGTCCTCTTCCCAGAATCCTTCTTCCCCAGAACATCATGGTTCAATGAATAGGGATCATTGAATTGGAAATCAAGACACCTGTGTTCAAATCCCAGACCTGCCATTGACTTTACTATGTAATCTTGGACAAGTCCCTTCCCCTGAACCTCAATATGGTTGTATGCAAGATAAAGGTTTCAGTTTTCTAAGATCCCTTCTTTCTTTTACAATCCCTTTTCAGCTCCAGGGAGAGAACCACTGCATCATTCTCCCCAAAAGGTCTACACCTCTCTTCCCTCACATCCCTTTGCACCCTTATTCCATTAGGCCTGGGCTGAGCTCAGTACAGAGAAAGAGCTGAAGTCTAGGATATTTGTGTCTTCTAGTGCCCATTGCCTAGTTTTCATTAATCCCATCAATTTATTTCTATGCAGCAAGATGGGAGGAGGCTTATGCTGTTGGTTTAACAAGCCCATCTCCCTTCTCACCCCTGTCCTAAACTTCTAGGAAGGCCTTGAAACTTGGTCCAGCTCTACAAGGAACAAGGACACAGTTCTAAGATGGAGAGAGATGGGAGAATGAAAATGGCAGGGACAGGGAGGGATGAAGGCAAAAGGGTTGGGAGATCAGGGCCCAGAGGAGAGAATGCTAGTCCTGTAACTGAAAGGGAGGAATGAACATTGTTATCAGAGGTATGGAAGTTAGACAGAAGGAAGGACTTCTTCCTGGTCAGGGGTGGGAAAGAGAAAGAGGTGGCTTTTGCTTCCTTGGAGACAGGGAGAAAAGGCAGGTAACAATGTTTATTTAATTGACTTGTAAGCCATTATCTCCTCTTTTTCCATTGGTGATAGGGGGAGGTAGGTAGGAAGTATATCCTGCACAGAAACATGAATGAACACAGTGATTCCTGTCTCTAAAGGGTTCTGAGATCCAGAGTGCTTGGAGATCCTAAGACAAGGGCCTTGACCCCCAGTCAAACCACTGAGAGGAAAAAGGAGAAGAGGCCCTGAGGAATTATAACTTGGGTTCTTTGTAGAGATGTGGGGAAGAGGGGTTTAGAATTCTGAATTCATTTGCTATTGTATGAGCCCAGCTCCCCTTCATTCTGCATGGCAAGAGGGGGGAGCTCATCCCATGGGAACGGCTTGAGAATTCCTGCTTCCCCAAGGAAGCCCCCCTTTCCAGACCCTCCAGATGGCTGTCTTCACAATGGCAGCTGATTAGCATGAGAATAGTGATCCCCCCTCTCCAGCCCCCACAGGGAGAGGATGAGGTCATGGGCATGAGAGAAGATTTCAGAGTGGGAAAGACACACACACACACACACACACACACACACACACACACACACACACACAGTCTCCAAAGCAATGTGTATATGCGTATGTGATTGTGCTATGAAACTTAGTGCCTATGTGGCTGTGTGACTTTGTATGATGGCATAACTGTGTAAGGACCTCAGTGAGCGACTGCCATGTTTGTGTGTCTGTGGGACTGTAACCTTTGTCTGTAGATGTGTGTTTGTGTCTGGATCTCTTATTTTGTGAGATAGCACCTGTCATTTTTCCAGGCTAGATTGGCTTAATTAACCAGGTGATCAGAGTAACCCAGGACCTCTTCTTTTGTTTCTAGAACCCTCCTAGAAGCTGAGAGTTCCCGGTTGAATACATCCAATATAGACTCAAAGGCCACTATCATCTTCCCTGGTAAGAAGATGATGTCTCTGGCTGACACTCAACTGATCCCCTTGCCTTGCCCTTCCATCTATCAAGGGAAGGTTCCTTCAATACCCTGACACCCTTCCCCAATCCTTATTCCTCTTGCTGGTATATGGTAAGCCTCTTGTGCCAATAGACACCCACATTTGAGAATAAATTCTACTCCAAAGGGATCCCCTCAATCAAGGGAAGGTATCTGAGACCTGATCTGAGATGATAGAAAAGTATTCAGGAATGTGGTGGTGATTGGGGGGAATTTAGGAATAAAACTTCAGCAGGAGTGTTATAGATAAGGGGATATTCCCCCAAGTTCACATACTGACTCTACCCCTATCCCCTGTCTTTTCAGATCCCAAGATGGAATTGTGTATTCCTGTGACACCCGAGATCCGACACCCAGGACCCTGGCCTCCTGTCCTGAGCCCTACATCCCTTCCTATGGTGGATACTCCTCGAACCCCAATGCCTGCTTTTCTGAAAAGTCAAGGATTCCTCCCAACCCAGACACCTACCTTGGCCAGCACTCCCATCCCAGCCATTTCTCAAGCTCACCATCCAGGCACTGGGAGGGAAGTCCAAGGCCAGGTGGCATCCTCCTACCTTCTCCAGGGGCCATCTTATGATGGACCCAAGCTGAAGGATAGTGAGCACCTGACTGTTCCAAAGCTCCCATGGGCCAAGGCCAAGGTAGGCATTGGAATGGGGAGTAGCCCAGAGCCTGAAGAACCAGCTGTTGAGAAGCAACAGGTCCTCAGCTTTCCCTGTCCAGATGAGCTAGTGGAACAAGTTGAGGATAAAAAAATTGTTTTAGCAACTGACTCTAGTATTGACCCCTTGGCAGCCAAAGATGGGGAGGAAAAGGATGGGGAGCTCAATGACATAAGTAGTCCCCAACCCCCAGCTCCAGAGCCTAGTAAATACCAAGAAAAGGTGGGAAAAGAAATCCAGGGAGTGGCAGAGGAGGAAGATGAAACTAAAGAGACAATAGCAGAGAACTTGGAAGAAAAGACATGGCAAAAAGGAGGGGCCCTAGACAAGGAGGAGATCCAGGAAAGACCTGGGACTTCAGATGAGAAGGTCCAGGAGACATTTGGTATTCTGAGTGGAAAGATTAGAGAGACCCTGAATCTGCCAGGTGAGGAGGTCCAGAAGACCCAGAAGCTTCCAAGTGAGGAATTCCAGGAAATGCAGATTCTTCCAGGTGAGGAGATCCAAGAGACCCAGAGGTTGCCAGATGAGAAGATCCAAGAGACTCATATTTTTCCAGGTGAGGAAATCCAGAAGTCCAAGGAGTTGCCAACTGAGGAATTCCAGGAGATCCAGATTCTTCCAGGTAAAGAGGTCCAGGAAACTCAGAAGCTGCCAAATGAGGAATTCCAGGAAATCCAGATTCTTCCAGATGAGCTGATTCAGGAGACCCAGAAGTTGCCAGATGAGGAGATCCAAGATACTCATATTTTTCCAGGTGAGGAAATCCAGAAGTCCAAGAAGTTGCCAACTGAGGAATTCCAGGATATCCAGATTCTTCTAGGTGAGGAGATCCAGGAGACCCAGAAACTGCCAAGTGAAGAGGGCCAGGAGACCCAGATTCTTCCAGATGAGGAGATCCAGGAGACCCAGATTCTTCCAGATGAGGAGATCCAGGAGACCCAGAGTCTGCCAAGTGAAAAGATCCAGGAGACCCTGATTCTTCCAGGTGAGGAAATCCAGGGGATCCAGAATCTGCAGACTGATGAGAACCAAGAGATATTGAGTTTTCCAGGAGAGGATAAGCAAGAGATAATGATGCCTCTAGAAAAGGAGACCCAGGAGACATTAAGATCTCTAGAAGATAATGAAGAGACATTGAACTCTCCAAAAGAAGGCAACCTGGAGATAGGGGAGAACCAGGAGACAATAGGTTTTCCAGGAGAGAAAAAACAGGAGACATTAAGTCCTCTAGAAGAAGGAGTCCTGGAGAAAAAGGAGAATCAGGAGACTCTAGGATCTCCAAAAGAGAACAACCAGGAGATAGTGAGCTCTCCAGAAGAAGGTGATCTGGAAAGGGAGAACAACCAGGAGATACAAGGACCTCCAGAAGAAAACAATGAGGAAATACCGAAGCCACAGAAAGGAGATTTGGAAAGAGAGGAGGAGAAATCAGGGTCTCTGAAAGAGGAAATTCAGGGAATATTGTGTTTTTCAGAAGAGGGAAACCAGGAGAGGGGGGAGATGCAAGAAATACCGACTTTGCCAGAAAAGGAAATACAGGAGTCATTAACATCTCTGGATGAGGGTAACTTAGAGACGGAGGAAAACCAGGAGATTCCAGAAGAGGGAAAAGGAGCTTTGGAGAGAAAGGAAAACCAGGAAATACTGCAGTCTCTGGAAGTAGAAAGTCTAGATCTTCAAAAACCAGAGGATGTGGCTGGGATAGGTCAGGATTGCTCCATTGAGGGAGATGAAAAAGCTCCCTGGGAGACTGGGAAGGATCATGAAGAAACTGCAAAGAGGAAACCAGAAGAACAGAGCAGCCTTGAAGGGAACTGGGAGGTTGTAGAGGAAGCAGGATTGAGGTATGGTGGCCCTGGTGAGTCCCAGCATGCTGGAGAAGAGGAGCTGGGGAGCCAGGAGTCTGAACAGCAAAGATTCCCAACAAAGGAAACAATTAAGGAGGGGATAACCACGAGCCCCCAGGTGGAGTTCAGGGAAGTAGAGTCAACAGAATTTGAAGCTCTTAACTGTGTGCCTAAGATGTCAGAGCAGATGTTTGAGGAGGATGGATCCAGTAGGGAGAGTGATGGAGAAGCCCCAGAGGATAATGGATCCATTACAGGGCTAGAACCATTAGAAGGAGAAGAGGTAAGAAACCAAGAACAGCTGAAAAAGGAAGTATCAGAATCAGAGAACTGGGAAGGGGGGCTGTCAGAGCCACACCATAGAGAAGTTATTTTAGAGCCTTCATTGGAGCAGAGTGACAGAGAGACTGAAAAGGATGTGCAAGAAACAAATGAATTGAACCAGCAGTACAGCAAGTTGCTTATGGAGAATGAAACTCCTCATCCCCACTTAGAAACCCCAGAGGTTTTAGAGAAACCAGAGCAGAAGAACTCTTTAGGAATGGGTGAGGACTCTAGACACCCTTCAGACCTTCTCCCTGCAGAAACCACAATTGCCAACAATGTTGATGGGGGTACCACTACTCAATCTAGTTTCATGGGCCAGGGAGGGCCCCAAGAAATAAAACAAGAGGTAGATATCTCAGAAGACCCCCTGGAGTCTCATTTTAGGGCTGAGGGTAATAAGGAGTTATGGGAAAGCTGGGAAACAGAGGGCAAAACAGAGGTCAGTGAGGAGCTGGTCAAGGAAATAGGAAAGGTTAATGCCAAAGACAGCTCAACAGTCTTTCAAGAGGAGGTGGAGGAGAGTGAGGGGGATGATCTGAGTGAGACTCTTCCAGATTCTACACCCTTGGGACTTTATTCTAGGGAGCCAGACTCACCTAGCTGGGGGATGATTGCAAAGGAACATCCTTCTCCTCAAGAGGAGCATAATGATGAACCCTGGGACCCTCCTCCTAGGCATACTGAGGTCAGTAGGGCTCAGCCTGATGAGGGAGAGGATGAGGATGGGGCTCCTGACTCTGATGTGTCTGAAGAGTTTGAGGACCTTGCTGTTGATGCTTCCCTCTTACCTGGGGGTCCTGGGAGGCTAATGGAGACGGTGGGACCTGGGTCAGAATTGGTGTTAGACCCTCCCACCTGGGATCGAGACAGAGAGTCTGATGGGTTTGCAGATGAAGAAGAAAGTGGGGAGGAGGAAGAAGATGGTGATGGTGATGATGATGATGATGATGATGATGATGATGACAATGACGAGAGAGTTGAGGGAACTAGGCACTGGAAACTGGGTCCCTCTTTGGGAAGTCCTGTGAGTTACCATCAGGAAGGGGAACCTGAGGAGGACAGAGAAAGAAATGCTCATGCCCCCTCAGATGCTGGAAGGAGGGAGGGAGCAGAAAATTTCCCTCCTGCAATTCTGGAGGTTGAGAAAGAGACAAAGCCCTTAGACAGACCAAAGTCCCTAGACAGCGACATACAATCTGACTCTGAAGAAGAACATTCTCATGTAACTGAAGATCCAGAGGACTCAGGCCCAAATGAGGAGGAGCTGGAGACTCCCCTACCCTCAAATCAAAGTCTTTTTGGAGTGAGTGACCCGACCCTCCTGGATAAGGAGGACCAAGCCTCAGACAGTGACTTGATAGAGATACCCTGCAGAGTAGATGACAGTGCCAGGAAGGCTGGGACTAGCCTCAATGGTGGGGGTCCCACCATGGACCAACCAGATGACATTAGGGGAGATATATTGAATGGATTAGGGAAGCTTCAGGAAGCAGACCAAGGGAAGTTATGGGACCTGGAGAGGGAGGGAGGTGAAGGGAAAGCCCCTGGGGAGGAGCTTTCTTCCCAGACCCTATGGAGTGGAGGTCCTCTTATTCTGGGGCAGAGCCCATTCCTGAAGTTCACTCAGACCAAGGAAGAGGATAGAGATTCCTGGTCCTCAGGGGATGAGTAGAAAAGGATCTCTTTTCTCTTTTCTACCTCTGAGGGAAGGGACAAGGGACAGAGGAAATAATACCCCATGCTCCCCTCAAGCTTGGCTATCTTAGTCTTGATTCAACTCATGCCTTACTTCAGGGCTCTGACCTCTATGATCAAGAAGTGGGTTGGAAAAAAGGTTTCCCCAGAATGGAAACTGAAAAGAGAAATTCAGTCATTTCTTCCCTCCCTTGAAGAAGTGACGGAGGGGTACTTTCTTCTATCTCCCCTCTTCTATCGCTCCTCAAAAAATGCTCTTTCTCAAAGGGGAGATGAGGCACATTCCCTACTTTGACTGAAGTGGAAGTAGGAGAACCTTGGGGGGGAGGGAGAATAAGGGGACAAAGGTGAAAGTTGTTTGAGCTGGCAGTGACAGCTTCTGTCCAATCCAGAAGTGGGGGGGTGGGAGTGTCCCTTGGTTGCCAACCTAGTATGAGAGGAGGGACCAGGGACCACCAAGCATTCTAATGTGCTCAGCCTGAACCCTTATCCCCCCTGCCTCCATGATATCTAGTTTGATTTTGTGAATAAAATGATCACAGCTACCACCACTCCCATCATTGTGTCCTGATTTTTCTGTTCCCACCACCACACACACCAGTTCCTACCCTGGCTGGGGATCTTAGTCCTACTTAGAAATTGACTGAAAGGATGGGGAACCAATTTAGAGAATGGAGTCAGTTTTGGGAGGTGAGAAAGGATTCTGGTTGGGTTGGGGTGAGGCCAGGGACTGGGTGAACCCTAAGCAGAAAGAGATTAATTTTATGACCAAAGAAGTATATATAGTCCCTGGGTCCCCAGGCTTGAGGATCTCATAAATGCCATTTTGCATTAGACTGCATTGTGAAAAATGAAAGGCAATGCAGTGTAGTAGAAAGAACTCTGGCTCTCAGTTTCCCTAGCTGTAAAATAAAGAGAACTAAATGATCTCTAAGGTCTTTTCAGCACAAATCTGCTGATCCTAAGATCCTAGATAGCATAGCTCCTTAGTGGAAGGGAAGCCTCATGTTCTTCCAGGTCTTAAATATTTTTAATCTACCCCAAGCTCTCAGTTTCACAGGGAGACAAGACAGAGACAGCTGGTCAGAGCTCTAAATACCCATAAGGAGAAGTTAAGGGAGATAGGGGATGTATGGATAGTCCAGGAAAACTTCCTAGAAGAGGAGAGTGTGAAGCTGGGAGGAGGGGGAGAAGGAAGAGATGGGAACTGGAGGGTGATGAGTTTGTCCTGAACTACAGAGACTAGGGAGTGTAGGAAGGAGTTGGGGGTTCAGTGGGGGGCAGAAAGGGCAAACTAGAGAAAAGCAGAGATGAGAGTTCTGGGGATGGTGGGCAGCAGCTCAGACCAGACAATCAGACCAAGAGGCCACTGGCTCAAGGTAGGGCGCCAGTGACATCAGCTCCCTTAATGAGGGCCACCAGGAGAGGCCCAAAACAATCATCATCTCTTCCCACTGCTGCCCAATTATAGTGATTAAATAAAGGAAAGAGGACTCACCCCCTTCCTATGTCCCCACAGGCCCACTCTGGCCCAACCCAATTAATAAGCCCCCAGCTCTAAAATACAAACAGTTGTCTCAGTTCAGACCTCCAGCATCTGAGGTCAGGGTGGGGTGAGGAAGTCAACTGTTGGATCATGGAAAGTTAGACATACAAATCTCTCTTCTGTCACTTGGCTAAGCTACTTCATTCCCAGCCTTGGCTTTTCCATCTGTAAAATGGGAGTGATACATGCATTATCCCGGATTGTGCAGAGGAAAGTGTAGAAATAGAAGGGAGAAGTGGTGTACCAGGATTCTTGCTCTAGCCCTTTTACTAGTTGGTACGGTACTGCTTGATTTTTCTGGGTCTTTTCAACTGTTAAATGAAGATTTGAACCCTAGCTCTGCTACCACTAGTATGAATTTGGATATGACATTTCCTCTTCCTGGGCCTGAAGATTTCATCCTCTGGAACTGTGGGGGTGGGGGAGTCTAGCCTGATGAGCTCTAAGGTCTCTTCTAGCTTTAAAAAGTCTATGTCATTCAGTTCAGTGGTTTATTGGTTAGAATGCCAGGACAGAAGTCAGGAGACCCTGAGTTCAAATTGGACCTCAGACACTTTCTGGCTGTGTGATCCTGAGCAAGTCACTTAATCTGAATTGCCTAGCCCTTGCTGCTCTTCTCTCTTAGAATTGATAATGGGACAGAAGAGTAAGAGTTGGGGTTTTGGGGGGGAGGAGGGGGGTTATTTAATGAAAGTGTGTGAAGTGGAAATTTAAAGGGATCTTGAAAATTTCAAGGAACAACCCTTTTTAACTACTATTCAAGGAACAAGGAAGCCATTAATTCAAGTAGAATGTATTTATTGAGAGAGAAATGTGGGGCAATGCCTCAAGTCACTGACCTAAGACAAATGTCCCCCAAAATTTACAGGGAGAGAAAGAGATAGGGACCATATCTTTGGTCCCCCAAACAGACTTGACTGGCTGACTGCATTAACTGACTGAATTACAGAAAGACTCTGGACCTATAAGAAAATATAATACTTATTTTATACATTCAAGCAAATTAACATTTTAAGAGGGCAGCTGGATGGCTCGGTGGATTGAGAACCAGGCCCAGAGATGGGAGGTCCTGGGTTCAAATCTGACCTCAGACCCATCTGAGCTGTGTGACTCTGAGCAAGTCACTTAACCCCTATTGCTTAGCCCTTACCAGTCTCCTGCCTCGGAACCAATACATAGAATTGAGTCTAAGAGGGAAGATAAGGGTTTTAAAAAATGAACATTTTAAAGAATTGGTCAAAAGTTGAAGACAAAGGTTTTCATCCAGAAATAAAGGACAGGAATATTATACAAAGAGATCAATCCAGTCATTGGGCTTGATACTATGGGAGAGACAAAAGGGTTCTCAAGATTGGTATTTAGGATTTGATCCTTGAGTCAGTCTGGAAAGTCCCCAGATAAAGCTATAAGGCTTTTGCCCCGATTGAAGGGGGGTGGGGGTGGGGAGGCAGCTTTACTAATTTAGATATTAATAACTATTACCTTGAGAATAACACATTAATTTCTCACTCCACACAAAAGAGTTAAGCTCTGGAGAGGAAGTACTAAAGAGCAGGGGCAGTGAGGGGTTCAAGGACAGGAAATCTTCAGATTTTAGGGAAATAATGAGGTTAAGGGAGATAGTTAAGTGTTTTACTTAGTTTATTAACCCTTACTTTCTGCCTTAGAATCAATACTATGTATTGGTTCCAGGGTAGAAGAGTAGTAAGAGCTAGACAGTGGGGGTTAAGGCACTTACCCAGAGTCACACAGCTAGGAAATGTCCAATTTGAACCCAGGACCTCCAGTCTCCAGCCCTGGCTCTTAACCCACTGAGCCAAGTGTCCCTAGTTACATTTTTATATTGTGAGAACACTCAGTACTGTAGTGGTTGGGATGGTGGTTAGAAGGCAGGAAGGACTTCCTAGCCATAGTAACCAGCCCACAGAGCTGCAGAAAGCACACTGGACTGGGAGTCAGAAGGATTAGTTCCCAGTCCCAGCTCCCCCACTTATTATCTGTGTGACCCTGGCACTTCATAACCTCTCCCAGCTCTAATTTCCTCAACCAGAAAACCGGAGGTTTGGATTAAATAGTCTCTCTGATCCCTTTTGGCTCTGAATCTAATGATCTTGTTAGAGATTTCGAGAAGCCCCTGGGCTGGGGTGTGTCTCGCTGGGGGATGGACAGGAACAGGAGCTTCCGGGACAAGGAAGGGTCGAAGAGACCTTGAAGTCACAGTCCCCAAATAGAAGCAGTTTCTCAGTTTTGCCCAGGGCAGCCTGGGATAAAAAGACTGAGGAGGGGATAAGGGAGGGGGGGGGGCGGCGGCGCCTTTAAATATCTCTCAGCAGGGGGGATGATGGTGTGTCAAAGGAGGGAGAGGGCTGGGTGGGTGACGGCCCCAGGCTCTGGCTCACCGAAGAGCCCAGAATAAATCTGATTCTATTCAGAGCTGTCCCGGAGAGAGATAGTGAAGATCACACCCCCTTCCTAGGGAGATCTGAGGTCTGGCAAGGAAGGAGGAGCTATTATCCCTGGAGCTTTCCCGGGGTGAAATCATTCTCTCCTAGGCAGTCATTGTCCCACTGGGGAGAAGCCCTCCTATACTTTCACTCTTTGCTTCCCCAGCTGGTCCCCGAGGACAGCAAGAACAACCTTATCCAAGTTTTAGGGGAGTGGATGGGAAGGAAGATATGGGAATTTGGAGATTTGTCCCTCTTTCTAAGTTTTTAAGTCTTTTAAAAACTTCCTCTAAAAGCATTTGTTAATTGGACAGGGCTCAGAGATGGGAGATCCTGAGTTCAAATTTAACCTCTGACACTTTCTAGCTGGGTGACCCTGGGCAAGTCACTTAACCCCCATTGGTTAGCATTTACCACTCTTCTGACTTGGAACCAATGTAGAGGGAGAGCTGGAGATTAACTTTGGTCGGGGAAGGATGCTCTTTCTGGAATGGCAGGATCCAATGGGCTATCTTTAAAGACAGAGAAATTTATTTTGGGTGAATGGTTGGAAGGCAGTGTGCAGGACCAAGCTGCCTCCCCAAAGAGAAAAAGTTCAGGATTTTTATATCCTAAAGAAATAGGGTCTTCATGACTTGGAAAAGAAAAATGGGAAGGAGAATAAAGAAGGGAACAAACAAGGGGGGAAATAGGTGACATAGTGAGGTGCCTTTGGGTCTGGGGGCATAAGTACAGATATACATCGTTTATGACAACCTGATCATAAAGGTGTGAGTTACCTGTTTTGAAGGACCTAGCGATGTTTGAGATGTAAACAGGAGGTATCTCTCTGTGCTAAGACCTCTATCATAAAATTAGTTTAAATGTATCTAAAGCTAGAGGTAGAGAATCCTTTGTTTATTAAGTCACCTCTTTGGTTTCACTAGGGCCAGCTTTCTTCAGCCAGCACTGCTGGGGTGAAATTCCTCATGTAATCTTTGACCTGGGACTCCTGATTTGGGGGTTCCAGGGAACTCTGTGCTCATCTCACCAGTACTTTGTATGCAACCTAAGATACAAGGTAAGTTCAGAAAAACAAAACAAAACTTCAGAGCACCATGCTAGGAGCTAGGGAAACATAAACAGATTATTAAGAAGTATGTGGTGCCTGTTCTTATGGATCTTTAAGGATCTGTCTCTACATACCTCTATTTTAGTTTGTCTTTGTCTCTGCCTTCATCTCCCATTCCCTTTATTTCTATTATTTTGTGTTCTACTCTATAGTCTTTGCACCTTTCTCCACTTCCCTTTTTTACTGTCTTTCCCCACCCCTCTCTCTGCCTCTGTTTCAATCTCTTTCTCTAAGTTTCTTCTCTACTTCATGATCTCATACTTTACTAGGGATTGAATTATCATTCTTAGTCAGATGATCCACATATCCCCTCCCCCCCATCTTCAGCTCAGGATCACCAACCCCTGTTAGACATCATTTGGTTGTTCTATCACCACCTCAAACTCAACAGATTAAAAAACCAAAGTTATCGTTGCATTACCTAAACCCATTTCCCCCTTTCCTCAACTCCCAATTTATATTTTTGATTTGTTAATACTTCAGTCATGATCAACTCTTTGTGACTCCTTTTGGAGTTTTCTTGGCAAAGAAACTGGAGTGGTTTGTCAAGTTTCCTTTTTTCTGCTCATTTTACAGATGAGGAAACTGAGGCAAACAGGGTTACACAATTTGCCAAGAGTCACACTGCTAAGTGTCTTAAGCTGGATTTAAATTCAGGAAGATGAGGTCCAATACTCTATCCACTCTACTACCTAGATTGGTGATGGTGAACCTTTTAGAGACTGAATGTCTCCTACTCAGAATCTTTCATTTTTTTAATCATATTTCTTATGGGGTAAAACACAAATTCCTTCATCTGATTTTTAATGCCCTGCATGATCTGACTCAGACCTAATCTTTCCAGCCTTACTTTCCATTATTCTACATTCACACATTCTACATTCCAGTCAAACTGGACCAGCTGTTCCCCTTTTTCATTTTGGCATCTCCCACATCCATGCACTAGCTGAGGCTTTCCCCATTACTGGAATGTACTCCCTCTTCATCTCTATCTATTAAAATCCTTCTCTTCTTTCAAGGCCCTGGTCAGGTACCAACTTCCTACTTCAGGGCTTCCCAGATCTTCCCAGCTGAAAGTGATACCTGCTTCCTCTGATTTTCCTGGACTGCCTTGTATAGATCTTTTTTTTTGCTGCTGCCACCATATTTTATCTTGTATCATGCTGATGTAGTACTTCCTTGGCCCTGTGGCTGACAGTCACTCTGTCTGGCACAGAGTAAAGGCACTGCTTATCTAAGTACTGGTCATTCCTAAAAGCTCTCTCTACAAATGTAAACTCTTTGAGGGTAAGGACTGGTGTTTTAAATCTTTATATCTCCAGAGTTTAGGGACTTAAGAAGCATTTTTTAAATTGAATTGCCCTTGTTTCTATCTTAGTATCTGTTTTGGGGGAGCCACGTGGCATAGTAGACAGAGTTCTGGATTTGGAGTCAGGAAAACTCATTTTCCCCGAGTTCAAATTCAGCTTCAGACACTTACTAGCTGTGTGACCCCAGGCAAATCACTGAACCCTGTTTGCCTCAATTCCTCATCTGTGAAATGATCTGGAGAAAGAAATAACACTACTCCAGAATCTCTAACTAGAAATTCCCAATATGGGGTCATGAAGAATCAGGCACAACTGAACAATGACAAATCCCTACCTTTCTCTCCTGCCTCAGAAAACCTTATTGTCTATTTCTTTGTCTCTGCTCTATGTTCTTTCTCCTCTTGGGTCTTGGGGATCCAGGAGTCCAGTCGCTCCCCCTTAAAATAGCTCTAGGCTTTGGGAGTGTCCCTTCCTGTCCCAGGATCTAACAAGGTCCCTTCTGATTATACCCCATCCGCCAAGCCTTCAGGCATCCTGGCAGAACTGCGTCAGCTCCCTCCTCAAAGACAGAAGCACCCTGTGCTTAGTACCCCTCTCTTTTGGCACTATCTAGTTGGGGACAAGAGGATCAGGCAGTACAGCCCAACTATCTGTCTCTCTGCCTATGGATGTTTATCTCTGAAGGCAGAGAAGAAAAAAGAAATTTTCCTCTGTTGATTCTTTCAGACAGTGGGAAGAATTGGGATTAGAGTAGAGAGGTTGTCTACTGATTCTTCTTTTTTTTATCCTTCCTTTCTTTCTTAGAACTGATACTAAGTTTCAGTTCCAAGACAGAAAAGCAGTAAGGGCTAGGCAATTGGGGTTAAGTGACTTGCCCAGGGTCACATAGCCAGGAAGTGTCTGAGGTCACATCTGAACCCAGATCCTGCCAACTCCAGGCTAGGCTCTCTGAAGCACCTGGCTGCCCCATGTCTACTCATTCGTACTGACAACATGGAACCTAGAAACCCCAAACTTGTGGCCTAGTGGGATCTGGTAAACCCCAGGTTTTAAGACTAGCTTGTAGGTTGGAGACCCCAAAGTTTGTACTTGTTCCCTTTTCCAGTGGGAATCCACCCTGAAGGGAATCCCAGGCTAGCAGTTTCAGATTGAATAGTGGACCCTCAGGTAAAAGACAATCTGTTTGAGGTGGGGACTAAGCTGAGTAACTCTTTAGTGCAGTAAACAGCACATCAGTCTCGAAAACTGAAGATCCTGGGTTTGATCCTTGGAAGGAGGGTGTGATATACTGGGAGAGGCTTCAGGAGACAAGAGACTGAAAAGATGGTCTCATTCCCACATCTACATCCCTTTGAGTGTTCTGTATGTGGCTGGTGCTCATGAAACATTTGTTGGGTGAATGAATGAGAGGATGGATGGATGGATGGATGAATGGATGGATGGATGGATGGATGAATGGAGAGGGTTGTATTATAAATGTGAATTCAAGAGCAAATGTGGAGTAGCAAAAAAAGCACTGACCTTGGAGTCATAAGACCTGAGTTCAAGTGTTGACTGATATTTAATAGCTGTATAACATTTGACAGATTGCTTCTTGCCTCTGGAATTCAGTATCCTCCTCTGGAAAATGAGAGATTTGCTTGAGAAACAAGGGCTTTTAACCTTTATTGTGTCCTGGACCCCTTGAGCTGTCTGGTGAAGCCTTTGGGTCCCATCTCAAAATAAGGTTTTGCAATGCATACAATGAAAACAAAGGATTACAAAGGAAAGCAATTCTATTGAAATAAGGTTATTAAAAAAATTTTTTTTATCAAGTTCAAGAGGCAGCTAGGTGGCTCAGTGGATAGAGGGCTTGGCCTAGAGTTGGGAGGACCTGGGTTCAAATTTGAACTTGGAGAGTTCCTAGCTGTGAGAGCCTTGGTAAGTCATTTAACCTGCATTTCTTAGCCTTTACTGCTCTTCTGCCTTGGAAGCAATGCTCAGTATTGATTCTAAGACAGAAGGTAAGGGTTTTAAAAAGAAAATCTTATCCTCCACCTCCTCAGGCAGCCTATTCTACTTTGGGACAGCTCTAACAGTTAAGAAATTTTTCAGTAAAGCAAGTCTAAATGTACCTCTCTGCAGTTTCTCAGACCCGTTGCTCCTATTTCAGAGCTTAGGGGCCAAGAGAGTCAGTTCTATTTAATTATTATTATTGCGTGAATGCTCATGTTGTGGAGGGAGGGACCCCTGAAGTTGAAGGAGAAAGGAAGATGAGAACTTGGCAACAGGATATATGATTGGAACTCTGGGCTTTCTTGAGTGGTGAAAAGGAAAAGAGAGGGGCAGAGGCAGAGACAGAAAAAACAGAGAGATAGAGACACAGAGAGAAGGAGAGAGACAGAGTTAGAGACAGAGAGGAAAAGAGAAGGGGTGAGGGAGAGGGAGAGTCTTTAAAGTAAGAAGGATGCTGATTAGACAATAGTTAAGATTTGTGGGATGAGACCCTGGAAAAGGGAGAGTATAACAGGCCAAGGGCAAGTGGGTCGCTATTCTCAGAGCTTCTTCTGAGCCAGATTTAGCCTCTTGAGGTGGGGGGGGGGGGGAGTGGTGGGGAGACCAAGGCGGGGGATTTCCTTATAAGGCTCAGCAAGCAGAGGCACCAGAGGGTGAGGTCAGGGCCCTGAAGCTTTTGTGAGACATCTCACCCCCCCCCACTCCCCCCTTCCAACCATAGCTGAGAGGAAACAAAAGCTTTGGTGACCTGGGTACCAGCCAAGGAAAAGGGAATTTGGCCTCTTAAAGGGGCCACCCAGCTGTCCAGCTTCTGCTTGGCTGGCCTCTAGCCCCTTTGTCTGGAGGGGGAGGGTCCTTTCTGTAACTGGTCCCTCTGAGGGAGGTCCTTTCCTCAAGCTAACCCTAAGCCCTCCTCTCCCTTTCCCCTCTCCCTTCAGAGCTTGAGCGAGGGGAATCATTGCTTCCCAGCCTTCCTTTCTTCTCTGAGGGTCTTAATAGGACTTTCTCCCCTGCCCTGCCCCCCTACAGGCCACTCCCTGGGGAACCAACTGCTGCTATCTGCATGGCTTCCCTATGGTCACCCCCCCCCTCAGCCTCCTGCTGTCATCTTTCTTTGTCAGCCCCCAGAAGGGAAGTATGTGATTTAATTACAGCTGGAATGTATCCCCTTTCCCCCTACACACATATGCTCCGCAGCCCTAAGGAGCTGCCCAAAGAAAAGGATAGAAAACCACAGCCACTGAGCACTGCAGCTATGGGACACCTGACTTTGCCTCCCATTCCTGCGGTTTCTCTCTGGAGGGTGGATGACTCTGGCCCCCCATCCCCAAAGCTTCTCAGTGGGAGGGTCATTGGTGTTGTTGTTCAGTCCTGCCTCATCTTCCTGACCCCATTTGGGGTTTTCTTGGCAGAGATACTAGAGTGCTTTGTCATGTCCTCAGGCTCATTGGACAGATGAAGAAACTGAGGCAGAGTTAAGTGACTTGCCCAGAGTCACACAGCTAGTAGTAAGTATCTGAGGCCAGATTTGAACTCTGTCTTCCTGACTCCAGGTCTGGCTCTATTTGATAAGCCACTTCATTGCCCATGTGGTTCTGCTACCTATGACCTAAATACTAGAAGGAAGGAAGGAAGGAAGAGAAAGAAAGAAAGAAAGAGCAAAGGAGAGAGAGAAGGAAGGAAGGAAGGAAGGAAGGAAGGAAGGAAGAAGGGGAAGAAGGAAAAGAGGGAGGAAAGAAGGAAATAAGAATTTATGTAGCACCTACTATGTAGTAGGCATTGTGCTAAGTATTTTATAAATATGATCTGATTTCAATTGATCCTCACAACAATGATGGAAGGAGGGTATTATTATTTCTCTATTATTAAACTCTATTTCACAGTTGAAGAAACAGGCCAAAAATGGATTAAGTGACTTACTCTGGGTCCTATAGATAGTAAGTATCTGAGGCTGGATCCAGGTCCAGTCCTATTCACTATGCCACTCGGTTGCCTCTTTAGCTGTGTAGGATATTATAAAAGCCACTGGACTCGGAGACAGGAAGGCCTGAGTTAAAATTTCATCTTAGGCACATACTAGCAGTGTGATCTTGAATGAGTCACTTACCCTTTCCAGGAGTTAGTTTCTTTCTCTGTAAAATGAGGGAATTGAACTTAATGACCTCTGAAGTCTCTTTTAGCCCTAAATACTTTGCTCCAAAAAAGATGAAGTCTCTAAAGTTGGCTGGAGGAGGGTATCAGGATGATCATAGGAAGGAAACTACTAGAATTCATGACAAGGGATAAAGAAGCCAGAGATAAATCCAGCACTCTTAGCTCCCCAAAGTAAGTAGCCTTTCCTGCCTGCATCCTGAGGGCACCTCCTAGAAAGATCTCACCTTGAGAAGGCAAGAGTCTCTGAGTTTCTCCCCCATTTCAGTGAGATTCACAAGGGATGTCCCTCTTGTAAGCTAACCTCATAGAACTATATAGAATATTAGAGCTAGAGAGTAGCTACTTCTGAGGTCATCAGGCCCAACTTAGTTTGCTAGAGGAGAAAGACCAAAGCAAATAACTAGACCAAGGTGGTGGAGTTCTCATTGAGACAGCTAAATGGCTCAGTGGATAGAATGCAGGGGCTAAAGTCAGGAGGATCTGAATTCAAATCTGACCTCAGACACTTACTAACCCTGTGAATCTGCCAAGTCACTTAACCTTGTTTGCCTCAATTTCCTCCCTTTGTAAAATGAGCTGGAGAAAGAAATGGAAAACCACTCCAGTATCTGCCAAGAAAACTCCACAGACAGTATGGTCTATAGCATCATGAAGAGTCAGACACAAGTGAACAACAACCTCACTAGTGCCCAGATTTCTTGGCTCCTCATCAGTTGCTTTCTTTGCCTAATCTCAGAGATTTAAACTCTGAGGCCAAGCCCTCTCTTTCCCTCCATGCAGATGAATTCCAGTGCTTCCTGCCTCCACAGAATCCTCCTGCAGAGGATTAGTTTAGTTCCAGTTAATTCTAGACCCTTGTCCCTTCTCACTTCAGTCTTCCCTCCTGTGGTCCCAACCCCCTCCTCCATTCCCCACCAGGCCTTCCTCCTTTCCTATGACACAGTCCTGGCTCTAGAAATAAGTCCAGTCAAATGGCAGCCAAGCCTCTCTCTCGAGGAAACCCCTCCTCTCCTTCCAATCATCTCTTTCTATCTCTGAACTTCACCTTCCCCTCCTGGCTGCTGCAAGCAGGGTTCTGTGATTGCAGAGAGGGCTTGTTGAGATGCATCCCTTGGGAGGGTTTTGCCAGGGGAATTGGACATGGGGACTCACATCAGGCTCCTAGGCTCCTTGGGAATGGGTATCCTATTTTATCTCCTCCTTTTCCTCAACTTCTCGGTCTACTACACCTAGCACTGTGTATGGGATGGGAGGTAGGGTGGGGATGGGGATGAGGAGGGTAGAAGGAAGCTGCCAGTGTGGAGCAGTCTCAGATTTCAGCTTTCTCTTTCTCCTTCCTCCTTCTGGTCTGCTTGCCTTCCTCCAGGCCTCATTCCCCCTTCTTTTCCATACAGCTTCCATTTTCTTTTTTACTTTAAAAACTTTTTCTTTTCCTTTCCCCCAATTATATGTAAAACAATTTTAAAATATGCTTTTTTATTATAAAGATATTTTATGTTTACCAATTACATGTAATACATTTCCAAATTAAGTTTTCTGAAGTTATATGATCCAAATTGTCACCTTCCCTACTCCTGTAACTGACAAGCAATTTGATCTGGGTTATACATGTATTATCATACAAAACAAATTTCCATGTTGTTCATTTTTGTGAGAATAATTCGTATAAACCCAGAACTCCCAAACAACAACTGAAATAAACTCAAATAAAAAATCACATGCTTTGATCTGCATTCCAACTCCAACAACAATTTAAAAATATTCTTAAAATGTTTTTGGGTCCCCAGTTCTCTCCCTCCCACCCTACTGGGGAAGTTAGCGATCTGACATAGATTTTATGTTTGCAATCCTATAAACTATTTTTTCATATCAGTCCTTTTGTGGAAGAAAACTTGAATCCAGCCCTCCCCCCCCCCCCATGAAGAAAGTGAAATATAGAATGCTTTTGTCTAGATTTAGACTATCAATCTTTCTCTGAAGGCAGATGGCATTTTTTAATCATGAGTCCTTTGGGATTGTCTTGGATTATTGTATTGGTGAGAATAGTCAAGTCATTCCAGTTGTTCATCCTACAATATTGCTGTTCCTGATTGCTTCTGTTTTCCAAAGAATCATGAAATAGTGGACTTTTTCAAGAACTAGAACAAATATCTCCCTACTCCTTTGTACTCCTCCTTTTCTCTGTCTCCTTGCTCCCAGAGTCTCTTCTTTCCTCTCTCCTTCTCTTTCTCCTTTCTTCTTCTGTTATTTTTCCTCCTCCAGCCTGAGACTGAGTGGAGAAATAGAGAGTATACCAGATCTAGTTTCAGAAAATCCCAGTTCAAGTTTCAACTCATGACCTTGGAAAAGTCATTTGCTCTTTCCAAGACTCGGTTTCCTGTCATATTAAGGGTTTGGATTACAATGACAATATTCCTTCCAGTTCTAACATGCTATAATTCTTTTCCTTTCTCAATTCAGCTCAGCAAACATTTTTTTTAGTTGTAGACAAGTTCCCATAAAAGGCTTTCTCACACCTCTCTCTCTCCCTCCTCCACTTCTCTTTTTCAATCCCCCTTTCCCATTTAGATTCCATTCTTACTTTCTGCCACCCCATGCCAAAACCCTTAGGAGACCAGCTGCCACTGTAGCCCAATAATATGAAAGTTAGACCCTAGAAAAGACCTTCCATCCATGTAGTGAATTGTATCTTGAATGGAGACTGAGGAGCTAGCATGTGCCTGGGTCCTACCCTGGGGAGCCCTCTCCACCCCCATAGGTTCTGAGAGGCTGAGCATTTTTGGAAGTCTTTGGGAGGGTGGTGGTGACCTATCAGGCTGTGTCACACTGCTGGGGGCCAGACAAAGGGGCCCATTCTCTCCCCCACTGGGGGTAGATCCATAGGCATCTCAGCACATCAGACAAAGGCTTCAGTGAGGGGGAGAGGGAAATTCACTCCTCTTTATACAAAGGGCAGGAGCTAAGGGATGGGGACTGGGGAGGGTCACAGCCACTGGGACAAATTAGGGAGGGGGTGGGTGGTACAATGTCTACAGAACCTTCTATCTCCCTGGGCACTCCCAGCTAAAGCAAGCTTTTTTCCAGATTTTCATTCTACCTCTCCATCTCTCAAGGTTTTTATACCCCCAACTCCTGGTTCCCTCCTAGGTCTTCAAGACCCTTATGAAAATAATTTTTTTTTAAATATATTTTATTTGATCATTTCCAAGCATTATTCGTTAAAGACATAGATAATTTTCTTTTCCTCCCCCCCCCCCACCCCCCATAGCCAACGCGTAAGTCCACTGGGCATTAGATGTTATGAAAATAATTTTTAAAAATGTAGTTTTAAGAAATTTACTAAGTGCTTTCCTCACAACAGCTCCATTAAAGTAGGTAGTGCAAATATTATCACTACTTTATAGATTAAAAATACTGAGGCAAAGGGAAATATAATGACTTATCTAAGGTTACACAGCTAGGAAATAGAAGAGGAAAGATTTGAACTCATTTTTTTGGCTTCCAAATCTAGTTTTCATTCTACTGCTGTGAATTTTAAAAGTCTCCATCTTGGTCTAGCACCCAAAAATTGTGCACACCCACACTACACGGGCATGTGCTAGTCAATGACAAATCAGAAATAACTAACTGCCCACCTGGGCTGTCCTAAGCCAAGCTAGAGCCAACCATTGGCATTTGTGAGACACAGGAAGTGAGGTAGGGAACAGCCTCTGGAATTCACTCACTTCCTGTGGAGAGAGCGAGACCGTAGTTGGTGTTAGGAGCTTGGACAGGGAGGACGCCCGCAGACAGCTTTCCTTCAGAGCGGTCACGTGAGTTAAGGACTGATTCTTTCCACCTGGGCCTTTGGGCCTAAAACTCCCTCTGCCTTGGTCAGAGGTTGAGTAGCCCCTTTCCCTTTTCTCTTCTCTCCTTCTCTCCCTCTCCTTCCCTACTCCCAGTGTGATTAAACCTCCATAAACTTCATTCTGACCTGAGTGTTTCATTTTAGGAATTTCATAAGTAAATTCCTTGGCGGCCATTGTTCAATATTACATAAATCCTGTAGCCACACTTTAACCATTACAATATTATAACCTCTCTCAGAAGCCTAAAATTTCTACCATTATAATTGGCGTAACCACTACGGGAAAAAGAACTATATCAGTCTTCTGATCTCCTTACTAATCACCTGGGAGAAGTCCCACCCCGGCTACCCCCTCTGGCTCTTGGCCCTGCTTTAGTGCTTCGAAGGTTTCTAGAACCTCAATAAATTTCCTGAATTTTCTTGCCCTTTCACCCCACTTATTACTCACTCCGTCAGTCCTTTTACCAAATACCTTGGCTTAAAGACACAGCTGCCAGAACAGGTGAGTATAAAACACTTTTTCTATCTTCCCTTTTCCCCTTAAGTTAAATTGGGGTCAACAGGATTTTTTTTCTCTTCTCCTTTTTTTTGTCTCTCATTTCCGCCTCCTTTTACTTTAAGGAGGTGGCTCAGTAGATTGAGAGGCAGGCCAGGCTTACCTAATCAACTGATTAGCAACGAGGAACCTCAGGAGAAGGAGCTCTTAGGAGCTCCTAGCCCGCAAAAAGAAAAAAACAAAAAACCAGCTGAATACAGCTAGGGAGCTAACTTAAAACCCATTTTTTTCTGTTTCCTGACCTTTCTAGTCTTAAAAATTTAAGTGGGCTTTGCTCAAGGAAGATAGCACATGGTCCTAGCGGTTTTAGCCTGAGGGCTAAAGAAGATTGCTGGGACCCACCTATACACACTTTGTAAAAGAAGGAGGTTTAGCTCTACCTTTTGTTTATGGTCTATTCACTCCTAATCAGCCCTTTCATAGCTTCTACCTTCCTGTATGAGGGTTTTTGTAACCCCTCCCAGAAGCTTGATAAGGAGAATTTACAACACAATAGGCCCTTAGCCTGTATAGGGTTGTAGACTAGAGAGCCACCTATTGTTAAAAAAAAAAAAAAGGGTTACAGGCAACCTAGCAATTGACTCAAAGAAAGAAAAAATGTGGCTACAACCAATGTCTGCTTTGCTTCGAAATTGGCTTATAAGTTCGATGACCAAGTACATTGGATTTTTAGTAGGTGTTCCTCTAGGATGGTATTTTTCAGAAACTATAAACCTCTTCGTGACCCTTATATTCATCTTCCTTGGGATTGTAATTGTTGTACTTACAATAATATACCTAACCTCTAAGAGAGAACACTCCCTTGTTCCTTCTATTACTAAACAAATTAAGGAATTACACACTTTTATGGAAAACCAAATCACGGAGCAATATAATATCACTGATCAACGTATTAGGGAACTCCACACTTTTATTGGGGAGCAACTTCGGGAACAGAATAATATTTTTACTCAAAGAGTTAGGGAACAGAATATTATAACTGATCAGAGAATTACAGAATTGCACACGTTTATTGATCAGCAACATAAAGAATTGATTACTATCACTGATCAAAGAATTCGGAACCAAAATGCTTGTATTGAACAAATTAAAAAAGAAAATACTCTTATTTATCAACAATTGATGGAACGGGATGAAGTTAGGGAGAAAACATGGGGAGAGATAAAAACTTCCCTGGCTGAACTTAGGGAGGGACAATGGGGAGAGATAAAAACTTCCCTGGATGAAATTAAAGAGGACAAATGGGGAGAGATAAGAACCTTCCTGCAAAACATTGATAGGGAGTTAAAAACATCCCACAATAGGAGTGATTTAACTCTCCATCCCCCATCATTATCAGACTCCCTGACCAACCCTGCCCAAAACGATTTGGCTCAAATAGAAGCCCCTTCACACCAACCAGCTCCTCCCCATCCTGACCACCCAGCCCCTCCCCCTGCCATTCTTGCCCCTCCCACCCTGGTTCCTCCTTCCATTCATACCTCTTACCCTGCCTCCTCAGCCCCGGATCCTCTCCCTGCCCTTCCCCCCACCCATGCTCATGCTCCAGCCCCACCCCCTGTTCCTGTTCCAGCCCTTCCCCCTGCTCTTCCCTCCACTCATGCTCTAATCTCCAACCCCCATGCTCCAACAGCCAATAATCCTAACATTGAAAATGGAGCAAGTAGCCTAGAAACAGTAACACCAGATAGTTTAGACAGAAGTTTATTTCCATTGAGGGAAGTACCCACCTTTAATAAAGAAGGGAACTTGGTGTCTGTAAGACACTATACACCTTTTAAACCTGATGATTTAGAAAAATTCAAGCACAATGTTCAATCATTTGAGGCAGAACCAATGTTGGTTATAGAAAAATTAGAAAATATATTCAGAAACTTTGACCCTTCTTGGTTGGATGTGGAGAATTTGTTAGATACATTTCTGACAAAGAGAGAGAAAAATAATGTCATCTCTCTAGCTAATAAGAAAAGTGGTAGAGGAGCTCATCACTGGCCAACTGTAGATCCACACTGGAACCCCAATATTACACAAGATCACACAAAACTAGTCCTGGCCAGAGAAGCATTATTAAAAGCCATGAGAGACTGCTCTGATAGCCCTGATGCATGGGAAAAATTTGAACAACCCCGACAGGAAATTGATGAGACCCCCTCCCACTTTATGGACAGACTTATTGACGTAGGAAGTACATATATGGACCTTGATTTGTCCAGAGAAAAAGACATTAAACATATACGCAGACAATTCCTTAGGAATTGTTGTTCAGCAGTAAAAGACTACTTTGAAACCAACTGTCCCAACTGGGAGTCTATGGACCTTGACGAACTGAGGAAAGTAGCAACATATGCCTATAAGAATCGTACAAAAAAACCTGAGACACACAATAAATCAGTGTCAGACTTAGAAAAAGAAATTGAAATTTTAAAGGAACAATTGAAAAGTAAGGGAGAGACCATGGCCCCTTTGCAGGAATCCACAGATAGATCATTAACAAACCCCTTAATATGCCTCTTCTGTGGGAAGAGAGGTCATGCAATGATAGTCTGTAGGAGCAGGCTACGGGAAACAAGAAATAATAACACCTTTAGGAATAATAAATATAGGAACCACGATGCCAATCAAAATGACAGTGCTCAAAATACAGAAAATGATACTACCCCCCAAAATGCCCAACAACAATATACAAGAAATGGACTCCCGTGCAAATAAAAACTAAATCCAGCCCACCTCCTTGCATTCCTCAGTATCCTCTTTCCAAGGAGGCAATGGAGGGCATTACCCCAATAATAAATTCTTTAGTTGACCAAGGAATAATTTTCCCGTGTAAATCTGAATACAACACGCCCATCCTCCCCGTTAAAAAACCAAAAAGGGGACCCGATGGCAAACACCTCTATAGATTCGTACAGGATTTGAGGGCTGTGAACAATCATGTTATAGAGACACTCCATAGTTCCCAATATCAATACTATTATTTCTTCTATTCCTAGCACAGCTACATACTTTACAGTAGTAGACTTGTGCTCAGCCTTCTTCTCTATACCCATACATGAGAACTCAAGGCATATTTTTGCTTTCACCTGGAATGGAATACAATATTCCTGGAGTCGTCTGCCCCAGGGTTATGTAGAAAGTCCAACCTTATTTGCACAAATTTTGGGACAAGATACTGATAATATAAAATTTAAAAACAGCAAATTAATAAAATATGTAGATGACCTACTCTTGGCTTGACTCATGTCAGGAAGATAGTAAACACCTTCTTTTGGAATTGCACAAAAGAGGTCATAAGATCTCGAAGGATAAAGTTCATAGCATCATAGCATCAGCTAAATAGTATGAACATGTATGTGTGGATGTTTGTCTTTATGTTGCATGGTGTCTCCCCAAAGTAGAAGATTTGGGGTTCATTCTGACAGCTGGTGCCCGCTCTATTTCTCCCAAGCGAATTGAGAATATTCAAAAATTGAGTGCTCCTACTACTAAAAAACAGTTAAGAGCAATTCTGGGAGCAACAGGGTTTTGCAGACAATGGATTCCTTGCTATGGGGAAATTACTAAACCTCTTATAGCACTAACAAGGGATGTAGTCCCTGAACCCCTCAAATTAGAGCCTGAACACATGTCAGCTCTATCAGAGCTAAAAAAGGCTATCCTATCTGCTCCTGCTCTAGGCATCCCAAATTACAACAAGCCATTTACTTTGTATGTACATGAGCAAAGAGGAGTAGCCTCAGGCGTTTTAACTCAGACTCTGGGGCCTTCTCAGCGTCCAGTTGCTTATTATTCAGCCCAGCTGGACCCAATAGCTTCAGGAGCACCACCATGCCTTAGAGGAGTGGCTGCTACTGCTTTACTAGTGACAAAAACCATTGATCTAGTATTAGGATGCCCATTGACAATTATGTGTCCACATGAGGTAGAAGCATTATTGTTAAGACAGAGAACACAGGCATTTTCTGATCAGCGAATTACAAGGTATGAAATAACCTTGCTAAATAATGAAAATATTACTTTGAAACGCTGTTCAACCCTTAATCCTGCCACCTTGCTTCCAGACTTACCAACTTCAGGAGAACCATTACACAGTTGTGAAACACTAGTGTCCATGGCAGAAAAGCCTCGAGATGATCTCTTGGACACTCCCTTAAAGAACTCAGACCTGATCTTATTTACTGATGGTTCTTCTTTCATGAGGGATGGCATACGCTATAGTGGAGCTGCCGTAGTCTCAGAATTTGCCACTGAGTGGTCAGCCTCATTGCCTTCTAACATTAGCGCTCAAGGAGCAGAACTCATAGCTCTGAAACATGCCTGTATAATTGCCAAGGATAAAAAGGCAACAATTTATACGGATTCTAGATATGCTTTTGGCATTTGTCACTCAGTCGGGATGCTATGGCTCCAGAGAGGATTTTTAACCTCAGCTGGAAAATCCATAGCTAATGCTGAAATTATTAATGATGTTCTTTCTGCTCTTCAGCTGCCTGAAGCCCTAGCTGTAGTTCATTGCTCAGCCCATACAGGTGGCACCGACCCTGTCTCTAGGGGAAATGACCGAGTAGATGTTGCTGCAAAGCTAGCAGCCATAGAAGGGCCTGAATTACTTCTAACATTAACAACTACTGATGACTCAAATTTATCACTTTTCTATGATGAGAAGGAAGTGGAAAAATGGAAACAGAAATTCAAAGCAAAACAGATCAATGGAGTCTGGGTGTCATCTGAAGGAAAACCCCTGCTCCCTAGAAGTTTCTATCACCAAATTTGCCAATCTGTTCATAATAATGGCCACTTTGGTACCCAGGGCATCGTGGACTCTGTTAAGAGAGTATGGATAGCCCCTGGCATAACTACCATAGCCTCTAAAGTGTGTTCATCCTGCTCTACCTGCCAGGCATATAACCAACATGCCTTTCGTGGTAAATCCTTTGGTGGACGTCCTCTGGCTTACACACCTTTTGAGCACCTGCAGATAGATTTTATAACGATGCCAAAGGCTGGACAATATAAATTTTGTTTGGTCATAGTAGACCAACTGACCAGATGGCCGGAAGCATTTCCTACAGCCCGAGCCACAGCAGCTTTTGTTGCTAAGGTGCTTTTAAAAGAAATTATTCCTCGCTTTGGCCTACCAGCACGTATTGATTCCGATAGGGGAAGTCATTTTACTGATTCTGTTCTAAACCAGATATATTCTTGCTTGGGGATAACTCCAAAATTCCATGTTCCATATCATCCCCAGAGTTCAGGCCAAGTTGAGAGGATGAACAAAGAACTTAAAACTATGATTGGAAAATTATGCACTGAGACCCATTTAAAATGGCCTGAAATTCTCCCTTTGGCCCTATTTTATCTTAGAAGCAGGCCTAGAGGAGACTTACATATTTCACCATTTGAGATGCTTTTTGGACACCCACCTATACAGGCTAAGCCTTTCTCCCCGGCTTATACATCGCTATTAGGGGGAGATATTACTATTGCTTCCTGTATACAGGAGTTACAGCACAAACTGCGTGAGCTACATGAATCCGGAGCTGCAGTACAAGCCAGACCACTAGACTTCTCACTTCACAACCTGAACCCAGGAGACAACGTGTATATAAAGAACTTCCAGCATACAGGAGCAACCCAGCCTTCCTGGGAAGGACCATTCCAAATATTGTTAACTACTCCAACATCTATAAAGGTTGGAGAAAAGGACTCTTGGATTCACTGTTCTCATGTAAAGAGAGCATCTTCTGTTGAGACTGATTGACTGTATCCTATACATGCATTGGAGATAACTACCCATTGACAAGTGGAACTGTTTTATTCTGCTTTTGGCACATTGAATTCCTAAATTTAAATTTTTTCCCTTTTTTCCTTTTTTCTCTTTTCCTTATTTTATTATTATTATTATTTTTACATTATTTTATTTTTTCCCTTTTTCTCATTTCTATGTACGTAAGGTACATATGATCAATATTAATTTTATTCTACAATATTAGTTTAAATATATATACATGCTGTTATTATTAATACGCACCCAAACAGCTTTAGACTATGGGAACCTGCCATTTATTGATAATTGTTGTGGGACTAAGATTAATGTTTGTGTCTGATTCTAGGAACGAGATCAAAAAAGGAGCACAGAGATAACCTGGATAATGCCAAAAGAGCTCACAGGTCTAAAAATCAAAGACCAATCCAGGTAGAATTAATGCATTTCTAAGCCAATACTAAGGACTTGAACCTAGTGTGAGACTCGGGGTTGCGACACTTGACAGACGTTAAGATGTAGGCCTTCCCTGTATCCACACTCTTCGTGAAAATACCTACAGACAAGTACCTAAGGTTGGCTACCATCCTGGCTCCATCCATTCCTGAGAACGAAGGTAAAATCAGACGAGGGAATAACACTTCCTTAGATATAAAAAAGAAATCTGGTCCTCTTTTTTCTCTCCTATAGTATGGCAACTTCCTGTAGCCTTGGCTGCAAATGGGGAAGTAAAATATGCTGCATTCTGTCCTACAGACTTGTGGGATTAGAAATTACTTAACTGGACCCTAATACAGGGGCCTGTGGGGAAAAAAATTTAATTCTTGCTTTCTCAAATTTTGTATACATAGATTTTTTTGCTTTTTGATACTGATTTTGAATTCTTCTTTAATATAAATATGCATATATAAAGGGTTTATATTTTTTCCCTTAATTTTTTCCCTTTTTCTTCTTTTGATTTTGATTTTTTATTTTATTTTCATATTGTTTTGTTTTTCTTTTGAATTAACTCACACACCCCCACAACTAAAACTTGAATCCTCAGCTGGACTCAGTGTTTTTTTCAACACTTTCTTCAGGGGGGATTGTATTTCATCAAATCCAAGATTTAAATTTTGTTCGAGAGAGAAATCTCCAGAGAAGAAGCTTGCTAACTAACTGAATCCAGAGAATGAACTGTTTGCAGAAAGATATCTAAACCTTTTCACTACAGGAAGATCCAGAATGAACCTTGGGGTGTGGTTGATTGAACATGTTTTAATGTACACTCTTATGCCAAAGGGGACTGCCCCCTAATTGGCTTTTGTCAATGCACCCAGCAAAACATTGGTTTGCTGTCCTTCTCTCTCCTCTATTTCCCCATATTTACAACTATTATAATTTTCCTCTTAGTGGAAAAAAAAATTTTTGTATACACTTACAGTTAGAAATTTTTGGGGTGCAGTATGCTTATGTTTAGTGATCAATTGGGGAGACTAGTCTCCCAATCATCATCAGGGGGGATTGTGAATTTTAAAAGTCTCCATCTTGGTCTAGCACCCAAAAATTGTGCACACCCACACTACACGGGCATGTGCTAGTCAATGACAAATCAGAAATAACTAACTGCCCACCTGGGCTGTCTAAGCCAAGCTAGAGCCAACCATTGGCATTTGTGAGACACAGGAAGTGAGGTAGGGAACAGCCTCTGGAATTCGCTCACTTCCTGTGGAGAGAGCGAGACCGTAGTTGGTGTTAGGAGCTTGGACAGGGAGGACGCCCGCAGACAGCTTTCCTTCAGAGCGGTCACGTGAGTTAAGGACTGATTCTTTCCACCTGGGCCTTTGGGCCTAAAACTCCCTCTGCCTTGGTCAGAGGTTGAGTAGCCCCTTTCCCTTTTCTCTTCTCTCCTTCTCCTTCCCTACTCCCAGTGTGATTAAACCTCCATAAACTTCATTCTGACTTGAGTGTTTCATTTTAGGAATTTCATAAGTAAATTCCTTGGCGGCCATTGTTCAATATTACATAAATCCTGTAGCCACACTTTAACCATTACAATATTATAACCTCTCCCAGAAGCCTAAAATTTCTACCATTATACTGCATGAGGGATTCTTAACTTAGCCTTCATAAACATTTTTTCCTCTTTTTCTTTTTTTATTTAGCATTTAAAACTAATCTATCCTTCCTGCTGCCCCCATCCATCAAACATGTTTTTTAAACTATAATAATGCCCTCATGAACTTATGGGATTATTTTTGTGTATCTTCTGCCTTAGAATCAATACTAAATAATGGTTCCAAGGCAGAAGTGGGGATAAGAGTTAGGCAGTTGGGGTTAAGAGACTTACCAAGAGTCACAGAGCTAGGACATGTTTGATCAAATTTGAACCTAGGACCTCCCATCTCCAGGCCTGGCTCTCTATATCACTGAGCCACCTAGTTGCCCCAAAAACTTGTTTTGAAAATATTTTGATAACTGTATTTCTTTATTTTGTGTATTTAGAAACATTATTCTTCCAGAAGTGCTCCATAGGCTTCACCAGGCTCCCAAAAGAGTACTGAAAAGATCAAGCGCTTTTGCACTAGACTCTGGTGGGTCACCAAATTTACTTGCCTCCCCTTTGGGCAATTGCACTGAACTCTAGTTTCCCACAAGGTAAGAAGTGAACAATCACCACAAGGGACTACTCCTCACAGTACTTGAAGATGGTTAAAGTGCAGACCCAGTCCTAGATGTAGGGACAAACACAAGGATGGTTTTTTTTGGGGGGGGATGACCCAAAAATGCCAGTAATTTGTCCCTCAGCCCTGCCCCAGAGCAGATGGCAGGCAGCCTCAAATAGTCAGTCTTCTATCTCTATGCTATGTCCTCCCCACCACCCCAAACAGCTGATGGCCATGAATACCGCAGCCCCAGAATAAATGCTATATTTAATTCCAAGCTGTTGGAATCACAGTTGTAAAAATGTCTATCATCCATCTGCTTATGTATCTCCGATTTAAAGCTTCTCTGGGTCTCTGATCTTGAGTCCTCTGGTCATGCTATAAGTCCTTCCCCTTGTCTACCTTCCTTCTGGTTCAGTGTGGGCCTCTCTTATTTTGCCTTGCCTGAACATAAAATCCAGGAGCAACCTTCCTCTTCTCCCCTCCCATAATGGAGCATGGGATAGCTTAAAGGGCACCAGATGGAATCTGAAGACCTGGACTGAAGTTTCCTCCTTAGTTGTATAACTGAGCAAATTTATTCCCCTTCCTCAGCCTCAGTTCATTTGTAAAATGAGGGGGCTGGATATCTAAGCTTACTCTCAAGACTCTAGATTCTACAGATTTTGGGGGGCCTCCCAGGGGATAGGAAATTATGATGGCAAGTCTGTAGTTAATAAGCCTGGCCCAGTGATTCCACAATGACCCCCTCTACCCATATAGACTGTAATCCATTCAAGTCTTTTTTTTTTTTAACCTTCACTTTCTGTCTTAGAATCAATACTATGTATTGGTTCCAAGACAGAAAAGCTGTAAAGCTTAAGCATTGGGGGTTAAGTGACTTGTCCAGGGTCACTCAGCTAGGAAGTATCTGAGGTCAGATTTAAACACAGGACCTCCTATCTCCAGACCTGACTCTCAATGCATTGAGCCAATTAGATGCCCAGAATACAGTCAGACTCTTTTGTCTATTAGTTAGTTATCCATTAAATTTATAATCCATAGAGAAAAATAAAGATTTCAACTATTTCTAGGGTAACATTGGAAAGTATCCTGTCATGCCTCAATTTCAATCCGTAGATATAGATCCCCTTTTCTAATCAGATGTACTACTACTATTACTAATTAGGCATCATGTAGAGCTTAAAGGTTTACAAAGACTTTTATAAATATTATTTCATTGATTCTTACAACAACCCTGGTCAGTAGGTATTATCGTTACCCCTATTTTATAGAAGAGGAAATTGAGTCAGATTATGACTTGCTCAGGGTCATACCAGCTAGTAAGAATTTGAAACATGTTTTGAACTCGGGTCTTCCTGACTTTAGGACCAGTGTTCTATTTACTTAGCTGTCTAGGTATTTGATGATGCCTTTTATGACACTTCTGTCAAGCCAGTCATTATTGATAATGACCTCTGCTATGCCTCTTCCTATTGCTCTTTGGAGCACCAGCAGTTGGAAATCTTTTTTTTTTTTAAACCCTTACTTTCTTTCTTAGAATCAATATTGTATATTGGCTCCAATGCAGAATATCAGTAAGGGCTAGGCAAAGGGGGTTATGTGCCCAGGGCACATAGCTAGGAAGTATCTAAGGCCAGATTCGAACAAGGGACCTCCTATCTCTAGGCCTGGCTCTCAATCCAATGAGCCACCTAACTG